>NC_083716.1:179490519-179793549 GCF_028564815.1 Eubalaena glacialis | reverse complement strand
CATGAGCAGACAAGCTTATCGAATGAACTGTAAATCTAATCAGTTTGGCATAGGGGTTTCATGGGAGCCATGTAAACAATAGCTGGAGTTGTGTTAAGCTTCAGTGACTCCAACTGATTCCCAGTTTGGTTCATTTGTGCAGAACAGTTGGAGATACAAAGCCAAGCCCATTAATTTCAAGAGAGTGGTTCTAACAGAGGAACAAGCTGTCAGTCCTCGGGAGGGTTTCAATCCAAGCTCTAACTACAGGATGTTATTTATGGCATAAGGTATGTCTTTGAGTTACTCAGTTTCTTTCCAGTTCCTTAATATTCTGTATTTCTAAGAAGATCCTGGCAATTCTTGTTGAAATTGGAATCCTGTGGAAAAATGAGCAAAGAACGTCTCCAAGTTCCTCTGGCCCCTCATAATAGTGATCAAAGTGGGGTCCTGGATCCCCACCCAAGAGTTTTCTTAACATGGCAGTGCCCCAGGTTACCTCTGAAAAATGGACTTAATTAGTTTCAGCAACCAATTCAGTTCTATATCTCATCTGTATATTTTACAGCAACACATTTATTTTTTTAATGTGCATTATACTCTCAAGATTGTAAAGTTTATGTAGTTACAGTACTGAAGTCACACCAGTTTTCAATCTGCTAAATCGCATGTGCTTAAGTTTCCAGATGGAAAAATGAATATTCACCACAGCTCCATCAGGAATGCCAATTTCCCATCACTCCCTAGCATTGGGCAATGCATTTTAAGTATTGTGTTAATTTAAGACATTTTCTGGTCCTCCAAGACTTGTATTTACATACTAGCTGAAACTGCAAGTGGAAATGAATGGGGGATGATGATATTTGCCTTATCTCAATTTTTCTGTGAGAAGGAGAAAAGCACTTATGCTTGAAATAAGCAGATGTGAAAACACTTCTCACTAATCAAAATGTTTACCACTAGTTTAGGAGAGGCTGCCTGTTTAGAGGCAGTGAACCTGATGCATATACTTAGCAAGACGAGTGTATTTAGTGTGACAGAACCTTGAAGCAGAACTTTTTCAGCTTAGCTCAAGATTAACATGAGCAATACCACATTTCTTTGCTTATTAGGCTTTTCACAGTTCATAAACTTGGATTTGAGAGTGACTCGTGTCTGTTTCAGCGTAGACTCTCTCACACCAATATATTCTCAGCTTCAAGTCACTATAACCAAAAGTAATACAGGGGGGAAAATGCAAAGAACAATGTCACTACAAGATTCAAAGAATTAGCTTTGTAAAATATTTTATATTAAGGAAACTTTAATTGGTATAAATTAAATATCTACTATTCTGGAAGACAACAAAAATCATGCAATTGCTCTCAATTTGATCCCAGGCATTTGATAATATTCATAACAGAAAATTAATGAAATAATATATATGAAGATGACAGAAATTTACCAGCATGATTCTGTAAAAAGCTTTGCATAACAAACCACTCTGATTTCTTTCTATAATAAAATTATGGCCACATAAACTGGTAGAAAGTGACAAGAAGTGCACCTGCATTTTCTTGATTAAGACCATTGTGGTTGTAAAATTCACAGGCTCCCACCTGAAACTAGCTTAAGCTATACAATTAAAATTCAACAAAGTTTATGGAACTAATTATAACAATAATAACTAACATTTATGGGATATTTGCTCTGTAGTAGGTACTGTTCCCAGCACACATTTTCATTGATTCATTCATTTAATCTTTGCAATAACCCATATCATTAATATTCTTAGTAATCCCATTTTATACATAAGGGAAGTCAGGAGCAGCAGGGTCACATAAGTCCCCCAAGTTACATAAATCAGAAGTGGAGCCAGATTTTGATTCTAGGTGGGCTGGCTCCAAAGCCTGTATGCATGACCCACACACCCAACCAATTACGTGACTCTTTATCAATCAGGAAAAAGTGTTATCTTCTGGTTTAATTTTGGTCCGAGTTAGAGTTGGGGCTTACGGATTAAACTCAGAAGGTAGTAGTGTTCAATGTAACAGGTCCACCTGTGATGTTCTGAGGAGAGTCTCATGGGGTTCATTCTTAGACTCTCTCTCATTCAATATCAGTATTTATTAGGTAGAAAAACGAGTTAGAATATATGCCCTCAATTTTTACATGATAATGACTTTAGTGAAATTGTTAATATCACGGAAGGCAATAGAAATTCAAACTAACACTCAGCAAAAGGGGAAAATAGTTCTATAAAAACTACTCAATTTAGAGTTATTTGTAGTGAGGTGGATGGACCTAGAGTCTGTCATACAGAGTGAAGTAAGTCAGAAAGAGAAAAACAAATACCGTATGCTAACACATATATATGGAATCTAAAAAAAAAAAAAGTTTCTGAAGAACCTAGGGGCAGGACAGGAATAAAGACGCAGATGTAGAGAATAGACTTGAGGACACAGGGAGGGGGAAGGGTAAGCTGGGACGAAGTGAGAGAGTGGTATGGACATATATACACTACCAAATGTAAAATAGATAGCTAGTGGGACGCAGCCGCATAGCACAGGGAGATCAGCTTGGTGCTTTGTGACCACCTAGAGGGGTGGGATATGGAGGGTGGGAGGGAGACGCAAGAGGGAGGGGATATGGGGATATATGTATACGTATAGCTGATTCACTTTGTTATACAGCAGAAACTAACACAACACTGTAAAGCAATTATACTCCAATAAAGATGTTAAAAAAAAAATCCTAAACAAAACAAAAAAAAACCACTCAATTTAGATGTGCCAGATGTGCCAAGATGGTTTTTAATCACAGTGCCAAATCAGGCACTCCCCGCTGCGTGCTCTTTGTTTTTCTGCTGGTTTTTTTTTGGGGGGGGTTTGCTTTTTAATTTTTTTATTTATATTTTTGGCTGCGTTGGGTCTTCGTTGCTGTGCGTGGGCTTCCTCTAGTTGAGGCGAGCAGGGGCTACTCTTCGTTGCGGTGCACGGGCTTCTCATTGCGGTGGCTTCTCTTGTTGCGGAGCATGGGCTCTAGGCACACAGGCTTCAGTAGTTGTGGCACGCGGGCTCAGTAGTTGCAGCACACAGGCTCTAGGGCGCACAAGCTTCAGTAGTTGTGGCTCAAGGTCTCTAGGACATGGGCTCAGTAGTTGTGGCGCATGGGCTTAGTTGCTCCATGGCATGTGGGATCTTCTCGGACCAGGGATTGAACCCCTGTCCCCTGCACTGGCAGGTGGATTCTTAACCACTGCACCACCAGGGAAGTGCCCTCTGCATGTTCTTTGAATGACCACCTCCTATGCCCAGCACAGATGATGGCACATGGGTGAACACCTGACCTAAGGGTGTTGGATCACCCTTGGGTCACAGTCAGTCCACAGGCTGGAATGAAAAGATGAGCTGGGCCTATCAGATCCCCACTCTTGGGAATTTGCTTTGGAAAACAGTGACCCAGTTGGCAACAGTAACTTAAGGTGAAAAGTTGTGATGTAGGAAAGGAAAGAAGAGGCCATTGTGGCCATGTCATGGGCAAGCCAAAGCTAAAAGGGAGCAGAAGCTTTGAGTGAGCAGACAGAGCAAGGTAGTCAGTTTAGAGGGGAGAATGAGGCAGAAATAAAGTCACAGAAAGGTTTCAAGTGTAGGAAAGCTCTGTTTTATACTACATGGTGTCTTATTTATCACTCATTAGGAATCTACTTGACACAATCTCTCCGGTGTTCTATGTTCTTCGGTGATTTCTTTTGGTTATAAGAGTAACTATGGCTAGGGTGATGTTCCCCTGATATTTGGGGAGGGGTTTATAACTTGGTCTGATTTGAAAGAACATTCTCTCCAGTCTCACTATGACTAAGGCAAGTCCGCGCCCAAATACCTGAGGGTTGTGCCCATACACGCTGCAATTGAGATAACGTAAATTCAGGTGCTATTTATCTGAAGGGCTCCCAAGCTGCTGAGCTCCTGGCAGCTGTTCAAGAAGAAGGAACACCCGTACTTGGGAAGGAATAGTAGCTCCCGCGGTGAGCACAAGACCTATAAGTAGAAGCCATAACACCTTGCAAGCTGACTGCCAGCTCTCATGGTCTCAGATAAGCGATTAGCTTTTACTCAGTCCCTTGTAGCTGAATAGGACACAGGGGGTGAGGCACAGGGAGTGTGTATTTAGCACAAGGGCTTGATGAGGCTCTGTGCATTGTGGTGCAAGATACCAATGAGTCCCGCCTAGGCAGAAGGAGACAGGTACAGTCTAAATGATTGTCAAAGCCCTCCAAAGGCTGAGCAATTTGTGTGATTACCCTTCACTTTTCCTCTCAATTGGATATAACTCTGACCTCTAATCTAAATTTCACCACAGCGTTCTCTGGAGTGCTGTTCGCTGCCTTGATTTCTTCACCTGCAGAATAGGGTTCTCAGTGCCTGTCTCCAAAGGAGAATCAGTTGGTTCAAGCCTGAGATAAGTGTTGAAAATATCAATCAACGGTCACAAAATCTCATTATGACAATCACAAAAGGTTGCCCAATGCCTTCTGTTATCCTGGAATATTTTTTTTAAAAATCAATTACAACTTGAAATAAGCTCGGGTAATGTTTCTCAAACTGAGATTCACAAGTTCTGAAAGAATTTTTTGATTTGGGGTTTTCCTTAAGACTATGATCTAAGAAAAGTAATATAAGAGTGTTCTGGACCATTGGGATGACCACCTTGTAACCAAACGCTGTCCAGAATTCAGCATCTGCATTTGTGTCTCCAAGAGACCCTGCGCTAAACCCTCAGTGTCATATATTATAGAACACTGCACACACATTGTATACAAGGCAAAGTACTAAATTGATTGGACAACCAATATAATGGATCAATGGATAGAAACCCAACCGTAAAAGCTAAAAATAACAGCAGTGACCACAATGAAGCATCAAATAATGGTCCATCATATTCAAGATGGAAAGAATCAAGTCAACTAGTGAAATGTAAAACAACTAAACACATATATGTTATTAAACCCAACATCAGCAATTTTGTTTCCATAACATACCATCTGTTGCTCATTTAAATTTTACTTATTTTATAAATATGGATGTTTAATTGATAAATGTCTTTTGGTGCTAAGTTTGTTTAAGGGTCATAAACCTAAGAAGTATATACCTAGTTTTGTGTGTGTCTATATTTAAGTAATGTTACTTAAAAGTAATAGTAATTTGAGTCATCACTTGGGCTACTAAGAACTTTGTCCATGAAAAGCCGTCCATACGTTAATTTGAAAAACACTGAATTAAGGAATTAGCTGGGTTTTGTATATTAAATAGAAAATTTCATTCTAATGTTAGCTATTATAAAGGAGTTTTGTCAGTAACTTTCAAGCAGAGATTTAAAGCTGGTGGATCTTCCTAATGTTATTCAAATGCACATTAATTCATTTCAATGCACATTAATTCATACAGTCACTCATTCATTCATCCAACATTGAATATCTACTATTAACAGGCACTGTGCGGGAATGAGAATGAGTAATATGGTAGTATTTTTACCCTCAGGCTTCACAGCATAGTTGATAAACCTAAGAAATGCCCAGTGGAAATCTGTTTGCCCAGTAGAAATCTGTTTGCCTGGAAATCAGTAGACACCTCTTTGGGGAGAAAAACCCTAACGATACGTGTTCACCTCTGAGTTTGTCTACCCTATTAGTGGAATGACCAAATATGTTATTTAATCCTGTCCTATTCCTATGATAGCACCATACTGTTCTAATCAAAAAAAGTTTATGATATATTTTTAAACGTGGGCAAGTTCTACATCATTATTCTACTTTTTCAGGATTTTCCTAGATACTCCTACATGGTTTTTTTTTTCAGCTGAACATTAGAACATTTTTGTCAAGTTCTCCCTAAAATCCCATTGGCATTTTTCATTAGGAATGTGTTAATAATCAGAGCTTAATTGAGGAGATTGACTTATTAATATTGTGTCTTCAGTGGTAGAAAGATAGAAAATGTTTCTCCATGTATTCAAATCCTCGTTCCATGTCTCAGAAAGAAACTGTTTTTTTCTAAATATAAGTCTAGCACATTTCTATTCCCATGTATTTTATGTTTTGTGTGTATGTATGTCTTGTGAATGGGATCTCAATTTTTATTAAATTTTCCATTAATTGCTTGCATATAGAACAGTACTGATCTGCATAATTATTTTGTAACTGATCCCCCTAAATGCTTATTAGTTCTGATAACTGAGTAATCCCAAGTCTTTTCACCTGAATGCCCCAAATGGCAGATGCCATTTTAACTGATGTAATTAACTCAATTTCTTTAAATCTCTTATTTTGCCACTTTTTTTTTAAATTTTGCCATTCTTGCATTTGATTCCTTAATATGGTATTTGTTGTAATATAAACAAATTTGGAGAAACAATTTTATTAATAAAATCGATTCTCTAGGATGACGTGTCATGCTTATTTCCCAGTATGTTCATTCCAATTTGACAAACATAGTTTTTCACTTGCTTTCCTTGGTTTAGACAGTCTTGTTTTGTTTTTCTGGGGGGCCGTGCAGCGCAGCTTGTGGGATCTTAGTTCCCCAACCAGGGATTGAACCTGGGCCACAGCAGTGAAAGTGCCGAGTCCTAACCACTGGACCACCAGGGAACTCCTAAAACAGTTTTCTAATTTTTAAATTAGGATTATTTCATCTCCTTTTAAATATGTAAATCTCGTAAAATATTTTATTATAAAACAGCAATGTAACAGGTTCTAAAATATTTATGCTACACTTTATTTAGTCAGATGCCTTACATTAACTTTTAATTTAGTGATAACATTGAATAATAACACACTGTTTCAGATTTCCAAACAGTGACAGGTCAAAAGCAAAAATCTGGTTGCTAATCGGCTGCCCTTGTGCCATGTCAAACTCTGGTTTCGAGCAGGAGAATTTGGCATTTTCGTTCTGCTTGCTCACTGCCCTGGCCCAAGGAAATGAGTTGGATGAGTGCCCTTCTTTTTTTATTCAGAGATGCCATAGGTTAATTGTAAAGACTTCCTTTCATCTACATAACAGAATGGGTTCAGATAGCCTTTTAAGCTATTATCTGCAGTTTGGAACTTTGTGCTGGAAAGTCATAGCATTTATACAAAAGAGGTCTGTTAGAAACAGTGAACAATGAGAGTTTGACATTTTTCTCCTTCTGCCTCCAGAAAGAAACCAAAGCAACTATTTGATTACATTTATGTATTTCATAAAAGAATGTGGGGTTATATTCAAATGCCAGCAAACCTCATGGAAATGACAAAACTGTGCAGCTTAAGTGGACATTCTCATTAATGCCTCACTCCCATTGAGCTGACGGAAGGAGAGTGGCAGCAAATTATTCCACGTGCTCTATTAATCACTCAAACTGTGTACTTGTTTAAATGTAAGAAAAATAAGAAGCCATGCCCAATCTAGGATGAAACTCAGCCTCATTTTGTAAGGGGGGGGCAGCAAGGAAGGGGGAGAAAAGTAAATAGTGTGCAACACATTTAGGATTTTGGCTGAAATAAGGCAATGTGTGCAAATACTTTAAACAGAAATTAAATCCAAAAAAATTTCTTTTGCCCTTCCTCGTAAGTACTTCTTGGTTACATCAGTTTTTTTCTTTCCTCTCTTGACTTCATTGATTTTGTGTGAGCCTGCATGTGTGCACATTCTTTGAATATAAATTGCTTTAATTAAAAACCACCTGAGCCAGAGCATTCAGTTCTCAGTTCAACAGGGTGAAGATTTAGCAGAAGGGCTTTCACATCCCAGTTGTCCTTCCAAAGGATCTGTGATTTTCCAGGACAATCTTTTCTTTGAACCCAACATGAAAACACATTAGAGCTCTTTTTGGAACAAAGAAATATACATAGGAAATAAAGACATTGTTTTATCAAATCCTCATCTTCTACTCTGACGTAAGCTGGCTAGGAAAGAAAGCGTCTCCCTCCCAAGAGGAAAGTGGATCGAGTCTGTTTTCTCCACACCTAATCCTGCCCCACCTGATTGGTATTATCAAAACGTAGAAGCGAGTTTTCCCATTTTCTCTTCCCCGGAGTTTCATCCCCGTCTCCCCTCATTTATCCAGCACAGGCTGTGAGCCCACGGCCATTGAGCCAGTGTGAATCATGGCCTGGGTAACCAGGGTTGGGTCTGAGCTCCTTTATCTGGACTCTTCTGACATATTTTTAATCATATTTATTTAAGCTGATTTGTCCTCAGTCTAGGATGGGGAAAAGCTTTTGCTGTCCGAGTCTGGGCTGCTCAGAACACACAGGAGAGCAAAAACCCCATGTTTCCTCCACCACATCACGCCCCAAAGGCCACCTGGCTAAGACCAATTCAGGGTACACTCATCCAGCGTGTTCTGTCTACATTGGGTCCTCTGACACACATGGTGTGTTTGTGGTGGCCCTCAGGCTCGCCACTGCATAAACCAAGAATCCAACTTCTTCCGCCTCTTTCAGAGCTCACCCATTGCCCCAAACAATCCCTCTCCACCCACAGACCCAACTGTAGGTTTGCAGCAACGAGGTCCTTGCTGCATCCCATTGCCTCTGAAGTCTTTCCAGTACCTCCTTTCAGGGGTCTCTCTAGCTTCTTCGCCCTCTGGATTCTCTACATGCAATCCAGTTCTTGCTCTCCCTCTACCTGTGTGGACTTGATGCCAGCCCTACCTTCAGTTTTGGACACAAACTCTAGCCCATTCACTTCCAGAGGCTTGGGCCCCGTCTGCCAGATGCCTAATAAAGACACGCTTCAGGACGTAAGTAAGACGATGGGATGCACAGAATGCCCAGATTGTGCTCACTGTCTCAGAGTTTGTTCTCATCCTAATATCAAGAGTAACAAAAGTCTAGTCATGCTACTTAACAGTCTGGTATCTGAGGACATCTAAGGAATATCCAAACCAAGTGTTGACAAAAATCACATGGTTCAGTTTTTATGAAACTAGCCAGGCACTTCAGTAGATTTAAAAAAAGGTATATAATACACTGCCACTTTGAAACTTTTAAATTAGAGTTTAAAATATTTTTCTACACTTATTTAGCACCTACTGTATATGCCAGGTGGTGGCCTAGGCACCAGATAACAAAAGTGAATGAAGACACAGTTGGTTAGCCCAGGAACTTTACAATGTCACAGGGGAAATGAGACATAAACAAATAGCAGTGGTGCTCTAATAGATGTGAGCCCTGAGGACAGCGGGGACCCATGGCAGAGCTTCAGAGATCCTGAGTGGAGGGGTTAGGTCATTCTCCAAAGATTTACCAAAGGCCTAGTTTGTTCCCAACACTAGGAATAGAGTTAAAAGACAGTCCTGGTTTTCAAGTTGCTCACCATCTACTAGGAGAGCAAGATAAATAGATGAATACAGAACAATGTGATACAGGGTATCATAGGGATATATATGGGATACAGTGGAACTCAGAGAAGGAGGTCCAACCATAGCGATTCAAGATATGTAACTGACCAATCAGAACTGACTCCAGCCATGAACGATTGGCTCCATAAATGGCTATACCAGCTGATTAGGAAAGAACCCTGTCCCTAGCCCAGTTTGGATGGCCAGGTGCCTTCCTGAAAATCAGGAAGTGATGCTTGATTAGACACTTGAAGGACAAGTAGAAATTGGCCAGGCAAGGTCATTTCAGACAGAGATGACAGCACAGATGCTTGGTGGGGTGAGAGCACAGTGCATAACCAGGAGGATCAGCGTGCCTTCACCCAACACCCCCGGTGAGCACCCCGTGGGGCTTATCAGAATCAGGCCCTGTGAAGTGAGACAGCCTGCTTGTTGAAACCATCTAGAAGCCATCAGAAGTGACATTTGAAGATAGTCAGGACTGGAAACAACACACACACACGTGCGCACACACACACACACACACGACACTGCTGTTTATAACCAGAAGCCCAAGATAGGTCTTGGATGATGAAGACTAGCCCTGAGCCAAGCACTAAAAGGGAGAGACTGGTAAATAAAGGAAAGCAGACGGAGGATGGAGAGTGGGAAACAAGAAAACAGGCTACCTCAGGAAAGGCCTGAAAACATTTCCCAAAGGAAAAAAAAAGAGAAAAAAGGTAAAGATCGAACCATAAAACTGCTCCAATGATAATCTATTTCAGGGACTTCCCTGGTGGCTCCGTGGTTAAGAATCCGCCTGCCAATGCAGGGGACACGGGTTCCAGCCCTGGTCTGGGAAGATCTCACATGCCACAGAGCAACTAAGCCCGTGCGCCACAACTACTGAGCCTGCATGCCACAACTACTGAGCCTGCGTGCCACAACTACTGAAGCCTGCGTGCCTAGAGCCCATGTTCTGCAACAAGAGAAGCCACCGCAATGAGAAACCCTTGCACTGCAACAAAGCGTAGCTCCCACTCGCCACAACTAGAGAAAGCCTGCGTGCAGCAACGAAGACCCAACACAGCCAAGAATAAATGAATAAACAAACAAATAAATAACTAAAATAAAATAATCTATTTCACAACTTAACTAAAGATAATAAGACTGAATGCAAAAATGGAAAAATAAATGGAAAATGAGTAAATCCAGTGTAACAAGTATAGCAGGCACCTGTTGCTTCTGCCTGCCCTGACCCACCCCCATTCTTCTGTAACGGAGCCTCCCAGGCCATGTGATTCAGGTGGACCTGACCGCCTGGTCCTCCCTTTGCCACGGGTGTGGAAATATGACCCAGGCCTGTGAAGGTAGCCCATTCTCTCAGGCCCCAGGGATGGGTTCACAGGTGAGCAAGTGATCTAGGCTCAGCCAGGCAGTCTCTGCCAGCACTTTCCTGATGGAGTTCAAAGGAAGGAGCTCTTCCTCATTGAGAGTTGGAGGCAGGTTGCATGTGAACCTTGAGATGCTGAAAACCACCTTCACCAGTGAGAGATGGGGTCTAGATTACATCATTTCAGCCTCTCCATCCCTGGGCCTCTGTGTTATTTGAGCTAATTCCCATTTTTGCTTGAGCCAATTTAAGTTGGAGTCTGTTGCTTGCAACTGAAAAGTTCCTGATTAATTCAAGTAAACTTTCAGGCACTAAAATAATGGTTTTAAGTGACAGGCATTCTGGCCAGTTCCTAAGAACTTCCCTAAATGGCTAGATCTTAATTGAACTCTCACAGATGGAAATATTGGAAGTGAAAGCCAGAGAGCATTCACAGAAAGCACTTGGTTCTGATTTATTACAGAATTCCTGGTACCAAAAATTTATGCCAACAAAAAGCACTGCACTAAAGTATCTCCCAAAAATATTTTGTGAGTCATAAAATCTGCCTAATGGATTCCTTCACTTTAGAAACACTTATTGAGCAGGTCCGGGGCCAGGCACTGTGCTTGATGTTGGGAGGAAACAGAAGGCATCCTCGCATAGGAAGATGCACAGTCTGGGGAGACAGACATGTGAAAGTGAGCAGAGTAAGAGCTGTCATCCAGGAGGAACAAAGTGCTGTGGGAACCCAAAGGCGGAAGCAAATAGCTTCCTCCCCTCTGAAGTAAAAACAACCCTTCCTTTTCAGTGGAGAATAGATCGCAGACAGGCTCACCTACCACATTCACTTGAAACGTGTTAGTTATGGTGGAGAAGATCCCCTCTAGCTTTGACATGCTTTCACACTCAATTAAAAGAAAGGGAAGCTGTACTTGTTGAGTTCCCACCCTGCGCAGGGCATGGTTAGCTATCTGTGTTAACTCAGAAGACAAGGTGCTCTGTGACATGACAGAAGTGCCAGGGCCTCCATATGCTCTGAGACCTTCAAGGAAACAGTTCAACAGCTAACTACTCTGACAGTCCTGGTGATTAAAATACTGCTGACTCAGTCAAAATGTAAGGGGGGTGGGGGGCAAAGAAGTCAGTAATCAAGGCAATTGTAATTTTAATGCAAAAAAATCCAGAGTAAACAAAATATCCAGATTTTAAATAAAGACAGGTCAGACCCTGCACTTGCGTGACTCAGCCTCACTCACCTCCCTCTAACTCCAGCCTTGCTCCGGAGATGGGGGTTCTGTGCATCTCGTAAGCTTTGTCATCTCCTGTCTGTCTTCCTGTCCCAAACAGCAAAACAGTCCTCCAAATGGGCATGACTCATGTGCCCATATTTGGGGACAACAGGATAATGTGAAGCCAGAAACTGTACCTACAAACTTTGCTTCCTATAGAGAGAGGGAGAAAGGAAGGGAGATGCACCCTCCACCTATGGACGCTTGCAGAGAGGAAGGAAGCTGGTGTGGAGCGTGGAACCCAGTCTTGCTACTGAGATAGGGAGAGGGCTTGGGTAGGGGGTGAGGAGACTGTGTGTCCTATAAGAAGGCCTTGCTAACCAGGGTTATTAAAAACAGCATCAGACCCTCTTGAACAGTGATGACCTGATGGAATTAACCAAATCTTCCCAGGAATTTTGAAGACACCAGTAAGTAATGAAATTCCCCAATTTCCCCCATTTTCCATCTCTCCTCAATCCTTTACTCCAGCCCCATTTTCTAGGAGCTTTTGGGGCCAAGTATAGGATTGTCCTCACCAGGCTCCATGCAAAGCAAAGGGAATGAGGCAGAAGTAAAATGGAAAAAACTAATGGGCTACCAACTCAGAGGTCGCTGAAGACAGATTGGGACCTGAGATCTAGCCAAATTCTGCTCCGAACCCATCCATTTTTTCATCTACAAATTGAAGATGTATTTCTTGCTTTGCTATATCGAGGCATTCCCAAAGAAAAAAAGACTACAAAACAAAAAGGGCTTCGGATACAAGAAATTATTCTGTATATTTAGCTATAGAATTTTCCAAAAATTATTTTTAATTTGCTTTTAATATAACATCAGGGTGGGGAAGTTCTTGGCATTAGCTGTGATTCGTACTGAATGGGGGAGCATGCCACTTCACTACCCACATTAAAATAACCAAGATAGCTGACATTTATGTGCCACATATCATACCAGGTTTATATATATTATCTCATTTAAAGGTAGAGCTTTTTTTTAAAGTAATGGAGTTCAAAGAAAATTAAAGGGAATTTACATATCTTCTGTTTATTAAGAGACATTTTTTCATTCATTTGACAAAGACTTATGAATGGATAAATGAAGATACAGGATTTTTACTTCTATATATTTAAGGCCTCATAGGATTTCATGTTATCTTAGGAGATTTTGGAGTCATTCATAAGACAGAAAACCAATTTAGCTAATAATCATATTATACTGACATCAAAAGTTATCTCAGGCTCTGAACTCGCAGTCAAATATGTTTCCCCTACTGATACCTTAAAGCCACGCAGTTTTTTATATTTTGACTTTTGATGGTCTCCTCTCATCCTGGAAATCACCAAAATGCCCTCATGTAGTTCATGCAAAGCAGCCATTCAAAAAACATTTAGTTACCACCTACTGTGTTCTAAGAACCATGTGTTGTTAGTTGCAGGATCTACGAGAATAAATACGGTCCAGCTCTCACCCATGAAGAGATCATTGTTAAATGAAGACGTACACAAATAATTACAATATATCCCGATATGTGGCAACAGAGCGGAACACAGAAAGTGGGCATGAAGGATCCAAACCGCGTATTCTTGATCTTTCACATTCTAGGAACAAAAAAGTACAACACCCACTTCATAACATTGAATGATGTTTTCAGATGATCAAGAGAAAATCTACAACCAAGTGAGAAAAAAACTGGGAAGCTGGTGTTTAGAAACCTTATCAGGAAGTGTGGATTATCACACTCTTGAGAGATGTCCCTTTTACCCCAGCGTGTAAGTCTTTTGGAGTCAGATGGTGAAATCAATCATTGAGGCATCGGATTTCAGAGCCAGCTGGGAAGAACTGGCTGGATTCCAGCTCTATGGAATGGCCTGGGAGGGGCAACCCTCTGGATAGGCATCCTGCACTGTTTGCTTAAAGCCCTTCTAGCATATGCTGTAAGCAGCAGCTGACTGGTCTAGGACATCCCCCGTCCCCGTGCCTTTCCCAGGTGTTCTGGTAAAAAGCACCCCTGAAAGTCACTGAGACTGAGGAAAGGAGAAGGGAGGAACAGAGCACAGCAGAAATTCTCAAATGAGTTAAACAAATGAATTCTCTATCGCACTAAGCCAAAGAGGATCCATATAATACACTAAGGCTACAAGGGAGCTACAATTCCTCCCCAATTAGCCCTTTATTTTGGCCATGGCTCCACAAAATAAAGAATTGACACCCAAACGATTCAAGTCACTTGGGAATAGCCCCTTCCTATTCTTGCCAATAACTGTAATTATTTTCCCACACGTTATTTGAAGACTATTGACCGTCCATGCCTTACCCAATGAATAATTTGTCCAATTGTAAAAATGTTGTTGCTGGAACAACTAGACATCCAGACGTGAGAAATCTGAGGCCCAGACCAACTAGCTGAATTGTCAGGAAGTTGGTGGCAGAAAAAAGCCTAGAAGACCCCAACGGAGCTCTGGACTCCTCACCGAGGGCTTTGGTCAAAAAGTGTCTTGTATATGTTATGTCTCTCACTCAGACAATGATACTGAAGGAGAAAGAATGATAGAATTTACATTTGTGAAAGGTTTTCTATATATTAACAAGCTTCCTTGTACTTTTTTTTTTTTTGGCAAGGCTGGTGTCTCTTCCTAGCTATCAGCTCACTCCCTTAACTGTGCTTCAGATTCTTTGATTCTGGGAGAACAGCCTTAAGGCTCCGCCTGAGAACCCTGCACGCACTCCCCTGTCCCCTCACCTCCACTGTGGAAGGTCCACTTGGAAGCCGCCCAGGCCAAGTCCTCCCCAAGGAAGGGAGAGGATCCCACCCAAAGAGCTCCGGGAGCTCCCGCCACCTCCAGTGTGCATGTGCTCCCAGCCCCTAGCAGAGACCACCGCTGGAATTTAGCAGGAAGCCTGCAGAATAATTACTATTGCTGACAGCTGTTAAGGGCCCATTAGGGAGTGTCGGTTTTCCACAGGCAGCTGCATTTCTGAGAAAAGGGCCTGACCTTGGGGAAAAAAAAACAACAACAAAAAAACCCCACAAAACTAGCAGCTCTTTCTATTTCAAGAGAACAAGTTGTTGAACCTGAAGTGGCAAGAGAGTTCGCAAACCCCTTGATCCCTCACTTCTGGCACGTTCCATCCACTCTGGGCTAAGATGTGGGTCTGGACTATAACATAAGCACTTCCCCTCCCTCCCTCCAAAACACAGGCTGAGAACATGGTGAGCAGCCTTAGGAATTCTTCACAATCAAGGAGGAAGCTGGGGAGACTTGGGTTTGAAAGATGAGGCCAACCATGGCACATGCTTGGATATCCATTTATCACCTCGTGTTTGGGAATGTTAGTAAGTGCACGTACAGTGGTTGGTGCTTTGGAAGAAATGAAGGAGGCATCAGATGCCATCCCTGCCCTGGAGGAGCATACAATCTGGAACGAGAGCTAACACTTGGAAACAATTAAAAACCAAAACAAGACTAAGTACTACACGTAATTCAGAGATGGTATCCCATGGCACTCACGGAGCTTAGGGAGCAGAGAGGTCACCAAAGGCCAGAGTGTGGTCCTCAACCTCCCTTTCTTCAGGCCCTCTGTAGATGCTGTCCTCCCAGGAGTCTGTCCCAGCCTTCTTGCCCAGTGGTTCCTAAGAACCCACTTTAGGACTCTCTCAGGTGCTGCTGACACGTACCCAACTTGAATGAGCATTAAGAAAGTGGGTCTCATAGAGAACAGACTTGTGGTTGCCAAGGAGGAGGGAGGGGGAGGGAGGGATGGAGTGGGAGTTTGGGGTTAACAGATCCATACCATTATATATAGAATGGATAACAACAAAGTCCTACTGTATAGCACAGGGAACTATATTCAATATCCTATGATAAACCATACTGGAAAAGAATATATTTTAAAAAGGATGTATATATATGTATAGCTGAATCACTTTGCTGCACAGCAGAAATTAATACAACATTGTACATCAACTATACTTCAATTTAAAAAAAAAAAAGACAGTGGGTCTCCATCCTGGCAGCACATTAGAATCACTCAGGGACCTTTAGAAACGACCTATGCCCAAATTCTGTCCCAGACCGATTGAATCATAATCCCCAGATGAGGGGCCCCAGCATCAGATTCCAGTGGGTACAAGGTGGAAAACCACCGGTTTAAGCAATAGAGGGTAATTTGCAGGCTCACCGAGGAAACCACAGGAAGGGCCAGGTGGAGCTGCCTTAGGGACAACTGAAACCAGAACATTGAACACAGATCTTCTCTGTTCCCCCGCTCACTTTCACACCCCTCTGCTGCATCTTCTCAGACCACTTCCTCTGTGAGGTGGGATTCATTGCCAGTAGCAGCTCTGGCTCACACTTTAGCAACTAGAAAGGAGAGGGCTTCCTTTCCTTGGGTCTATATTGAACCCTCGACCTTCAGTTTTTAAAAAAAACCAAAACTCTGACTGGCCTATGTGCCACCCCTTGACCTGTGTTGAGATATTATCATCGGTCTAGCTTGGTTCATGTTCATGTTGCTACCTCTGAGGAGTGTTGGGAGACTAAAATAAAGCCTTGCTGTTCAAAGTGTGGTTCATGGACCAGCCGCGTAGACATCACCCAGGAGCTTGTTACACATGGAAATTCTCAGGCCCCATCTCAGACCTGCTGATTCAGAACCTGCCTTCTAGCAAGATCCCCAGGTGATTTGTATGTATATGAAAGCTTGAGAAGGACTGCTCTATGCTCTGGTATCACTTTCTCAGTTGGTGAGAGTATAGGTATTCCTTTCCCTTGGTTTTGTGTCAAAGCCGCAGAAAACAGATGCCACCATTCCCCCTCTGCCACTCCTGTCAGCAGCAGTGCCAACACCTGGTCTCGCCTGGTTGGCAAGAAACCCAATCAAGCTCCTTGCGCTATTTCTCTTTGCCCTTCTTAAAAGCTAGCTCTGAGGACTTCCCCGGTGGTGCAGTGGTTAAGAATCCACCTGCCAATGCAGGGGACACAAGTTCGATCCCTGGTCCAGGAAGATCCCACATGCCGTGGAGCAACTAAGCCCTCGCGCCACAACTACTGAAGCCCGCCTGCCCTAGAGCCCGCGTGCCACAACTGTTGAGCCCACACACCGCAACTACTGAAACCTGTGCGCTCTAGGGGCCCACGTGCCACAACTACTGACCCCACATGCTGCAACTACTGAAGCCTCACGAATAGAAACCGTGCTCCGCAACAAGAGAAGCCCACGCACCGCAAACGAAGAGTAGCCCCTGCTCGCCACAACTAGAGAAAGCCCGCACGCAGCAACGAAGACCCAAGGCAGCCAAAAATAAATAAAATTTAAAAAAAATAAAAATAAAAGCTGGCTCTGATCAGCAGACTGGGGTCTGTGGTTTTGCTGCGGTAGCTGATATGGAAGGGGATGTGGTGCTCTGGGCCAAGTAGGGTCCAGCAGCTGGTGCTTATCAGCCCCACCCTGAGATACACACAGATGTGTCCACGGTGACCTTCCTGGCTGAGGACATGTGGGAACTCAGAGCTTCCCATGGGAATGGATGATGGAGCAAGGAAGCGAGAAGGTTGTTGTAGGTGTGATGGCATCCTGCCAATTGCCTCTGAATGCAGAGCCCTGGCGTCTCTGCCAGCCAGAGAGGGGGATTTGCCTCTGAAACCCGGAAGCATGTGGGAAGCACATACAGTTTAGGCATCTGGTCACTCTGTTTGCTCAGTGCTGCTCTAGGTCCCCCCGGAGGATACCATTCTTATGTTCAGTGCACTCCCAAGGCCCCAAGCCCACCTTCTGTGACCAGATGTCAGCCAGTTTTTTTATCCTTACCTTTCCCTCCCCCTGTCCATTTCCTTTCCCACTCCATGAGGAAAGGGTAAAAATTAGTGGGCATTCAGTAAATATTAGTTGAAGAAATAAATAGATGAATAAATAAACAAATGAAATTTTTCATATTTTTGAAGGAAAGAGAGTTGACCTTGGCTTTCATCTGCTTTGATGGATAAATAGCTTCACTTCTGGGGAACTACATGGAATGACTATTTAAAAAAATTATAACTTCATTTTTGTTTATATCTTTCCTACATCTCCACCCTCTACAAACAAGAAATCCGCTATATATTTGTACTCCAGAGCCTCAAATTTTTATTCTCCCAAATATGAGCTACAGGAAAAGCGTTTGGTCTCAATGGCTTCTTACCAGCAGCTCCTCTAAAGGATGAAGATCATTTCCCCCCAACTATTTGAGTACTTTCATCCCAAGAAAAAATATATTTCTATCCCCTTATTCCAGAGCAGAATTAGAAATGAGAGCTGGCCTAACTACTTCATCTTATAGAGAAGGGAACTGAACTCCAAGGAAGGGACTAGATTTGTCCAAGGCCACACAAATAGTAAGAGGCAAATTGTGAGTCTCCTTAGTTCTGATCTAGTTTTTTCTTTCATACCACAGTGTAGCCCATTGACTGCCCTGCTATTTGCCCTTAACTCAGGGGCAATGGCATGGCCACTTTCCTGTGATAAGAAGCAGCCTAGGAAAGGGCCCCACCAAGTGTTCAGTCCAGCAGCCCCACCTCTAATGGGGGGCTGGGGGAGGATGGACCATGCAGAATTCCTGTGGCCAATTCCACACCAGCCCCAAAGTTAGTGACCTGATTTTCCGAAAGCCCACTTTTTTCTGTCTCCCTTACCCAGCCCAAGCAGCAATGGAGAGAATTTTACTCAAACTTTCCAAGATAACTTCCCTTTAGGCTGAGACCAAGCATGTGTAGCTTCAGGCCAAAGGAATATTGGGAAGTTTACGAGCCACTAAAAATAGACAGTTACAACAGAAACTCCCTCCTACTTCTGCCATTTTCCCTGTTGACTGCACAAATACGGAGGCAGACTCCAACCATGAAAGGGAAAAGAAAGCATCACTGTAGCTCCAAGCTATGGTGTAATCTGAGGGGAAATACGTTTTAGAAAGAACTGCGATTTCAGGAATGACAAATATCACGCATGGAAAGTAGAGGACCCATTGGAGCGTTGTCTGGTGCTGAACCCTTCCTCCCAGAGCTAAGGGAGGGCAGGGCAAGAAGGAATGGCAGGGCGAACCCACAGCCAGAGAGGCAAACCCACCATAGGCCACTGCTCATTTGCAGGCTCTCATTTCTTTCGGGAATGAAAACCAAATTTAATCATGGTGTGGGTTCAAGAACATTTCAGAAGAACTCCAACAGGACAATTGGTTTCTTCGAAGAATGTTTGCACCAGTGATGCAGACTGTCCCTTGCTTTCTGCCTGGACTAGGTCTGTACTTGGTTGCTTTAAAGATTCTGTTTCATTTTATTCACTTTACAGAGCCTGGAAAATAGCCAAGTTAAGTACGGTCTTTAGGTCCCAATGTACCTCGTTTCCTGCCAGCCACATATCAGGAATCCCTGAAATATAATCCACAGAGGTGAGGGCTGTAACTTAGTGGCTTGGGTTAATCCAGTGTCCACTAGGCCTGTATGGCACTCCACGTGGCATTGGGATGAAAATAGAGAATCCCGCGAAGAATGAGGATCAACCCAAGTGCTTAAGAGAAACCAGGTGCATGCTTGGTTGGTCCTGAAGCAAATGACTTTCATGGCCCTCAGGCTGTATAGGTGTGAAACACCTGAAGTTATACAAAGTAAGGAACAAAGAATAACAGAAACAAATCTGCAGAAGAGAAAGCATATCTTTTCCATCCACTTCGTCCAGAAGGTAAGTGGGGCCCTGACGTAGTTCTCCAGATTCTGGTTCTCCCCCAAAGGAATAATTTAAAGTTGTGCATGTTCCAAGCATTACCTGGGCACTTCTTGTACTCGAACTCTGTTTGGATCCTCTGCACTGACCATTTTTAAAGACTCCCAGAGGAGGAGAACCAGAACCTTCTTTCACTGGCCATTTTAGTCTTTTAACAGCCCTTTAGAGAAAATAAAAGCATCCTTATTCCTCACCTAAATCCCTCATGCTGCAACTTAAATCCATTCCTTCTTGTTTGGCTCTTGGTAAATATAGGAAACACCTGGAGCCCCTCCTGTGTTCACTGCACAATTATCTCAGGTTTCCCATTTTATTCTTTTTTTACCTTCTTATCCATCTCTTCTGAGTCCTCTCCAAATTCTTCATCCCCCTGTCTCA
This sequence comes from Eubalaena glacialis, assembly GCF_028564815.1. NCBI lineage: Eukaryota > Metazoa > Chordata > Mammalia > Artiodactyla > Balaenidae > Eubalaena > Eubalaena glacialis. Next base: position 179,773,455 of record NC_083716.1, on the reverse strand, counting down.
TTATGGAGTCCAGAAGCAGTCACAATAATAAGTAGTGCCCATAATATGAAAGATACAAAATGTAAATAACATTATATAATACAATTATATGCATTAGCTCATTTGAACCTCAAAACCGCCATTCCGTGTGATGAGTGAGCCGCTATTATTATTTCTATTTTGCAGGTTAGAAAGCTCAGGGAGTTGAAGTGAATTGTTCAGGATCACAAATCTAGTAAGTAGCTGGACGAGGAGCCAGACCCAAGTCTTCTAATTCCCAGCACAGGACCCTTTCATGACACCCTCTTGTCTGTCTTCCGTGGGAAATCCTGCATCGAGTAGGACTGTGTAGACCAGCCCCCTGTCTAGACCCAACCCCTCCCTCCATTGATCCTCTGCACTCTGTTGACACTTGAGTCAGAGCAGGTCACACACTGCCGTTGCACTTGCTTTTTACTCCTGGAGGGCAAAGACCCTGTCCTACTCATTTTGGGTCCTTGCACCTTGCTGAGTAGCTTGGCAACTGTAGGTGCTCAACAGGTGTTAAGTAGAATGAATGAATAATGAATGATTTAAGTAGAGTGAATGAATGAATGACAAAAGCATCATAGGGAGGCATAGAGGAGGGTGTAGATGCAATCAATTCTACTACTTGCGAGGCAAATAGGCTTAACAAAATAAAAGGTACAATTACACAACTACTTTAGAGCATTAAATGAAGCTTCCGCCTTGAAAACTTTCATGAAATAGGCTTTACTGGTCAGAGCATATTATCCAATATTATACTATTCAAATTATAAACAGGTATTGCCATGGTTATAAAACAGTAAAAATATATAAAATACCAATGTTAAATATTAAATCAATTGTTTTGAGTGATTTCAAATCCTGGAAATTCTTTTCACATGTTAATGGACAGTCATATTCTCCATTGTAAAATGACTTCTACTTTTTTTTCCAGAATATTTCCAAATAGTAAATGTCTAACCTATCACTAAGTACATGGCAAATATTTATTGTTCACATTGATGGGTCATATTTTTATTCCTGACTTCCCCAGAAAGCTACATAGGATAAGCCAGCTTACCATTTACGGAGCTTTGCCAACACTTTTCTTCCCATAAAAGATAACAGTATATTGGAAAGCCCAGCCTCTGTTTAGAGAGTGAGCTGGCTTTTAACTTCTTTATGGCTTGGGAGAAGTTAAAGTTTAGATAGTTAAAACTAAACATTGGGGTTTCCCTTGTGGCACAGTGGTTGAGAGTCTGCCCGCCAATGCAGGGGACACAGGTTCGAGCCCTGGTCTGGGAAGATCCCACATGCCGCGGAGCAGCTGGGCCCGTGAGCCACAACTACTGAGCCTGCGCGTCTGGAGCCTGTGCTCCGCAACAAGAGAGGCCGCGATAGTGAGAGGCCCGCGCACCGCGATGAAGAGTGGCCCCCGCTTGCCTCAACTGGAGAAAGCCCTCGCACAGAAACGAAGACCCAACATAGCCAAAAATAAATAAATAAATAAATAAATAAAAACTAAACATTGGAGCTATGGTTCACATCTAAAGGCATAATTTTAATCTAAGCACTTCATATACTGGGAAATTTATGTCCCCTGTGGCATACTGTAAAAATGGTCTTATTCTCTGCTTAGGGAGAACTTGCATTCAGTTGTGTAGTCATGCATGGTTAGCGAATTAGGAGCCAGCAATGCATCAATAAGAGTATCCTCTCACAACTAACAAAAGTCTTAAAAAGCAAGTACTTATAATATTTAAATTCTATTCCTATTTTTATTCACTCTGAAAACTGAAGAGAAAGTGGTGTTTGACGTTATTGCTAAAGTACCATTATAGGATTAAAAGAAAAAAAGGTAAGGGCTGAGTAATTGTTTATCTAATTATTTATGGCTTCTTATCTAAGATCAAATTTTTTTTTAGGTTCTCCAAAGGGAGAAGGGAAGTGGTTGCTTCCTGTACACAAAACTTGCTTTGTCACAATCAACAATTTGGAGACCATAATAAGCAGTGTAGGACCTGATGGTTTCTTCACTAGAAAGTGTTCCTTAAAGACTTTGAACTGAGCTCTTTGATTTTGACAAACCCAAAGTTCCCTTGCTGGCACCCACCCAGTGCTCAACTCTGCACAAGGGGAAGAAATTGCTGGCCTTTTCAATTCTCACAACCTGGAGATCCCCTTTGACTGAGAGAAGTTCAATGTGAAGAAAAGAGGATAGAACATTTCCCACAAATGAAAGACTTGATTTTAATCTAAAATGTCATAGTCTGGACTACAATTTGGTACTAAAGACATCTTAGCAAACTGGAGGGAGAGTACCATATTTGTTGAGGGTTGGCTAGACTTCAGGAAACCATGGCTGGCTTCCTAAAGGGGCTGCCCCTTCTTGCTGTAGGGTGTTGAGCATTCAGAAGATCACTGTATTATTCCATTGCAACATTCTTATCCAAAGACTCAACTAAGAAACCAAATGAGAGTCAGAAAACTAGGTCATGGCCAGTGGAAATTCAGCACTTGGCTTAGACAAATCAAGTGCCAGGCTTGATAGGGCTCAGGAATCTGGAAAGTTGATGGGTATATGCAGACTTCAAAAAAAGCAAATGTACAGGTGAGCTAACTGGATTCAGTGTCTGGTCTTTCAGACTGAGTCACGTGGGAAGCAGGTTCTGAGAATGTGCTTGGGTTGAAGTTCTGCAGTGCTGAGAAGACAGGGAGGAACAGACGGTGCCCTCACTAGGCTTGAAGTTCAAGAGTTTGGGAGGCACTGCCTGGGTCCAGAGCATTGGTTGAAGGATGTGAAACTACCAAGGTGGCATAGGCAGGCAGGCAGATCTTCAGTCTCATCTTAAACCAAATGCTCCAGCCATATTGAACAGCTTACACCTTTTCTGAAGAAGTTAAACTCTCTTTGCCTTCCTTCTGGGACTTCACATGTGTTGCTACCTCTGCCTAGAAGATGCATAATCGCCCTACCCGACCCTACACACACTCAGGAATCACTTTTTATGGAAAGCTTTCCCTAATCCATGCCTCACCCCAAGACTGGATTAGGTGCCCTTCCCCATACACCCCCCACGGCCTCCATAGAAATACCACCAGAGTATTGGGATTGTATGTCTCAAAGGGTTTCAGCCTTATTTCTAATTTCTTCAAAAGAACTCTTAACTCAGAACTACCACCAGAGTATTGGGATTGTATGTCTCAAAGGGTTTCAGCCTTATTACTAATTTCTTCAAAAGAAATCTTAACTCAGAACTACCACCAGAGTATTAGGATCGTATGTCTCAAAGGGTTTCAGCCTTATTTCTAATTTCTTCAAAAGAAACCTTAACTCAGAACCTAATGCAAAACCTCAGAGCAGGTGAAGTGCGGGCAGGAGAAGGAAGGAGACCCAAGGCCTGCCTGCCTGGCCCCATTGCTTACCCAAGGAGGTCACCCTGAGAAATTTCCAAGGAAATGTTAATGGGGCTCAGAAAATGCTTTTAAAATCTCAGACCTAATATATGTGATTGATTATACATAAAATACAGGCATTCTTCATTCAAAACTATCCCATGAAGTACTTATTTATATTAACACTATTAATCATTGAAATGGTTCCAATCTGTATGGCATGGACACCAGCTAATCAGAAATATACCAGCTATTAACCAACAGTGTAGGTGTCCCAGCACGTACCAGATGAATGTAAGCGTTGAACACCTACAAAATTTATCCACTAGAAATCCTCCATTCGTGTGTATTTTCTCCAGGCTCCAAGTCACTAGCACTCAGCTACACTCCCCTGAGTTAAACAATCACTTTTTAACCTGATGTGGCCTTTCTTCCTGCCCACCATTTTACGTGACAGTGAATATCCATCACGGGCGATAAAGTGTGAAATGATGGAGTTGGGCCTCCCAAGAGGCAATGGAAATGACTCACACAGGATTTGGAATGCAAGTTTTAGGGTGCCTCATGTCACCTCCAAAGAAGTGGCTGAGGAAACAGTGAAGTATCCAGATCAGCAGAATTGGCACACATCACAGATATTACAGTAGCCTGGGAGGATTAACCCACAGTTGTAGGAATGAGAGTTGAAAAGAATGAAAGTGTTTTTGCCGGTGTACCAGGAGTGGGACATAGCCCCATGGGACCCTGCTGGAGTGACTCTGTATACTATTGCTTCAGCCAGAGTCCCCAGGTCCAGAAGGCATCCACCGTATGCCCACCCCACCCGAACACCTGGGTGTGCACATATCCCTGGAAGGATTTCAACAACTTGGTTGAAGTTAGTGGGGCAGAAAACTGGGGCTCTGCACAGCAGGAGTGGGCATGAAATATTTCATTGTAATTCTTTCATATGATGTGACTTTTATATGTCCACATATAAAATCACTGGCCTTTTTATTTGTCTGCCTGGTCCATTAACTATAAGTCCCTTGAGGGCAGAAACCACGTCCTATTCATCTCAGTATCCCCTGCACAAAATACAGCACCTGGTATGTAGTAGGAAGGTAATAAATGGATAGATGGATGGATAGATGGGTAGGTGTCTGGGTAGATGGGCAGATGGATAAACTCATAGGTATCAGCAGACCAGCAGTTTTAGCATCAAAGAGGTCTGACAGCAGGGACCAAGGGCAAAGGGAAGGAAGATCTCCATAGAATCAAACGAGTGAGGCTTAAAATGTAACTGCAGAGGGCAGGGCAGCAGGTGCAGAAGGGTGTGATGGCAAGGCTGACCCCTGCTAGAGGAGGTCTCCTTGCCCAGTGTTAGAGCCGGGCGCCATCCAGGGCGCAGGCTCCTTCCAGAGGCTGGGAGTAAATGCAACTCCACCGTGCACAGTAAGACTTCCAGGAAAGTCAACAGAGGGACCTTCGAAGGCTGATGCTCACGGCTTGGAAGATACTTATCTGTCTCTGACTTGAGTGGCTTTCCCAGCCCCTAGAAAGAAAATGAGCATTATGAAAGGACCTTAACTGGCCTGGACAGTGCCAATAGTAACATAAGTTACCACGGTAGCAAATGCACACACTTCCTTCTCAATAAATAATACCTCCTTATCTGCTTTCTAAACAAAGTATGAGTAAACGAAGAAAAAAAGAAAGCAAAGCTACACCTCCTGCAAAAGATGCCTATTTCCTTCTGCTTTTACTTTTCCAGATTCTAGCTGTTGCCTGAGAAGCTGCCTCGTGATTATTTGGATCTCAAAGAGCAAACAACTGTTACTTCATAACAGATGCGGTAAAGCTGTGCAAGGGCACATTTTGCTCAATTTGACGGTTGTAAGGTGGAGGGCCTGTTGAGGCACCGGAGAGAATCTGGAGAATTATTCAGAGTCCACTCATGATGACATTTGCAGTAATTATGGAAGAAGAAATGAAAAAAAAGAACGGCTGTTTGAAATGAATTCTCTTTTCAAAGTGGAAAGGATGATCTTACAGTATCTTAGGATGACATGATGCGTGGACGCTTTTAAAAATTCTTTGGTGGAGACAGTCTGGAATCAAAACTCAACTGAAGATTAAAGGGCTTGGGGGTGAGAGGGGGTATGAACTTTGTTTCATTGGTTCAGCTCCAGTCTTTCTCCTTCATAGAAACCAGACACAGGAAAAAAAACTTCTGAGGTCATCTTATGGATGCCCTGCAGGGTCAGCGCCAGTCTATTCTCCTTAGGTCTGAGTGAAGTGTCTTATTCAGGCAATTTTGAAAGGATTTAAGTAGTGCAGTTCCCACCAACTTCCTTTGGCAAATTTTAGTATTCACAGCCTTGAGCGAAGGTTTCGGCTGGGGGGTGGAGCGGGGGTGGGGGGTGTTTTTGTTTGGTTTTTTGGTTTTTGCTTTTACAAAACGGCAGGCAGATAATGGCCTGACTGTTGCTTTCAGGCCAGCAAACTGCAGGCTCTGCTGTTGGTAGAAATGCCATATGTGTTCTAAGGACCCTACTAAGAGCAGCCTTCCGAGATGCCCCGGCATCAGGGGTACTTTCCGGTTGTTGTGGAATCAGAGAAAATTTCCTTTTCCTCCTTGTCAAATTTTATCCTACATTCCAGAGGGAACTATCAAGTGCTGCAAGCCACAGTCTTCCACTGGGGAACCCCACGCCCCCCCCCCGACCCCCATCTCCCGCCAGGCTAGGGGACAGGACTAGGCAGGCAGGCCACAGACGGGTGGGTGACCCAGCATGGAAGCCTCTGCCCGGAGGATTGTTGGTGACACACCCGGGCCAGTCAGATTCTGTCTCTCGGAGCATCTTGACGATGAGATACAAGAGCATTGATTGGCAGGTAAGCAGGGAGAGTCCACAAGTGAACCAGAGTTAGGGGTTAACAGAGGTCATGAGTACCCCTGAGCTGGGGCTAGCAGAAGTCCCTGAGGTAGAAAAAAAAGATGTACAGGAACACGATGCAGGTGGCAGGTAGATGCTGGGAGAATCCGAGGAAAGACGAGAAGAGCTCGGCAACTGTGATTCTTTGTGGATTCGAAACGTCGCCCCGATGGAGCAACAGAACAGGCCCCAGAGACAGCTTAGATCCTTCCGGTTCCTGAACTCGACTCCCTCTTCCATGAGGACCTCTGTCCTCTAGTCCGGGCCCTTGTGGGATCCCCATCTCTGTATCGATGTCTGTCCTTACAACAGTCCCATTACCTGAGGCGGCCAGAGAGGATCTCCAAAGCAGGAGGAGACTCTGTCCCACGTGGGGCACCTTGTGGCCCTCAGAGATGGACTCTGGCACAATCTGCCACACGACTCTGAATGGAAGGGCGCTGGGACAGGCAGGTGGAGTCATAGGTCTGCCCAGCCCTTGTCACCTCTTCCCCTTGGGCGGCAAGGCTGAGAAGCCACAGGAGCCAGCGTTACACAGCTCCAGGGTGAATGGGGCCCCTGGAGTCGCACAGGCAGCCCTGCCTGGCAGCCCTTTAGGAGGCCCAGCGACGGGAAGGCATGTTCCCACAGCATCTGCAGACCCCGAGCCTGCCCCTCCCCACCCCCCGTACCTCCAACCTGTGCCATCTCACTGGGCTTCCAAGAGAGAGCGCCACCTTGGTCACTTCCAAACGCCAAAGTCACTTGGCTCAGCCCCCCTCTCCCTGCCCCCATGACAACCCCTCGTACTGTGACTTGAGGGACCCAGAGCATGAGCTGACCATGACTTTTAGCCGCTAACAAATGGCAACTCTTCCTCCCTCTGAGTAAGGAGCATGTGATTGGCGACCTCCTCGGGAGCGGGCGCGGGCAGCTTCTCAGGCGCTCCCCTCCTACGTGGGTACCTAGTCTGCTCTTTGATCAAAAGAAGCCAGGGTGCTAAGGAGGGAAGATCAGTACAGAGCAAGCACATCTACCGTTAAATTTCTTTGCAGCGACTCATTACCAAAATAAATTGTAAAGAGAAAGAAATAGGGTAACTTGAAAAGGAAAAATGCACCTTATTAGCGTGTTTGATTTTGTGCAGCCACAAAGGAGGGAAAGGTGATTGGTTTGTTGGTTTTGGTTTTACGTTCCAGATCTAGTGCTTGTAAGTGCACTCATTTATGGCAAAGTGGCCGGCAAAGGGAAATGTTTTAGACTTTTTTTTTTTTTGATTGACGTTTTAAATAAGTAATTCCAGAAGTTTTCTGGAATTTGTCGCCCAAAAAGGTAGGTGGGGACAAAGCAGCACTCCCTCTCCCATAGCATCATTGGTCTTTTACCTGAATGCTGAACTCCTTAAATCTCTACGTACAGTTTTTGTTCCCAAAACGTAATTGTAAGTTCAGGATGGTCCATTGTCCAGACCCTACATGTCCCGACCTCTCTGTTGGCTGTGGACTACCGTGGAGTCCTGGATCTAGCAGGCAACACGTCACAGGCCACCGTGCAAGCTGGCGGAGGGTGCCTGTCTGGAAGGCCACTCACAGGCAGGATACAGCCATGGAAAGAACTGGAATAGATGCAGGCACACGCAGGCCTGCTTCCTCAAGAAATGCATCCCCTGGGAGATTGTATTTAATGGACACACCCTGCTTCCCACTCTCAAAGCCTGGGTGGGTCCATCAAAAACGAGGGAAATGTCTACAAGATGCGGGGAGATCCTCTGGCTCCAAAAGACAGGGCTGGAGAAAGGCATTGAGTCCTGAGAGAATAAGTAATGGGAACCACAGATGGGGAGAAAAGGAATTCTTGCTTCCATTCAAAATTTTTAAGTGCTTTCACCTGCTAGAATGGAGTTGGAATGGAGTTGGAATGACGGCTGTGTGCTATTTTTTCAGTTAAGAGCTCTCCCCAGAGCAGAGCTTATTGTAGTAGGGCTTTGCAACGCATGACTTTCTGTCTTGATGGCTCCATTCCATACTTCTGGCTTTCTGAAATTCTTTTGCAGAGCAGTGCCTCAAATCTCTCGCTCACGAGTTTATCAAGATTCTATGTGAGATTATCATGCTAAGTGAAGTAAGTCAGACAGAGAAAGACAAATATATGATATCACTTACATGTGGAATCTAAAAAAAAAATGATACAAATGAACTTATTTACAAAACAGAAACAGACTCACAGACATAGAAAACAAACTTACGGTTACCAAAGGGGAAAGTGGGGTGGGGAGGGATAAATTAGGAAGTTGGGGGTAACATATACACACTACTAATAGATAAACAACAGGGACCTACTGTGGAGTGCAGGGAACTATAGTCAATATTTTGTAATAAACTACATGGGAAAATAATCTGAAAAAGTATATATATCTATATCTATATCTATCTATCTATATATAGATATATATCTATATATATATCTGAATCACTTTGCTGTACACCTGAAACTAACACAACATTGTTAATCAACTATACGCCAATATAAATAAATAAATAAATACATTTAAAAATGCAATGGTAAAGAAAAAAAAAAAAAAGATTCTCTGTGAGGATTTAGAACACGGCTCAGCATTCACCGGAACGGCCCAGCCTTCTTTTCTCTCCTGTGATTGCTATGTTAATGAACCTGTTCAACGGGCGATCTACGGGATTCTAGCAGAGGGAGAGCCCAGCCTCTGAACTCAGTCTGTCGCACTTGGAAAGGAACAGAGGCCCTGGCCAGGCAGAGGGGGCCGGGGAGCTTAGGAAGCCTTCCAAGACTCAGACCATTGTGTGGAGATGTAAAAGATCACAGCTCTCCTGGTTATTACCAGTGATGAATGGCTGGGCGGGCAGTTCTGCACCACAAGAATTGCTGAAATTGAGGAAGCCTCCTGGAATGAACGGCAATTGAGGAGGAAGCGAGAGACCTATGGCAGAGTGACCTTAGTGGCAGAAAAGCCATGTGTCACATTGCTGTAATAATTTACGACAAACATTCCTCTGTCTGGGACTTGCCTTTAAATAGAAATCGCAGATGACGCAAGCTCAGGGGCATCACCTCCAGGCACAAAATCCACCAGCAGGGAAAACTGCACGCAAGGCTTTCACAGCTTTGGGGGACTGTGGCATGAAAGAGCCCAGCTATTTGAGTTTCATCTGTTAGTTTTTAAAGGCCAGTGGATATGGGAAAGTTGTAGCTGGGAATGAGCAGCCTTTACCTCGTAGGCTGTTAACAAACTTAGGGGTCTCCGCTCATTGCCGTGTCTGAATTCTGCTAAAGGGCTCAGCCCCTGGGGCCTGTCTCTTAGGGGCCCAGCCATTTGGACTTCAGGACTATCTCAGGCCTCAGGGGAGGGGTAGTGGTGTCTGTTAGTCTAGACAAAGGAGCTCATAGCTATGGAGACCCTCTGGCACCGTGTCAGCCACACACATTTCCTAGCTTCATCTCCATTACTTCAGAAACAAGGCTGTAAAGTGTGAAAAATGATGGGGTTCCAGTTACCTCTTCAAGGCAGGTAAGGAAATGCTCAAGGCTGTAGGCAACTGGGCAGCCATTCCAGAAGCAGGACTTCTAGGGATTCAACGATGGTGCCATCGCAGGGCACTGGTCATAGGAAGTACTTTATCTAGGAGTGGACATCAAGTAGTGTCACTGGTCTCCCCAGCTGGTGAAAGGAGCAGTCACATCCGTTGGCTCCCACCCAAGGACCCCTGGTCTCGGGCCCAACTCCTTCATCACAGCTTAAGTACCATATTCTTCTTGTGTCTGCTCCCCATCCTCCTAGGCAAATAGGGCGACTGATGCTTATCAGGCAGCCTGTGAGAGTAAGGCATTCCACTCTCTAGGGCTCAAAGTGAGTCAACAAGGAAACAGAATTTACTCTATTGTAAAGTAAACGTTATCTTTACGGGTATTGGACCCAAACAAGTTCTGTGACACAGATCAAACTGATGGAATTTAAAATGTAGAATATGTAAAACTTAATGCCAAGGATCAGTGGCTCAAAATAAACATGGAGGTGAAAGATTACAGAACTTAGGTCACAATTCAAAAGCATAATACAGTGTTCTGCAAGCAGACATCCAGGGAAATATCTGTTAAAAGCAAAACATGGTCAGAAACACGCTGATATCAGGACTTACACATATATACACACAAGTGTAGGTTTGTGTGTGCATGTGTATTTGCATACGCATATGTATGTATGTACATGCATACATATGTATACATACACATACATATACACATACATATATACATATATATGTATAAAGAGAGAGAGAGGTGGAGATGGGGAAAGCTCTCGCCACCATTCTCTCTTCTACTTCCTAATTCTAAGAAGCAAACAAATGATCCTCAAGACTAAAATTTTAGGTTAGAGGAAACCTCTGGGACGTTAGAGACAGGGCATAAGAACAGCTAATGGGAATTCTTTTTACTATCACATGATACCATGTGATTTGCCTTACACAGGGCCCTGGTTACCAGCCCCCTTCCACTCCTGTACCTTCACTCACTCCCTTCCTCTCGCCTTCATGTTCCTGATCTCAGACACAGTATGGACTATCTCAGGGAATTATCTGCAAGGAATCCTGTCTGCCTGGTTTATTGTACTGGACAGCAGGTAGATGAATTCTTTTCTGGTCAACAGGCAGGAGAGAACAGTGGTGAGCCTGGATGCAAAGCTATGTTTGCCCAGGCAGCTGTTCCCACCTGTCTTCCCAGGCAAAGAGCAAATGGGAGTGACTGATGTAGGCTGTCACCAGCACTGAAAATCTCATGTTGAACTGGAACCAGGATCTTGGAGCAGTGGTTCTAGATAGGATCTAAGGCAGCAGGATGTCATGCTTGTGGGCACCTCACCAGAATTCTGCTTCACTGACCATGGGGATCCCCATCATTAGGAGCTAAGCACTTTCTTCTTCAGGGAACAGATAATCTTTGTCCTCAATGCTGCCTTTTAGTTATCAGATGTAGGAAAATCTTTAGTGTGTCAGAGTTAGAATGCTTGACCTTTGCCGTTCTAAGATATTTACTGCTTCAGGGCCGCCAACATTCTTCCAGAAAGTTCACAGAACAATATAGAAACCAAAAAAAAAAAAAAAAAAAGGAAAATCCTGGGGCTCAGGGAAGACTGAGATGAGGGAATTCATCCTTCCATCCACTCTCTTTATGAGTGCTGTTACTAAGAATACGCTAAAGTTGTTGTGTATTCTTCAGGCATTTGGCCAAAGCGCCAAGCCATTTTAAGTTTGAGTGGAAGGAAAGTTATTCCTTCAAAATCACTACCTTGATAAATGTTTTTTATTTTATCCCCTGGATGGATTTAATTCAAAGTCATTTGCTTATTGCATTGAGAGATTCAAGCTCAAAGATATTTCATTATGCCTAACCTTTATCCCATCAAGTAGATTAAAAGTCTAAAGCATTAGCTGGCCTCCTGTATAGCTGGTCTGTTAGATATGTATGTTCAATTGCAGCTTGCAAAAGAGCAAGAAATTACATCAGCCTTAAAACAGTACTTATTCAGGACTTGGTTCTATTTTGAGCTTACGCTTGGCTTAATTGTACAAAGCAAGGAAATAATAGGACAGCGAAACTACTGAATTCATAAATACATTTCTGTTAGCAAGAAAGGCCAAAAATGTCATCCAATGTAAATTTATCCTTGGCTACTGAGTGACTACACTTTCAAGGACTTGGGAAATTGGCAAGACTTCTGGTTCTGTGCCAGCAGTGTTCTTAAATGTGGTCTTATAATAGAAAAAAAATGCCATATTTAAGAGAGTAGATGCAGGTATCTTGTTTTGATGAGGCCCCTCTCACTGTGGAATCCCTAAAAGGGAGTTCAGGGAGAAATCTAAGCACTGTGATGTCTAGTAATTTTTCTCTACTTGCCCCAATAAGCAGGCAGATACGTAACGTGGTAAGAAACTTCAGTGGTGAACGACACATATACCACAATATCTTGATGAATAACAAGGTTTTCCTTGATATGTGGTACTGAGACATATAGTAAAGGAGATGATATCTGTGCTAAAAAGAATATGGAAAGCCCACACTGGGGTAGGGTGTGTGTGTGTGTGTGTGTGTGTGTGCGCGTGCCTGTGTATGTGTGCATTGGTATGCTGGTAAATATTTCACAACCAACCCTCTGAAACAAAAATAAAAAGCCCTGGTGTGTAGCATTTGCCACTTTCCATGATGTAAATACTCCCACCACAGCTGATTTCAAGCTCCCAATGAGACTTCACTGAACAGAGGTGGGAAGAGACGCACAGTAGCATACTATTATATAGTATTCCCAGCACATGGATATCATAGGCATAAAAAAACAGGAAGTGACAGAGTTTGAGTGTTTATTACCTTTGCTTTTAAAGTAATTTATTTAATTATTAAGTTTATATAAATTTTAATAATGGCTGTGTTTAGTTGTTGGCTTGCAAAATTCCTAAAATGTTAACAATTGGCTCTCAGGAACTGGCTCCAGCACACCGTGTGTGTGTGTGTGTGTGTGTGTGTGTGTGTACACATGCACACATGTGCACACGGAATGTAACTGAGGCCTGGACAAAGTATAAACCTATCTATGGGCCAAGGAGTGTGCCAATACTAGAGCCCTTCTCTTTGACTTTAAAAAGATTTCCAGAGTGAAGCAGAATGCTTAGTGGACAAAACAAAAATTGGTCAGGATCAGGAATCCAAAGTGACCCCAGAAACCAGAGTATGCATTCAAGACTCCCCAAGAGTTTGAAAGACATTAATGCCAGGCTGCAAATGAAAAGATGCGTCCACCTTGGCTGGTGCCACCTCACAGCACAGGATTTTAGTACAATCTTTTCAGCAGTTACTCAGAGAACACTGTTTTTGTTTGTTTGTTTGGGTGGTTTTGTTTTTTATGGTATCTGAATTTTTAGCAAAGACAATGTATTTTTGTAGCCTGAAAATATCCTTGATTGTGGATCGAAGATCATAATAGAAGGGGCTGCTATCATTCTCATTGACCAACTATTTCATAGTGAACTGTGGTCACATATTTTTCTTTTGGTCCAAAACCTTCACACACACCCTTGTTTTGGTAACTGGTCCAGTCTTCCTGACCACAGAAGTGGGTTTCTGACCCAGGTTTGCAAACCTCCTTCTTAGTCATGCTAGTTGGTTTCTGTCACTTGCAACCAAGAATGCTAACTAATAAAGGGATTAGAACAGGTCAAGAAACCTTAAAATTATTGGGATGGATGGATGGATGGAAGGAAGGGAGGAAAGGAGGGAAGGAGGGAGAAAGAGGGAGGAAGGAAGGGCAGGAGGAAGAAAATAAGGAAAAAACAACAAGAAGGATAAACAAGGGAGGACCAAATTTAAGTATAAAATTCATGTGTGGGAGGTAGTTAGGAGGTCTGCCTAACAGATTGGTGGTTATTTGAGGATAAATCTTTATAAATCATTACCCTCCAAAAATCATTTCAAATATTCTTCTGAAACACTCAACACTTTTCAGGTTTTTTTTCATGAACCCTTTCTTTTTTTTTTTTTTAATTAATTAATTTATTTATGGCTGTGTTGGGTCTTCGTTTCTGTGCGAGGGCTTTCTCTAGTTGTGGCAAGCGGGGGCCACTCTTCATCGCGGTGCGCGGGCCTCTCACTATCGCGGCCTCTCCTGTTGCGGAGCACAGGCTCCAGACGCGCAGGCTCAGTAATTGTGGCTCACGGGCCCAGCTGCTCCGCGGCATGTGGGATCCTCCCAGACCAGGGCTCGAACCCGTGTCCCCTGCATTGGCAGGCAGACTCTCAACCACTGCTCCACCAGGGAAGCCCTCATGAACCCTTTCTTAACACAAGTTTTGCATGTAAGGCATCGGGAGCAGCAGAAGTGGTTTGTTCATAGTGATGTAATGTGGAGACTGGACAAGAGCATCCCATCCAAATATCTCTTAACTCTGCCCTCCTCTCCTTTCCATTGTCTGCCATGGCCCTGAGTTGACTTCTCTTTCGTTCTTGTCTGGACTGTGACCATAGTCTTCTCTTTGTTCTTCTGGGTTCTAATATCTTCTTTACTCATCCAGTTTTTATATTACTATATGAATTCTCTTCCTAAATGGAAATCTGATCATGCAAAATAAAGTCTAAATGCCTTGATATGGCCCATGGCATCCTTGCCTCATTGCCCACCATGCCCACCCTGCACTCCAGCCAAATTTTCTGTTGTTTCCCAAACACACTGGGCTTTTTCTCATTGTTGTTCTCCTGTTCATGATGTTCCTTCCCTCCAGGATCACTTTTCCTCTTTGCTCTTCTTGAAAAAAATACTCAGTTTAAATGTCACCATGAAACCTTCCTGAAATTTTCCATGGAAATAGCTCTCTTTCTGCACATTAATATCACTTGAGTTAATATGTTTATTATTGCAATTATTACAACAAAGAAGAATAATTTATATATTTGTTTCCCTACTAAGCTGTGAGCTCCTTCAGGAAAGTGAAAGTTTCCTGTATTACCATTACCTTGCACGTTATTTGGTATATTTTGGATGCTTGGCATATTATTTGAATGAATGATTGCATGAATGATTACATGAATGATCAAATTAATGGTAGCAGATTTTCTCTAAGCACTAACCCCATGAAGTAGATACTACTGCTGCAATGTACCCCTGAGGAAATGAAGGCTTAGAGGGTTGAGTCACCCAAAGGTCACCCAGAAAAGGATGGTGGAGCCAGAATTCACCCCAGGAAATCTGACTCCTGCTCCTACTTCTATACTAAACTGCCTCCCTAGACTGAAAAATCTCCTTTTTTGTTCCAGATATTCGGCCACTCCTTTTTTTGTCATCTAGAATCGGAGATCTACACAGCCAGCTCATATTCTGGAAGCCATTGGACATCCCATGAAAATTCAATCCACAATCCCTGTTACACTCTTACTTGAGCTTGGAAGGTTGATCTGCCTAAGCCAATCTCTGAGACATCTGGGTGTAGGGCAGAAAAGTGCTTTCCCAAAGGGCTCTGCCCTGAGGGGCGAGTAATCCTATTCTGCCCTTTCAGGGTGGGGCTTTAAGATTTAAAGAGCTAGTCTTAATTAGAGCATTTCCTGGCTGAGTAAATATTAAACTTAAGTTCAGCTACGCCTTAGGTTAGCAAGTCAGGGCTTGAGACTTCACCTTCCATGATTCCTCCCAAGCTCTTCATGGGGGAGGGGAGTGGTGGAAAGGCAAGGAGAGAATGTAGTCTAGGGAACAGGGAGACCTGAGGAGCGCTGACGAGGCAGAGACCTAGTCAACCTGCACGGCAGATCTGTTACTAAACCCTGTACACACAGTTACCTACTGTTCCAACTGGTTAAATATTAATCTGTGGCCCTGTTCCTGCCTTTGGGCATTAATTAGACTTTGTTTAAATAAGTAATTCTGAGAGTCACCTGCCAGGGAGGCTACCTTAGGCAAAGCAAGGGTTTCTCTAATTCTAAGAAGCCAGATACTTGGCAGTCACAAATGAAGAACTCAAAAGTTTTAAGGGGCAATGGGAATGTCACTGGACTTAGTCCCAGTTTTCTTATTTTAACTGGAACACTGGCCAGAGGACCAAAATGAAGAGTGCTGCACCTGGAAACCACACTAGCCCATCACCCTGAGCTCACAGGACCGTGTCAGACCTTCCAATGACCTGTACATGTTAAGAACTGGGGACTGAGGGCAGGACGGGCTGACCAGGCACTTTATTAGAACTGCTATTATTGCAGGAGCTATTGTGTGAACTGATTTGGATCTTTTAGCAAGTGTGGGCTCTAACATAGAAAGGGTAGAGGCTGCGAAAAGTAGAGAGTAGTGGACTGAACCCAAGGGCACACCCCCAGGCATCGTTGGTCAAGGAGGTTGGTGTCTAGACTGCGTAGCAGACAGTAAGACTCCTAACCTGCGTCCATCCACTCTTCTGGAAATAGTACCCTATTTTACCCTAGTGAACTACCTTCTCTCCTGGATCGGGACCATCAATCACGGCACCTTGCTCACCCCCAGCCAATGACCCAAGCCAGACGATTTAGATGCTTTCTCTCAGGAATCTGACTTTTGAACAAAGTGACAAAATGACTGGTGGAGTTGATTCCTCCTACTAAGATAGCACCCATCAATCCTGCTGCTTAGAACACACTTCCGCTTCTGCTCAAACTTCACAATTCCTGCTTGTTCTAAGTCTACTTATTTAACTTTCCTTTCGATTCTGTGAGTTACTCCACAGTCGTCACATAAATGTCCTTTCTGTTTGTTAGTCAGTATTCGTTTCTCTTGCTTGACACCTAAGAATCCTAATTGACATACCGTGCAAATATATTTGATTATATTTACTTATACGCTGTGTTTCTAGCTGTGTGTTTAAACATCTTCCTCCTTCTGCACACTGAATATTTTTTTCACTTCTCTCTGTTTCAGACCACCCACTGGACATAGTTTAGAGATGATTTTTTTAAATGCAGACATGGAGGATAGATGAGTATAGGGATGATCAAACACAGGTTGGTGCCAATCAGTTCAATCCGATTGCTTTCCAGCTGCCAAGAGGGAATGAGAGTTTTGTTGGGCAAAAAAGAATGAGGTAATTGAGATGCTTGGGGTCCAAGGAGAAATTGAGTAAGCCTGGGAAGGATCCTTACAAAGCAGCTTGAGAGCCTTGCTGCCTAGGAGGGGGGCTCCAGGAAGTGAAAGACGTGAATAAAGTAAGGTCTGCAGCAAATGCCTTCTTTCTCCTTCCTCTCGCCTTGATCCCTGGGTCCCAGCTGCCAGGTTAGTGCTATCAGGATAAGAGGGTGGCTTCTTGTCAGCTGCACAGGTGTTTGTGGGAAGGCCTGGGACTGTAATGGTCTCTTTAGTGATGTTTTTATGGCAACATGTTTTTTTCTAGTATCAAGGAACTAACACATTTTCTGGACCCATCATTTTTACTGTTCCACGCTCCTGTACCTCCTCTCATTGCTTCTGGCATCACTAGTCTACTTGGGAGACTTGCATTATTACTGCCATTTGTTGTCTTCTCAAACATTAATATGAACTATTTACATATCAATATTCCTAGTATGCATGGATTACCCATGTCCTGACCAAACTTGATTTTGGATCAAGTTGAATAAATCCCAAATCCTTCTAGTTAATGGATGTTTTAATATACAAAAATACACTCTAATTACTACACAATGATCTCCAGTAGGTAAAAGAAGCTATAATATCAGTTGTCACAGATGAGCAAAAAATACATTTAAATTTGGCCACAAAGAGATTTCTGGGCCCTTTTACATTCAAATTAACATAGACTGATGTTTATATATCATCGGAGCCTGTGGCTGTGGCTTTATTTTAGTCCTAGAATATTGATAATTGTCATAGGTCAATTTATGAGTTTTTTAAAGAAATTGTTTCCCAGACCAGGCAACACAGATTCCTCTGTCACAGCCCTTATTCATTGGTCATCCAAATGAAGATGAAAACAATGGAGTCAGGACCAGGCCTGTCCAGTTAATTAAGTTTCCGGAATTGCCTTACAGGGTGAGTTTCCCAGCAGAGCTCTAGGCCATGTAACCTGGGGATAGGAGAACAGAAATTCCATTCCCCACTGAGTCACTCACTGCAACACCCTGGGTAACTTACTCAACCACCTAGGGCTTTACTTACCTGAGTGGTACAATGAGGATGAGGAAATAAGAATACCAAGTACATACATAATTTGGAGGAATGAAGGAGAAATTAGTGACAATATCTGCAAAGGATGAGAAGAAGCCACAAATAACCTCTTCTGGCAGGATTATTGACAATCAGAAATGTAAATATGCTTCATATGTGTATTCTTCCTTTCTACAGAGAAAGGAAGAATACACATATCCTTTCTATTCTTCCTTTTCTCTCCACAGAGACAATTGAGACGTTCATTACTCAAAAGACAGAAGATTGAGATTTTAACAACCACATATCATCAGTTCAAAGACACCTGTTCATCCACATTTTACCATTTCTGAAATCTAGATGTGTCTTACAATTCTTATTTTCACATCACTGAACTAAGTATGGTCTTACAATTCATGGCATCTTAAATTTAATGACACACGGCATTTCTTTTTTCGCTTATACAAATGGATCTACACAGACTTACCTCCTTTGGTCAAGTGGCTTGCTGAAGGGATTGTGGTGGCCCTACTGGCTTTGGAACCCTGACATTTTTTTTTTTTTTTTGGTACCTTGCTAGTCACTAGTAGATGGTCAACGAATAGTGACTAATTTTTTTTTTCAGATTTTATTTTATTTTTTGATTCCCAAAGCAAAGACATTGATAAAGCAAAAACAATCTGCAATAATAAATACATCTGCAATAGATGCTAAATATCATTAAATTATTATATAATTTAGACAGTAAATATGGTCTATTTTTGCTTCTTTCCAATAGAATACATTTGATAACATTTTTTTTTTTATACAGCAGGTTCTTATTAGTCATCCATTTTATACACATCAGTGTATACATGTCAATCCCAATCGCCCAATTCAGCACACCACCATCACCACCCCCCCGCCACTTTCCCCCCTTGGTGTCCATACGTTTGTCCTCTACATCTGTGTCTCTATTTCTGCCCTGCAAACCGGTTCACCTGTACCATTTTTCTAGGTTCCACATACATGCGTTAATATACAATATTTGTTTTTCTCTTTCTGACTTACTTCACTCTGTACGACAGTCTCTAGATCCATCCACGTCTCAACAAATGACCCAATTTCGTTCCTTTTTATGGCTGAGTAATATTCCATTGTATATATGTACCACATCTTTTTTATCCATTCGTCTGTCGATGGGCATTTAGGTTGCTTCCATGACCTGGAACCCTGAACTTTTGCAAGAGGTTGACATTCAGAGATAACCAGAAGCACCTCTAACCCACTAGGACAGATTCATTTAGAACACAGCTTGATTGGTAAATGCTTTGACAGGGGGACACACAGAATTCTATGAGACCAGCCAGCCAGATGTGGGTTGGAGGAAGGTTGTCAGGAAGACTTCCTGGAAGAAGTGATGTCTTAGCTGAGAATTAAAGAAAGGGTCGGAAAAAAAAGAAAAAAAAGAAACAAAGAAAGGGTCGGAGTTACCTAGAACAAAGTTACTCAAAGTGTCCACTAAGTCTATTTGTTAACAGTCTTCCCTGGGTAAGTACAGAAATTGAGAGTAAACATTTAGAAACTTTTATAACATTTGGGCAAAGTAATTTTATGTCTGTTGAATCTAATTATAGAAAATTAGGGAATGTACTTTACATATCTGTTCTTAAAACTTTAGTTTCCGTGGTAATTAATTTTATTGTAAATTTTTATAAAAAAATGAGTCAGGACAGATTGGAAATTGAAAAAAACAAAGCCCAAAACCAACTGGCTCTTCCTCACAGATCTTTGGAGAAACACTGAGTTAGAGGAAGTGATGAGGAAGGACTTAAGAGAGATAAGCAGCATTTGTGAGGTCCTGGGAAAGAGAGAGAGAGGGAGAGAGGTTGAGATTAAGAGAAGGAGGTGGGCACAAGGAGGTGGGCACCATTTGTATAAAATTTCACAGGGGAATTAAGAGACTGGAAAAATACTGACCAAAATGTTACAAGTTGATTATCTCTGGATGGTAGCATTTCGAAGAATTTTCATGTCCTTAATTTTAAGCTTCTTCACCACTATAGTGAATCCTGTAGTGGACATGTTTTGGTTTTGCCTACACAGCATCCATTCTCCTCCCAGGGGAAGATGTCTGCCCGATTTCTTTCTGGGAAATCTCTGCTCCCCAAATGTGTGTGGTCTTGGAGGGACCATCCACTGAGTCAACAAATGGGTATGGGACTCAGGCTAGACCAGTGGGCCTCTCTCCCTGGGATCTGCAAGAACAGAAGCATATATAAAGGCTCCTTCACCCCACTGTGGCAGTGTCTATTTGGTCCAAGAGCTCCGAGCCACTCTGGCTTCAATGAGGCGCAAGCCTGAGTCTTATGTGTTTTCTTATATTCTCTGAGCTACCTCATTCCCTTCGAACAAATTCCCTTTGGTTCAAGTTAGTAGAATCAGTTTCTTTACTTGCAATCAAAGAATGTTGTCTGTTAACATGTATGTAGTACCTCTGCAATAGGAAAAAATTGTGAAACGAGCCTCCAGGGACTGACCGATAGCTTGTGGAATGGTGAAAGCATGGGTTCCAGAGTCAGAAAGCAAGCCTCAAATCCTCCTCCAGCCATTTATCAACTGTGTGGTTTTAGGCAAATTCCTAATCCTAATCTGTGTCTCAGTTTCTTCCTTGTAAAGAGAGAGTGACAAAAGCATTGACCTCAGGATCGTTGTGAGGATTTAAAGACGTAATACATGTAAAGTGCTCAGAAAAGCGCCTGGCACACAAGTGCTGTAGGAGCGTTTGCTATTCTTGTTTTGCGAATACAGCCCTGTACCGGAATACAGTGCAGCTCTGGACACCAGATTATCTTTGTCGGTTCAATCTTGTAAGTTCTTTGGTTCCTATTCCAGGACTCCCGCAGTTCTGAGATGCATCCATTCACTCCGTCTCCACTTCTCAGATTTGTTCACTTACCCAGAGCCTTACTCTCTGGCTATGCTTTATATCCAAATCCTGAGAGAATTGGTCCGGCTTGTCTCCATCACTCGATCTCTTGGGTAAACGCTGTTGCGTATAGAGTAGCCCTAGGGGCGGGGCCTCTCCTCGTCCAATCAGCTCCCACCTGCCGCAGAGCTGATGGGTGATGGACAGGGAACCGCCTCGGGCTGCCTCCGTCGTCACCTCGGCGTGGCTGCTGGGCAACTAGCACAGGACACAGAAGGTCTAGTGTTCCCATTGCAGCACCATCAGCACCCAAGAAGCCCACTCGCTTTGTTCTGGTCCCGCAGGAGCTGCAAAATTGTCAGAGGGAGCCAACTGGTAATGCTGTCTGAAAGCTGGCTTCTGAGAGTTTCTTCCAAACACTTAGCGAATGCACCGAGAGCGAGGATTTTCCCTATCTTCTCTTCCTCACATAGCTGCCAGGCATATTATGTCAGGGGGAAACTTTTAAGAAAATTCACAGGAAGAGTGAGCTTTCATGTAGAAAATAATGTGCTTATAAGGAGTTTTATTTTTCCCCGTTTACTTAATTTGGCTGGCTTAGTGTACTGAAGGTTGGGCAGTTTTATAAGATTTTGAGAAGATGAGTTCAGGAATCCCGAGTGAAGATCGTATCCGGACTTCTTGCTGATGGTTGCAGAGGTTAAGACATCTGTGATTTATCAGACCCTAAGTGAAGCAGATACATCACAGCACCTGCCTGATAGAATTCTCTCAGCGTGGAGGCATCTGGGGCTGGATTCTGCTGATACCACATAAATTTCATCTCCCTATAAAGCTCTCCCCCCTGAAGAACACTTAAAAGGAATAAAAATCAGGAAGCCTCATAAAATGGGGACTCCGGCTTCTGTTAGCCAGGCCTGGGAGAGGGAGCAAGCAGAGCGAGTCCGAAACAGAGAGAGCCCATTATAATGGACTTACCAGGAGACAGGACTATTACCTGGGTAATAGACTAAAGTGTTAGTCCATCCAGCTATTTGGGACACGATTCCCATACAATGAGTCCCAGGTAACAGGCTGCAATACAATATGTTTCTACTGTTCAAGAATTAAGGTGTTGAAAATGACAAGCTCCATTTCTTGGTTTAGGGACAATCTTTCAGCTTCATTTAGTTTCTGCATCACAGTCAGGAGCTACAGAGGTGGGGAGAAAGATCTATGTGCTTCCCAGATAGCATCTGGAAATGGGAAGACTGAACTGGGAATACAGAGGTTTGGAAAAGGTGTATTGTGGTTCCCTGAAGCTACAGGGGGTGAGGATGATGTCAGAGTCATGGGGGTGCCCACGTGGGAGCACATATCCACCTCCCCAGTTCCTCGGGGGAAAATCAGGATGGAGAAAGTGCACACCATTAAATCCTGTAAATTGTAAAACTGAGGGCTCTATTCTAATTTGTTCTGTAACAGTGTAAGAATCATAAAAATCTATCAGGATAGAAAATAAAATCAAGTCATCGTTCATTGAAGGACTGCTAAATGATTAAATGAGTTTCCTATATTTTTTGTTACTTTCATCCAGAAAAGAAATATGTTTTAAAAGCACTGCCTGGGGTGGTTACGGAAATAAGTAAAGTACCTTACAGGCCCTAGATGATAACCTCCTTAAAATGTGCTGATGATAGGAAGATATATCCTTCCTCCCAAGGAAAGGAGCTTTAGGAGGACATTCATTCATTTATCTAGTCATTGTACAAATGCTTATTTAGCGTATACTGTATGTCAGGCAACAATTAGGTGATGAGGATATGGCAGTGAACAAAAAAGGCAAAACTCCCTGCCCTCAGGGAGCCTATATTCTATGGGAGAAAGAGAGATAATAAACAAATAAGTAAAAGATAACGCAGAGCAAATGGAGGCGCCAGGCAAATAACAACTGTTGGTGAGGATATGGAGAAAAGGAAACCCTCGTACACTTTTGGTGGGAATGTAAATTGGTGCAGCCACTGTGCAAAACAGTATGGAGGTTTCTCAAAAAACTAAAAATAGAACAACCATATGACCCAGTAATTCTACTCCTGGGTATACACCCGAAAAAATAAACAAACAAGGGCTTCCCTGGTGGCGCAGTGGTTGGGAGTCTGCCTGCCAATGCAGGGGATACGGGTTTGAGCCCTGGTCTGGGAAGATCCCACATGCCGCGGAGCAACTAGGCCGGTGAGCCACAACTACTGAGCCTGCGCGTCTGGAGCCTGTGCTCCACAACAGGAGAGGCCGCGATAGTGAGAGGCCCGCGCACCGCGATGAAGAGTGGCCCCCGCTTGCCGCAACTAGAGAAAGCCCTCGCACAGAAACGAAGACCCAACACAGCGAAAAATAAATAATAAATAAATAATAAATAAATAATAAATAAATTTTTAAAAAATTTGTTAAAAAAAAATAAATAAACAAACAAGCCTGATTCGAAAAGATGCATGTACCCCAATGTTCATAGTAGCATTATTTACAATAGCCAAGGTATGGAAGCAACCTAAGTGTCCATCAACAAATGAATGGATAAAGAAGATGTGGTATATATATACAATGGAATAATATTCAGCCATAAAAAAGAATGAAATTTTGCCATTTGTGGCAACATGGATGGACTTGGAAGACATGCTAAGTGAACCAAGTCAGACAGAGAAAGACAAATACTATATGACATCATTTATATGTGGAATCTAAAAAATACAATAAACTAGTGAATATAACATAAAAGAAACAGACTCACAGATATAGAGAACAAACTAGAGATTACCAGTGGGGAGAAGGAGGGGGAAGGGGCAATATAGGGCTAAGGGGAAAAAAGGGTTATTATGGGATTAAATGAAACCATGTGTGTGAAACTGTTGAAAACTGTAAAGCACTATAGAGTTTAAAGAATCTTTCATTAAAAAAAAAAAATCCACCATCTAAGTGATGCTGTTAAAATCTTCTCTGCACCTAGAGAATATTATGCTTAGTGAAAGAAGTCAGAGAAAGACAAATTCTGTATAGTATCACTTATATGCGGAATCTAAAAAAATAATACAAATGAATGTATATGCTAAACATAAACAGAGAAACAGACTCTAGATATAGAAAACAAGCTCATGGTTATCAAAAGGGAAAGGGAATGGGGGAGAAGGAAAATTAGGGTTATGGGATTAAGAGAAACAAACTACTATGTGTAAAATACACAAGCAACAAGGATATACTGTACAGCACAAGGAATTATAGCCATTATCTTATAATAACTTTTAATGGAGTACAGTCTGTAAAAATACTAGAACACAATGCTGTACACCTGAAACTAATATAATATTGTAAATCAACTATACTTCAATTTTTTTTAAAAAATGGAGGTGCCAAGGAGTTGGGAGGGATGGAACTCTCTGTGGTGATGACATTTGAACAAAGACCTAAGGACATGATGGAGCAAATATATAGCATCTGGGAGAGAGCTTCTACAAAGAATGATTCTGGAAAATCAACATCAATATTTAACCAATATCAAGTCCAAGATGGCCCTTTAGGTGTGATTCCCAGGAGCTTCACGACAGGCATTCATGTCTCTTCTCCATCGCTCAGAGGCGGATGGCCCTGGAAGGGAGAGACGGGAATGTGTGGGGTGGACCCCACCCTGACTCTCTCTAGGTCCGTATCAGCCACACACACGTGTCTTCACTTAAGTTCCAAGCCCACGTGCCTCTCTCTGCCCCAACCTTGCTCCCACCTCATTCCTCTTTTTTTTTAAGTGGCAAGGACAGATTTTCATTGGTAATACACTATCGCAACAAGGAAAAGTCCTATGTGAACTGAACTGAACTTTGATTTGTACAGAGGTGATTGGTTGATTTGTTCTGTTTTTTTCTATTGAGATATAATTCCTCTTTCTTTTTAAAGAAAAGCCATAGCCATATTTTAATTGCTGCTTTTTTTGGTGACAATGTGATATTGTGGATCAGGAGAGAAAAAGTTTCAAACAGAATGCACAAAATTGAGAGCTTCTGAACATACTGTCTTAAAGCAACCTCTTGAGACCTATTAACTGCGTAGAAAGGAAGGAAATTAGGGTTGGGAAGGTGGGGTTGGATGCAGCTTCCCATGTCTTTTTATATATTCTAGATGGAATAGTTTGGCTAGTAAAAGTCAAATGTTGTAAGGTTATTGCCTTTCGAGCCAATCCTATAAAAACATTGTCAGAACTGGAGCGTTCCAGATGTGGTAGACATCAGAGCAGACGAGGAATCTGGGGAAGGGCAGGCTCCATTTTCTGGGTTCTGACCTGTCTGTAATCTGTTGTTACGGGTTCTTCAGATTTGAACGAGTCTCTGGGCTTAGCACGCTGAATCATAGGTTTCTAGGTTCCCCAAAAGGAAACAGCCTTATTTCTTGTGATGTATTTGCCTAGTAATTTATAATTTTATTTTTTCTAGTAAGCAGCTGACATTCAGCACATTTTTATTCATTTTGTACAATAGGCACTAAACGATTCTGAATGCCAGGCACCTAATCAGATTAAGAAAACCTTCATGTTGGCCAAAGGTTTCTGCTTTTGTGCTACAGTGAACTTCCCCATGATCAAATCTAAATAAGAAAGTCAGTTCTTTCTTCTCTAACCCATCTCAAGGAAGGAGGTGAAGCAGCCCAAGGCTTTCAGCGAAGATCCTTCCTCGTACAAAGCCTTATCAGATAGCCCCACCAACTTGGTCGTTTACAATATATTGGGGCTGAGGGTGGGGAGAAAAGGCGCAATTGCACAGGATTAAAATGAAAATTCAATTTAGAGATCAGCTGACTCATTTCACGGTCAAATTTTTTTTCTTTGGCAGCAAACTTATATCTTGATAAGCCAAAATTGGGCTTAGTTTTCAAGCAGGCTGGATGCAGGTTGTGGCAGAATCACCATCTATACCGACTCTACTGAGATGCTAAACCTTTAGTCACCTTCCAGAGGAAAGTCAGATTCTAACTCAAGGCAGTTGAACCCAGGTAACCAGACCACCTGGGACTGGCTTCAGCAGCCTCAGCTCTTGCCCGGATCATACCGTGAGGTTGCACTTAACAATCTGTCATGTCGGAAAAAAATAATAGATCTAGGGCCACAAACACTAGTGACATCAATTTCGATGACGATTTCACAGGAAGACAGAAAAGATTTCCATCTTACACCACACACTGAAACCTTCATAAAAGTCT
Organism: Eubalaena glacialis; assembly: GCF_028564815.1. Taxonomy (NCBI): domain Eukaryota; kingdom Metazoa; phylum Chordata; class Mammalia; order Artiodactyla; family Balaenidae; genus Eubalaena; species Eubalaena glacialis. The sequence goes on along the minus strand of NC_083716.1, from coordinate 179,747,384 downwards.
TTTTTAAACAACTGTAATTTCTCTCAAAAATTTTCTCTGTAAGTCACCATTTCACTTTCTCTTCATTCTCTTTCTCCACACAGCTTCTAAAACTCCAAAGGAAGTCAGTTCTGGTGCTCAGTTTGCATATTCCACTTAGCAAAATAAAGTCATGGTGGTATATTCATACGGTGAAATATTACTCAGCCGTTAAAAACGAATGAAATACTGATACAAGCTACCACATGGATGAATCTTGAAAACATTATGCTAAGTGGAAAAAAAAGACATGAAAGGCCACAAATGGTATGATCCCACTTATATGAAATATCCAGAATAGGTAGATCCATAGAGACAGAAAGAGGATTGGTGGCTGCCAGAGGCTGGGGGGAGAGGGTAATGGGAGTGGCTGCTTGCTGAGTATGAGGCTTCGTTTTAGGGTAATGAAATGTTTCTGAACTAGACAGACGTGGTGGCTGTAAAACATGGTGGATGTACTAAGTGTTATCGAATTGTTCAATTTAATACGGTTAATTTTATGTTATATAAATTTCATCTCAATAAAAATAACTAAATAAAATCATGGCAGTAATTTCCCCCAACACTTTTATTAGAAGACTGTCCACCAAACATCTATTAGTACTCAACCATGTCTCCTGCCTCCCCACTCTAGAGAGTTTATGAAAGCATATTTTCAACAAAACTGGTGAGTTAAGTCTTCCCAGTGACTAAGAAAATAAGATTTTGTTTTTCCCATTCACCCAAGAAAATATCCTAGACAGAGTAGGTCCATACAGAGTAGGGAGCCCCTTGGGCTGGACCATGAGGCTCTGAGGGATCTGCCCAGGTCGGGGAGAGGAAGTGAGGAGTGAGCCAATTCACACTAAGGTGAGTCCCTTCGGTGGAGAAGCCATGAATCACATCGCAGGATTGGAGAACTGGGCTTATCTTGGGCCATTAGCTCAGCCAAGGACTCCTGCTATGATGGGTGGGGTGGTGAGAGAAAGGGCTGGAATGTGCCACTTTATAAGCCATACCCCAGCCAAGCCAGTCTAGGGTCATCCTTCCTATATTAAAATCATGACAGGTATTTTACACACTCATCTGTTTCTAGGATTTTATGTTTTGCTTTGTCTTGATTCTTGGTAAAGTTCCTTTTGAAAAATTACAAATTTTGTCTCAGATTTATGTCATTCTACCTACCTTTGGCTATTTTACTGCTGGTGACAGATTCCACAGTCCAGCTGGCACTGTTCCATCCCTTGATCAGGGGGTATGAAGGGCAGGGGTGGTGGTGAGAAGTACTAATAACACCAGCTCATATTGTATAGCATGTTCTCATATGTTATCAATTTTAACCCTTACAACACTTTAAAACAAATATTATTTTTCTCTTACCCAACATATATAAACAATTCATACAACTCAACATCAAAAAATCAAACACCTCTATTTAAAAATGGGCAGAAGGGGACTCCCCTGGTGGCGCAGTGGTTAAGAATCTGCCTGCCAATGCAGGGGACACAGGTTCGAGCCCTGGTCCGGGAAGACCCCACATGCCACGGAGCAACTAGGCCTGTGGGCCACAACTACTGAGCCCGCGTGCCACAGCTACTGAAGCCCTCGCGCCTAGAGCCTGTGCTCCGAAACAAGAGAAGCCACTGCAATGAGAAGCCCGTGCACCACAATGAAGAGTAGTCCCCACTCACCGCAACTAGAGATAGCCCACGTGCAGCAACGAAGACCCAACACAGTCAAAAATAAATAAATAACAATTTTTAAAAATGGGCAGAAGGAGATGATAATGGCAGCTCAGACCGGTCAGAAGGCCCTGAAAAAGGTGGTCTCGCGATGCCGTCCGAAGTCGGCGGCAGCGGCCAGAGCCCCGGCTCCAGCGCAGGGGCCTGCGCGGAACGTCAGATATTTAGCTTCCTGTGGGATACTGATGAGCAGAACTCTTCCACTACATACCTCAGTTTTGCCTAAGGAGATATATGCAAGAACTTTCTTCAGAATTGCTGCACCATTAATAAACAAAAGAAAAGAATATTCAGAGAGGAGAATTATAGGATATTCTATGCAGGAAATGTATGATGTAGTATCAGGAATGGAGGATTACAAGCATTTTGTTCCTTGGTGCAAAAAATCAGATGTAATATCAAGGAGATCTGGATACTGCAAAACACGATTAGAAATTGGGTTTCCACCTGTATTGGAGTGCTATACATCAGTGGTAACCTTGGTGAAACCACATTTGGTAAAGGCATCCTGTACTGATGGGAAGCTCTTCAATCATTTGGAGACTGTATGGCGTTTTAGCCCAGGTCTTCCTGGCTACCCAAGAACTTGTACTTTGGATTTTTCAATTTCTTTTGAATTTCGCTCACTTCTACACTCTCAGCTTGCCACGTTGTTTTTCGATGAAGTTGTAAAGCAGATGGTAGCTGCCTTTGAAAGAAGAGCATGTAAGCTGTATGGTCCAGAAACAAATATACCTCGGGAATTAATGCTTCATGAAGTTCATCACACGTAAAGAGAAAAAGGAAATGGTCACCTACTTGTAACTAGTTTATTCACTTTTAGGAAGTACTTTTATCATTTGCTTTCAGAAGTCAGAAAGCATTTGTCAAACCCAGCTTTGATTATAAACCCGTACCATTGAAAATTTGCACTTGGAATATGGAACCACGTGTACATAGAATTCAATCGAGTATAATTCAGAGTAATATGTATATTAGCATATTTACAATAATGGGATGTCATCACTATTGCTAGAATACTGACATCACTCTTCTGAACAGAAATTGAAACTGTAAATTTAAACCTTTTAGTTATCACCTCACCTGAACGAGGTTGGTTGAGATACTCATGCAGTGTGTATTATATTAACCATATCACTTTTAAGTTATTAAATTCAGACTATTTATAACTTATTGTCTTAGGGTCTGCCTCATGGCTTAGGATATTTGAGTAATCATCAGATGTTTAAAGTAAAAACTTTGACTTAAAAATACTGTTAGTGAAGGTTCCTTGGCACTTTTCTTATTCTTAAATTGTTCTTGTGGGTAGTAGTAGATAATTCGGTGTTATACTGAGTTTAGCTTCCAGATAAACAGTGATTTTTTTTTTTTTTGGTGAGTGGTCCAGAGTTTTAAGCTACTTTTCTCATAGTTTGCAGCCCTCTCCCCGGTACTTTGACTGCTCTTTCAAAAATGCTGTTTGCGTGTCAAATTTTGTCTACAGCAGTGGGCAGTAGATGAAGATAAGTTGGTTGAGATGTCTCCAGCACCATGCATCCTTATTTTCTATTTATGGTGTGTACTCACTTTCAATAATGCATTTCAAACTGATATTTTTGTAAACAAATCAATGTAAGGACTGAAGTGGTAACTTAATAAAGTTAATTTGTTTATTTAAAAAAAAATGGGCAGAAGAACTGAACAGACACTTTTTTTAAACATCTTTATTGGAGTATAATTGTTTTACAATGGTGTGTTAGTTTCTGCTTTATAACAAAGTGAATCCACTATATGTATACATATATCCCCATATCCCCTCCCTCTTGCATCTCCCTCCCACCTTCCCTATCCCACCCCTGTAGGTGGTCACAAAGCACCGAGCTGATCTCCCTGTGCTATGCGGCTGCTTCCCACTAGCTATCTGTTTTACATTTGGTAGTGTATATATGTCAATGCTACTCTCTCACTTCGTCCCAGCTTACCCTTCCCCCACCCCATGTCCTCAAGTCCATTCTCTACGTCTGCGTCTTTATTCCTGTCCTGCCCCTAGGTTCTTCAGAACTTTTTTTTTTTGATTTCATATATATGTGTTAGCATATGGTATTTGTTTTTCTCCTTCTGACTTACTTCACTCTGTATGACGGACTCTAGGTCCATCCACCTCACTACAAATAATTCAGTTTCGTTTCTTTTTATGGCTGAGCAATATTCCATTGTATATATGTGCCACATCTTCTTTATCCATTCATCTGTCATACATCTTCTTTATCCATTCATCTGTCAGTGGACACTTAGGTTGCTTCCATGTCCTGGCTATTGTAAATAGAGCTGCAATGAACATTGTGGTACATGACTCTTTTTGAATTATGGTTTTCTCAGGGTATATGCCCAGTAGTAGGATTGCTGGTCATATGATAGTTCTATTTTTAGTTTTTTAAGGAACCTCCATACTTGAACAGATATTTTTTCCAAAGAGGAAATGCAGATGGCCAACAGGCACATGTAAAGATGTTCAACATCACTAATCATTGGGGAAATTGAAATAAAAATCACAGTGAGGACATCACTTCACACCTGTCAGAATGGCTCTCATCAAAAAGAACGCAAATAACAAACGTTGGTGAGGATGTGGAGAACAGGGAACCCTTGTACACTGTTGGTTGGAATGTATATTGGTGCAGCCACTGTAGAAAACAGTATGGAGGTTTCTCAAAAAACTAAAAACAGAACTACCATATGACCCAGTAATTCCACTCCTGGGTATAAAAAAAAAAAAAAACAAACACTAATTCAAAAAGATACATGCACCCCAATGTTCATAGCAGCACTATTTACAATAGCCAAGATATGGAAGCAACCTAAGTTTCTATTAACAGATGACTGACTTAAGAAGATGTGAGATAGATAGATAGATAGATGTGTGCATACACACATACACACACACAGATGCACACACAATGGAATACTACTCAGTCATAAAAAAGAATGAAATTTTGCCATTTGCAGCAATATGGATGGACTCGGACAGCCTTATGCTAAGTGAAATAAGTCAGACAGAGAAAGACAAATACTGTATGATATCACTTATATGATATGTGGCATCTAAAAAATACAATCAACTAGTGAATATAACAAAAAAGAAACAGACTCACAGATATAGAGGACAAGCTAGTGGTTACCAGTGAGGGGGGAGGGGCAGTATAGGGGTTGGGGAGTGGGAGGTACAAACTATTGGGTGTAAGACAGGCTACAAGGATGTATTGTACAACACAAGCAACATAGTCAATATTTTGTAATAACTGTAAATGGAGTGTAACCTTTAAAAATTGTATTAAAATATATATGGGGGAAAAACAAGGAAACAAAAAAATAGGGGGAAAAGAAGCCAAAACAACAACTACAAAAAGACATTAACAGGATGCTGTGTGCTTTGGACAAGCAGTCCCCTTAGATAGTTTAGATGTATATTTCAGGAAGAATTTTAATGAACCCAGACTCTTGCATTTTCCCATACATAAAAAAGCACTAAAATCATTAACTTGAGATGTCCATTCTTTGTGACTAGCAGTAATCTTTAACCATGATGTATGCTTGATTGCACATATTCCTTAGCCAAAAAAACCACAAAAAAACATATAAACTGGCTTCTCCTCCCACCTCTTTAGAACATTTCTCTCAGAGTTACTAAGAGGCTTCCTCCTGGGCTATAGTCTCCAGTAAGACACTGAATAAAACTTTTAAACTCGCAGAACAATAATATATATATAATATTTAGAAATTAGGAAATTAGATTTAGAGAAAATGACCCATAGATGCTAGGTAAAATCCAGGGACACTGGGTTTGATAATGAGGTGAAACATCAAAAGAGATGTTATGAACTGAATTGTGTCCCCCCAAAAAGGATACGTAGGAGTCTTAACCCCCAGTACCTCAGAATGTGACCTTATTTGGAGATAGGGTCTGTATAGAGGTAAAAGTTAAAGTGAGGTCATCAAGGTGGCCATAACCTAATATAAATGGTGTCCTTATAAAAAGGAAAAACTTGGACAGAGACAAATACTCATAGAGGGTAGACACATAAGGAGAAGACAACCATCTATAAGGCAAGGAGAGAAGCCTGGAATGAATCCTTCTCTCACAACCCTTGGGAGAAACCAACACTGCCAACACCTTGATTTCAGATTTGAGACAATAAATTTCTGTTGTTTAAGCCAACAGAAATTGGTACTTTGCTATGGAAGCAAGATATGGGGAAGTGTGGATGTGGATTCCTTGCTAATGGGAACATCGCTACAGAAACTTCACAGTATACTAGCCACTCCACCCGGCTTTGGGCACCAGCACCCTGAGAGGGGCTGCACAGGAAGTTTGGAGTTTCCAGGAAGATGAAAGAGTCCCTGCCCTGGAAGCAGACTTCAGCATAAGTGGGAGACCTGGAAGTCAGCTTCTAACAGGAAGGTGCTGACGGTCATGGGCACAAGACTAAAATACAAGCTACGAAAGGAAAGGTGGGGGTAGGAGTGGCCAGCTTGAGAATGCATCTTGGCCCCCTTCCCTGTGCCTCTATCCCTTCCCTCACTCTGGCTATCTGGGATCACCTTCCAAATCAACTAGCATGAACTTGTCTACTCTGAATTGAGCTGTGTTGGAATATAAAATACGTACCACATTTCAAAGTATGAAAAAAGAACATAAAGCACCTCCTTATATTCGTTTCCTAGAACTGCTATAACAAATCACCACAGATTTGGTGGTTTAAAACAACAGAAATTCATTCTCTCACAGCTCTGGAGCCAGAAATCCAAAATCTAGGTGTTAGCAGAGCCATGCTCCCTTAGAAGGCTTGAGCATTCCTTGGCTTGTGGCTGCATCCCTGATCTCTGCCTCTGTACTCACATGGCTTTCTCCTCTGTGTCTCTGTCCTCCTCTTCTGTCTCTTATAAGGACGCTTGTCATTGGATTTAGGGCCAACCCAGATAATCCCAATGATTTTATTTCGAGATCCTTAACTTAATTACATCTGCAAAGACCCTTTTCCCAGATAAGGTCATATTCACGGGTTCCAGGGATTAGGATGTGAACACAAATTCTGGGGAACCACCTTACAACCCACTACACTCCTTAATAATTTTTATGTTAGTAACATGGTGCATTAGTTTGCTAGCACTGCCACAAAAAAATATCATAGACTGGGTGGGTTAAACAACAGAAATTTATTTTCTTATAGTTCTGGAGGCTAGAAGTCTGAGATCAAGGTGCCAGCAGAGTTTGTTTCCTCTGAGGCTTCTCTCTTTGGCTTGCAGATGGCTGCCCACTTCCTCCCTCTTCACATGGTCTTTTCTTGGTGCTTAAACATCCCTGATGTCTCTCTTGCGTGTCCAAATCTCTTCTTCTTATAAGGACACCAGTTAGGTGTCCTTGATGACCCACCTTGGTGATTAGAGCCACCTTAATGATCATTTTAACTTGATTACCTCTGTAAAGACCCTATCTCCAAATACAGTCACATTCTGAGTATGGGGGGTTAGGGTTTCAACACGAATTTGGGGGGAACACAGTTCAGCCCATAATACATGGTGAAATAATATTTTGGTTGTTTTAGGTTAAATAAAATATATTCTTAAATTTTAATTTAAAAGGAAGTATGGGGAACATCTTAAATAAACTTTGACTCCTCACAAATTTGCCCAAGGTCTGCCCTTAATTCTCCCCATGCCCCACTCTCCTCCACCAACCCTGGCCAGAACAAGGGCTGTTAATGAAATCCTAGGATCTTGATTCTCTGGGTAGTTTGAGGAGCACTTGGGGAAAAGAGACCAGGAAGAAGGTCCTAGTGTTGGTGTTACTGAGGGACTTTCAATGACAGAAAGAAGAGATCTATTAAATCTGTTTGAGTACCTATTCTGTACAGGAACCCCCCTACACACACACACACACACACACACACACACACACACACACACACACACACACACCATCTCTGCAAGTCTTGCGCAAAATCTGCCACACTCCTAAATGTTTTGTTTCTTGAAAGAAATCAGGGAAAGGACCTGGTCGGCATGAACCTGAGAGGACAGAGCAGCCACAGAGGTGGGATGTGGGTGAGCCCAAGGCCAGCAGGAGGAGGAACGTGGAAACGCAACTGACCACAAAAGTGCTGGGAGTTTGCAAAGATCTTTGGGAGGGCATCTGACTTCCCACAGGATGTGTGATGGGGGCTTGAGCTAATTTTCTTTCGATCTCAAAGGACAGGGTGACGTCAACTGACGTCTGGGTTCACTTGTTATCAAAGAGTTGAAATGAAGACACAGGAGGCATGCTTATCAAATCTGTAGAGGACAGGAAGCTGAAAGGAACAGCAAATACATAATTAGAACCCACAAGTCTCAAGAAGCTAGAATACCAACCTGAATTTAATAAGAGGAAACAATAAGAATGAAGGGAATGCCCTGCACTTGAGATGATAGATAGGGAAATAAATAAATAAAAACTATTGGTACAAAGCACTTGGAAAAGAGTCAGGGGTTTGACTCAGATGAGGGTACTCCAAAAGCAGATGGAACTGAGGCTCTTCTAGTAGAAAAGCAGTATGCAAAGGAGGGAGCAGGCAATCAGGTTCATTCTTTCTGGTCAGGCCCCCGGAATGTCAATTTCAGGTCTGCCTGCTGTACATTAAGAAGGAAGCAAACTGGAGCGTGTGCAGAAAATGAATGACCAGTGTGATAAGGGAACCCCAAACCACATAAGGCAGGAACAGTGCCGTGTAGCTGGAGAAGAGAAGCACCAGGGGAGAAGTGAGAATTCTCTACACATATCTAAAATGCTGTCATGTGAAAGAGCTTGGGCTTGTATTGAATGGCTCTGAGGAGCGAAATCAGGGAGAAACTGGAATAATGTATAATGAATAAAACAAATGTATCCAGTAGGATTTGTTTAACTGGAAGTAACAGAAAATCTGATTAATAATGGCTTAAACAACAAAAAAAATTCCATTACTTAAAAAAAAAAAGCCTAGAAGTAGTCCATGGTTAAGGCCTCAGGCTTTTTCCAATCTTTTCCCCCACCACCCTCAGAGTTCTGGTTTCATCCTCCAACTGTTGCCTCATGGTCAGAAGATGGCTGCTGAAGCTCTAACAACGCAAATCAGCTTTCAAAGCAAGGGAGGAGGGTGATGATAAGGGGATGTAGCAAAGATGATCTTTTCCTTAATGGTGCTGTCCTTTTTCAGAAAAGGAAACAATTTCTCAGATGTCTTCGTATACGTATCTCATTGGCCATACTGGGTTATGTGGCCAATTCTAGCCACAAGGAAGACTGGAAAAGGAACACCTAGCTTTTCCAGCCTATATAGTGGGAGGCTGGCAAGGGAGAAGAGAATGAGTTTTTAGTAGCCCTTAGTAGTGTCTGCCACAACAAAATCAACTGTAAATCAACTACCAGTAGATGGTCTTAGTGTTTTTAAGGCAAATATGTTTATATAAACACATATGCTCACATAGGTCTACTGCACACAGTTTTATTCCCAGTTTACATTACTTAATATTTTGAGTGTCTTTCTATAACATTTTGAAATTCTTTGAAAATGTAATTTTCAGCAATTGTACAATATCCTTATACTATTCCACATTCAACCACTCCTCTACTCTTGGACATGGAGGTTATTTCTACTTTGATAGAACTTTCTAGCTGTCATATCCAGAGGCAGAAGGGTGTGCCTTGGAAGGTAATGAGGTGCCCACCTTTGGAAATATTCCATCACAGGGATGAAAGAGATAAGACACAGCATGGGGGTGGGTGGTTCCTGGACTCTATGACATCTCAGGCCCTTCCTCACCTCCTCAAGATGCAGATGATAGGGTGTAAAAGATATGGAGATGTGATCAGGGAGAGTTGCTGTGCCCTCTCTGTTTCATCTTCCCATTCTGCTGCCTGAGCCCACAGGCTGTGCAACATTCCTCCTCTGGATACCCCCAAGGTCAGCACCCCACACAACACCCCATCCCAAGGTCACACCATCTCTCTCACTATCTCCTGTCAAGGAGAATAGCCTGAATCACTCTTCACAGGCTTTAAAATTGCCTGAATATAGACAGCAACATCTCTGGCTCTTATCAATGGGGCCAAACATGAGAATCAGTGGGAAGCACCTAGGCCTGGACCAGCGGGGCAAGGATGGAGGGAGCCTAAGACACCAGGAGCTAATGACAACATCCCAGTGATGCTCCTCTGCTGCCTCTTGCTGCTTTGAAGCCTATCTGTGACTTTCCAGCCTGCCACGGGGACAGGGAAGGGGCAGGTATCTTCATTATGACTGTTCAGCAAACACCACCGGGGTCATGTAGGTGAGCTGGGTAATGCAAGGAGTGAGAAGTGTCAGTTCCCAAGGGTTGTGTGCTAGGGGGTCACAGACACTGGAGTGGTGTTGGGGGACAGGGCAGACACCTGCCTTATCAGTGAAGGGTTTGATATCAGCCTTTGCTATATATAGTTATGCTTCAAGGGATGTGATCTGACCTAAGTCTAAATGAATCTAAATTTACCTTCCATGGAATCACGGAAGTATTCATACTCTTCAACAGGGTCAACATCCCAAGCCTACAATTCAAAACCAAGATTTTTAAGACACAAGCAACTTGCCAGATGACAAACTCAATGACAAAAAAATAGCCATTAGCAACATCACCAGTTTATTCTCAGTTACACGGACCTTAGCTCATCCCTCCAGTATCTTGCTCTTTTAAGTGGGTTTAGGGAACAAATATTTAAAAGTCAAATAATTTCGGTAAACTTCAGTGATATAATATTGCTAATGCCAAGCACAAAACAACCCAGTAAGAAAAGTTGCAAGTATTTGCATTGTCACTTTTCTAAAAATGGAGCTCCAATTGCTTGCTGGATGAATGGAATTGGAAAGGTCAGCAGTCCCAAAGGTCATTTTCTTGCCTGTGAACATTGTGTCTACCACACAGCACAATCACGTGTGCATCAGCAGCTCACTAGGGGCAGACCAAAGGCTGGAGCCAGGGATCTGAGCAGAGGAATGATTTGTGTCTCAGCTCTGCCAACAGCTGCCCCCAGGGCATGTCTCTTAATTACTCCATGACTTAATTTCTTCAAGCTCTTATTTGGGTCCATGAATCTGGCCACCATAAGGAATCTTGAAAAGTCCCTTCTACTAATAGCTGCCCCCTTTCCCCCAGGTTAATATCAAAGGAACCCTCTTTAATTTTATTAAATTAATAAAATATCCTTCTTAATATTATTTTACCTTTGGATTAGGGACAAGTCTCATTCTGTTCATCATAAGTCTCTTAAAATTTTATTGATTCTAAGTCCTCAAACAGAACAAAGTATACCTAAACTTGGTAAAACACAAGTTTGAGAAAATGTTAAATATCCCACTTATATTCTCGACTGCAACCCTCATAAGATGCAGGACATTGTATGAGGCAATCTGCTGGTTTATAGAGCTGGGTAGACTATGTCCCTGGTCTCCAAGAACTTCCAGCATAGAGGAGAAACAATGACTAATATAGATATTAAGAGAGAAAGGAAAAGGATATATAGGTTACACACAAAATACGAACAGCTCTAGTAGACACATCTGGGACATCTGTCCAGACCACAGTGACCAGCTTTCTCTGAGAGCTGCCTCTTCCCTCAGATACCACATCCACAGCCATGTTTACACACCATCACTCACCCCCCATCTCAGCCACGGCTGATTGGACCAGCGGTGGACACCTCACCAAGCTGAGCCAAATTCTCTGTCCTGGGAAGCTGGAATTGTAATTCAGAGCACCTGTAAACTCAGACAATTTAGGTGTGTATACCTCTGGAGAAGAAGGAGGGCAAAAGAGAGCAGAGGGGAGCAGCCCGAGACCCTGTGTGCTCCCACCCCCAGAGGCTGAGAAGACGGCTGCCTTGGTTGCTAACGGCTTTGCCCTTTCTGGTACCCGGCCTGCATGGGGCCCCAGGGACACTCCTATCTTCCTGAAACATCCTTGTTTCCTGTGAGAAGTTTCCTCTTTCTCCTCGAGCTGGCTCAGGCTGCTGCTACATTCAAAGCACCTTGACTAGGCCTTGATCATTAACATGCCCCTCCTCATATAAAAGAGACGCAGATAATCCAACACAGCCAATAGTCCAAAAGCCATTTTTGGCCCTGGAGGACATCATGAAATGAGTATGTTTTAAATTGCTGAAATTCAGAACACCTTGAACGAAAATGCAAGCCCACAGCAACGTAAACCTGATCGGCAGAGTCCAGCGAAGCCTGTCTGTTTCCTCTGTCCTGCCCTAGGCTCTGCTCTCCTCTGCTCTCTGGTCCTCACAGGACGAGGAGGCATTACCACTTTCCCTCCCCTTCCACCCATCTCCCCCGCAGACCCACAGCTGAGCACCTCATGTTTTGGGAGGAACCTTTAAAGGCCCTTCCTGAAAGCATAACAGACGGCCGCCTGAGAAAACAGTAGAGGAGGCAAGAAGACCACTGGATTCTTTTCAGAAAAAGTTTACCATCACACCTCAGATAATTTATAAAATAAATAATGCCTAAAAGACATGCAAAAGAAGACCTGTGAGTGGTTGGCTTCCTGGTCAATGAGGGTCTCCAGTGTGGTTCAGAAGTTTTGGTGGAAGAGCCATGTAGAAAGGAACCTGATTAAGGATCCATAGGAACAAAAACCATTGCAGGAACGAGAGGGAAGAAGACTCTTTGAGCAGCCTGAATGTTCATCTGGCTGAGGAGAGTGTGCAGGGTGGGGTGGAGGGTGGTGGGAGCACTGGTGCTGTCCTTACAAAGCCTGGCAGGCCCCGTATCCTGGGAAACAGAATCCACCAAGTGCATTGAGAGAGATTTCTTGGTATAACCCAAGCTTTCCCCATGGCAAAATAATCCTTGCTTCTTCCTCTTGGCAGCTCCGCAACGACTACAATTAGGTTATAAGCACACACATGCTCTCACATACACACCCTTTCACACACACCCACAGAGATACAAGCACCATATTGCATATTCTACTGCGTGTTCCCAGAGTTCCCCTCATCACTACACAACACCTACATCTTAAGTAGTTTATGGACCTATTAAACATCACAGGGACCAAGGATCATGTCTGGTACCTTACAGATGTGCCCACGAGGAACAGCTTCCAGTTTATAAGGACTTGGTCGTGGAGATGACTTGACTTTGTTCAATCACAAAACGAGGTGACTTGGAGGGACCTCAGGGAGCCCTCTTCCAACACAGCTCCTTCAGTTTCCAGATGAAACAAAGGCTGGGTGTGGTTACAAAAAATGATCTTCATCCAAAGATCCCCTAGGCTTGACCAGGCTATTTTTTGTCTCCCAGTCTAATAGGACAGGCCAGCCTGGCCCGGCTCCCAGGCCTCGCATGCGAGGTTTGGCCAACAGGCCTCACAAATGTCCAGCAGAGAGGTTGCCAAGCCCAGGCCCCACCCGGCTCGTTATCTGCCCGCAGCGTTCTCCCATGACTCTCTGGCTGGCCCTGCTGCCACCTCTCTTTGTGGGCCAGCTGTACCGGCATGGCTGCTGGTGTGTTCAGTCAAAGGTCCTGCCTCTGTTTGGTTGATAAGCACGGTCAAGTTCCAAATCCCACTGCTACGACACAGGCACGCCTGCCCTGATTGTCTTCGAAGCCTGCACTACCTTGACACGTTGTCACCTAGGGCCTAGGGTGACCCAGGCCTGAGGTTTGGGCACAAGGAAGAGGGGGAAGCTGCAGTCCAGAGTCACAGAGCCAGGCTTCTCTCTCCAGAATCACCATACTGCATTTCCCTGCCAGTTGGCTCTTTTAAATTATTCTTTTGTGCCTCAATTATTACAGATCTCCTGGGTCCTGAAAAGCTTCTTTCCTGGAAAACACTTGAACCAGCCAGTAAAAGTACTGACTAGCTTCAGAGATCTAGGTCAATGTTTCTAAAAGTGAGGTTTGCGGCAGAAACACTGGGTGCTTGTTCAAAATGTAGGCTCACGGCACCATCCCAGGCTTTCTGAATTAGAATCTCTCAGAGTAGGGGCTGGAAATCAGACTGTTTAACAAGCCCCCAGGTGAATGTGATGTGCACTAAAGTGGTAAGACCCACTTGACCCATTGTGGGTCTGACTCAGTTACCTCTGGCAGCACGGGGTGGTCCCTTCCCTAAGTCCTCCAGGTCTTTTCTTCTGAGCCTTCTGTGAAGAAAAAGTACAAAGAACTTTGCAAATGTCAACTTAATGACTAAGATTATCATTTCTTGGAGGCAGATGTCTATTTCTTTCTCCTGGACCTCACCTTATCAAGTCCCAGTAGGAGGATAATTGCCCACGGAGGATACCTAAACCACCTTTCATCCCCTACTCTATATAGAATATTTAGTCCCTGCCCGCAATCCCGTGAGATCCATTTCAAAGTTTAATGACCATCTGGGGGGCATAAATCTACAGTGTTTCTTTTTGAGTAGCAAAGATCTCTGGAGCCACTGACGTCCATTCTACCTGTTTAGAAGATAATATGAAGATTCTGACAACTCAGCTTTATTTTTAAAAAATTTTTTTTATTGGAGTATAATTGTTTTACAATGTTGTCTTAGTTTCTGCTGTACAATGAAGTGAATCAGTTATATGCATACATACATCCCCTCCCTCTTGGAACTCAGCTTTATTTTTAAAAGAAGCCCGCAGGAATACAGAAGGCACCACTCCCTTCTGCTGGCTAAAATACCAAGATAACTAAATGAGATCTTATTCTTGTGCCCAAGATGACTCTTCATCTATTGACAGAGAGGTGACAATCAATATTAGATCTGCAGCCTTGTTCCAACCATGAGCAAAAAGCTGACAGTGCATCCTACACATACTTTGTGTTTGCATCTTGCCTCTAAATAATCCAAAGCACTTCCACCTATTTCTGTGTGTACTCTGTCATGGAGGAAGGCAGTTATCCACTCTACTTCATGAATAACTCCTCTGCGGCCAAAGGAATATGTGATACGTTCAAGGTAGAGCACTTAAGTAAAAGCAGAATTCTAGTAATTAATTAAGGTGACTTGATCCTTGGGTCAGAAAACTGAGCTACACTCTTCGCATGAAATTGTCTTTTGGCGCATTCAAGACACCTTAATCTTGTTGGCATTCAGTCTGCAAATAAAGCTGAACCACAGGTAACTCCACTTCTGTATCCTTTTCCCCAGCTTTTATGCCCTGCTTTCTGACATTAAGGATCTCACCTGTTCATACGATTCATCAGAGAAAAAAATAGCATTAATTAACATCAAAATGTTAAGGACTTAACGTATTTTCCCACAGATATCTGGATTATGAAAGAGAAGCCTAGAAGAGGATTGTTTTACCCAAAGAAATGGCTGGCTAATGGTGAAATTTTAGGCATCAGTGGGATAGGAAACTTCCTACTATTCCTTTAGACGTATATTCTGCCCAAGCAGAATGTCAAAACCTGTCTATAAGATACAGTATATTAGAATGAAGAAACTGTCAAACATAATATGAATTTAAGCAACCAAACTCTGTTCCAAAGCACCTTAAGAAGGTGATATTGGAGATCTAGAATCATAACATTAAATAAACCTGTAAACCTGGAGACTTCTAGTGTGGCCCAAGATGGAAAAATAAAAACTGTATTTATTTTCCCACCCAAGACAACTAAAAAACCAGACAAAATATATGAAAATAGTTCTCAACACATTGGACATCAGGCAATGAAGGGCAGTGATCCCTGAAAGATGAGAAATGTATGAGCCCTAAGATTGCCCCAGCTTATTGCACTGAGAGAACTTCCAGCCCACAGCACAAGTAGGGGGAACCCAGATGGAGTCTGGCTGTGTCACTGAGTAGAGGAAACTGGGGAGGCCGAGGTGGCTAGAGTCCACAGGGTGGAAACGAGAGAGATGCACAGAGAGAGGACTGTGGAGATGGGCAGAGGATCCCCCTTGAGTATTCAGCTGCGTATTGTTCAGTGTCTGCAAGAGAGGAAACTGCCTGAGGCTGGAGAAAAGACTACCTAAAAGGGTTAGAGGGGACAAGGAGCAGAGAGCTTACAAATGGTTGGGAATAATGCCTGTTCCCATCAGCCAGAGTGAAAAACCTTATAATTCACAGGGTGTGTGATAGACTACTCAGAAAGGTCTTAACTTGGTAGTAAGGAAAATTAACTCTAGACTAAAACACTGCCTCAGTCCCACCTAACAAAGCTTACTCAAGAAGAAACAGATAACCTGAATAGCCCTACCAAAGAAATTGGATTTGTAGTTTAAAACCTTTCCACAAAGTCAACACCAGGCTCAAATGCCTTCACTTGGGAATTTTGCCAAACATTTAGAGAAGAAATAATATCAATTCCATACAAACTCTCCCAGAAAATTAAAGAAGAGAAAATACTTTCCAAGATTCTATAAGGCCAGCATTATTCTGATACCAAAACCCAGACAAAGATATTATAAGAAACAAACTGCAAACCTATATTCTTTACACAGAGATGCAAGGATTCTCAACAAGATTTTAGCAAATTGATCCAACAATGTAAGCCAATAAAATTATATGTAAATACACAGAAATAATACTAGCCCTGATGAGAAAATACATCATTAGTTTGAGGCACAAATATTTCTCTTTAAAAGCAGTGACTATTTAAGAGCTATCTGTAAGCCATGTGTTCATTTAATAATTATCCCTTGTGGCTATTAAAATAAAGACAGATTACTTGCTGATGGCCAACACTGAACAAGTCCACAGACTGTGGGTCTGCCTTTTCAGTGTTACTTCTACCTTGAGTTCCCCATGAGCAATAGCTGGGTTTTCCCATCTTTGTATTGTCAGGGCTAGCAGAATCCCTGGCATATTATCAATCCTTTCTTCTTGTTCCCAGCCTCTTAGCATGGGAGATAATAAATGTCCTTGCTGTTCCGGCCAGTCAAGTTGAAGTTCCCGCCAGTCAAGTTGAAGTTCCCTTACTTGAAGTCAAGGGCATCAGAATGGACACAACCATTGAGCTGAGTCTCAGTTTCCTCAGCTACAGAAGAAGGACAGTACAATCTGCCTTCTCGGGTTTTGAGGGCAGTAAATAAGATAATGCGTTTAGAACTTCTTGCACAAGTTCTGTCTCAGGAAGTGCTAAATAACTGTGAGTTCCCTTCACCTTCTCTTTCCCTTTTCTTTCTTAAGGAATTTTCAATCTAAATATTAGAGATACAAAGTTCAACACACATGAAGCTTACAGACCTGTCACTCTGTTTTGTCAGCTGCTAAATTTGATGCCACCTATTTTGAGAGAACTCATTTTTACGTTAACTTTTATTGATTTTCTCTCTTACTTGTGTTACTATTAAACTCACCGAAGGATTTATTCCAGGAAACAATCAAAAGAAGGTCTATGAATGAAAACCTAACTTTGCACTAGGTAAGCAACAAAGAAAATGGCTGAGAAGACTCTTCCTTCCAGGTAAGTGGGGAGGGGAAATATAAGGGTAGGGGAATAAGAGGTACAAACTATTAGGTATAAAATAAGCTTAAAGGATATACTGTACAACACGGAGAACATAGCCAACATTTTATAACAACTGTAAATAGAGTATAACCTGTTAAAATTATGAAACATTATATTGTACCCCTGTAATTTATATTATATTGTACATCAACTGTACTTCGAAGAAGGAGAAGGAGGAGGAGAAGGAGAAGAAAAAGAAGAAGACTCTTCCAAAAAATAAGCCATTTTGCTGGTAACCCAGCAGCTGCAGCCCATGTTCATTCCATCACGATTTTCAAGATTTTTTTCATTTGGAAAATGTTAAATTTACAGGAAAGTTGCAAGCACAAGGAATAATAGTGCTAAGAGCACTCATATACTCTTTACCCAGACTCACCTATTGCCAACATTTTGCCCATTTGCTTTATCATTGTTTCTCTCTGTCCCAATCTCTCTCTCTCCATCTTTGTATATATTTTTTATTTTTTTCTGAATCATTTGAGGGTAAGTTGATGACGACGCCCATTATAATATTAATTTTAAATTTCATTTTAGAATTTAAGCACTTTAACAACAGATACTTGTACGTGATTTGTGCATGGTTCAAAACCCAAAGTGTATAAAAGGGGATAGAGTTGAAAATAGATCTTCCTCCCATCCCTATGCCCTAGACACCCTATGTCTCAGCATGAGAACTTAAAATTCAGAAAGGAATGTATCTTGAGATTCTCTGAACCCATTTTATTTCCCAATTATATGAAAACTTCCCTATATCCAAAACAATTGAAAAAAATTATATTTACCCAAAAGAGAAAATCCAAGCGACCTAATACCTATTAGAACCCCTCAGTAGCCACTGCTCTTTGTGGTGCTACAAAGGTTTGAGACTTTTGGTTTTACTTAGCCATTTATTTATTCAACATTTCTTCGTTCATCTACCAATCCTTTATTGAGTCCTAGGCCCTGTGCTAGTGTGATACACTGTATTTTCCAAAATTTCCCATCCCACATGCTCTTCTCACAGTGTGATTCTGCCACTCCTCCCACAGAGAGGTGGATCTATGTTCCCTCCCTGACTTGTGACCACAGCAGAAGTGACATTATTTATTTGACTTCCAAGGCCAGGTCATAAAAGGTAACATAGCTTCTTCTACCAGGTTCTCTTGGGATGTTTATTTTTGGAATCCCGATACCATTGTGTGAGGAAGCCCAAGCTGCCCTGTGAAGAAGCCCATGTGGAAAGGAACTGACGGTTTTCACCAGCTTGCCAGCCTTATGAGTGAGCTGCATTGGAAGACTTCCAGTGGAAGTGGCCACTTCAGTGGAGCCCCAGTGGAGCCCCAGTGGAGCCCCAGTGGAGCCCCAGTGGAGCCACCCCAGCTGACACTGCACGAGGAGGGTTGAGTTGTCCTTGTGGAACCCTGTCCATGTTGTGGATTTGTGAGCAAATTAAATCATTTTTGTTATTTTAACCTACTAAGTTTTAGAGCATTTTCCACAACAGTTAACCAGAATAGCTAGGTACAGAGGATGCAAAGATAGAGAGATCTATTAGGTAAGGTACCTGCTTTCAAAGACCTCATACTCTAGTGGAGGAGGTGGGCAAGTCAACAAAAATTAACTAAATACAATATGATGAGGACTTTCTATATAAATACCATTCCTATATAACATTTTAAGAAATGGGAGAAATTACCTGAATTTGATGGAGACTCAGAAGGATTTGAAGAAAACAAAAGCTGAGTTAGGTCTTGAAGGATGAGTAGGAGTTCATCCGATAGAGGCAAGAGGTCCCATCCATCACTGCAGTGCCACAGAACTTTGTAGAGAATGTAAAGAAGGGTGGTAAGGAGGGCAGGGGTAGGATAAAACCCGAGAGAAGAAAGGATTCAAGTTAAGGATGTTGGTTAGAATGAGAACAGAGACAGGAAGCAGGAAGTGGGGAGGCTGAGAGACGGAGAGAGTAGGAAATATATGAGGCCCCAGGATAACTGGGGCTGCTGAGCAGGACAGGGTCCTCAGAGAGCCCAGGACCAAGAACCGGGCCTGATTCTGCCTCTGACATATGAGCTATGTGAGCTGTAGGAGCCTGGGAGAACCCCTCTGTCAACAGAGGGGTGGGAACTTAGGAGCTTTAAGGCCCTGTCCAATTCTGTGACATTTAAAGTCACAAGTTTAAGGGTCAGGGTTTCTCAAAATGTGGCCCCATAGAGTCAGGTTGCCTGGGTACCTGCTAACCTATATCATATCAGCTCCCCAGGTTATCCCGATGCCAATTATGTTTACCAAACATTATTGTATGAACTGAATGGAATTGAACTGCTCTTCCTCTTGGTTTCTTTGCATAAAATTGAGAACAAAGAAACGTTTGCATTCTGTGGGCAATACTGTAGAAATGTAACATACAACTGTGTAAGATTTCTTTTAAATACCACACCATTTTACCCAAACTGAAAACTGATTGTTTCTTTTTCCTTTAGATGAGAAAGTAGTATCTCGCTTTCCCTTTTTTCTTAAGGAAGCAAACTTACACCATGGGAGGGGCCAGTAAAGTGTCCTCCTTGCCATCAGGAGCTGAGGCTACTCTGAGAAGACTTGAAAGCCCCAGGGAGGGAGGCTGGTGGGTAATTCAGGATGGACATGTTGAAGTTTACTCCATAACCCCCTCTGGCTGGACAGCCACTGAAAGCATCAGCCTTTTGTTGTGATAAACACGGCAAAAACACCAGCATCTTTTAGAATCTTCTAAACAGTCGGTTGTACGAGAGATGAGGGTTATTGATTTCATTGGCGGGTACAGGAGCAGAGCCATGGGAGGAATCTTCTGGAAGAGAAAATCGGGGCCTGGACAAGCTTCTTGAAATCAGGCAAGTAGAAGCAGAGCTGAGGCACGACCTGCTTTTCAAATGTTAATGAGTGTTCTTAATCAGATAAGGGTGGCTCTCACCAAGAGTTCTGCTCCCATACACCCTAGTTTGAGGCTGAGCTAGACTGGCTTGCTCTTGATTAAACTCAGCCCGGATCTCATCCAAGGGCAGGCCTGGTGTTTTTATCTTTTAAAACATCAGGAGAATTGTTAAATAAGACAAATTTCGGAAATATAAATTCCCCCACCTCCCTTAATCTCAACAAACTCATAGAAGCACACGTGTGTCTATTTGGCCCAGAAGATTCAGCATTTAGCTGAAAAATTATCAGATCCTGTAAGAAAAAGAAGGAAAACAGAGAGAGAGAGAGAATGGAAAAAGGAGCGCATGGAGGGGAGATGGGCCAAGTCCGGGCAGTGTAGTCCAGGGCGTTTACTTGTGTGGGCTCCTTCGCCTGGTAACGTGAAATGGACCTCAGTCCCTGAAGGGAGAAGAAGGAAGCCCCTTGGGGCAGGAAGCGCTGTGTCCTGGCCGAGGGCCCCTCCCGCCGCTGCTGCCAGGAGGTCTGCAGACTCACTGCTTGTTCCTGAGGGTCACTGAATTTTGGCAGCATCCACTGGCCGCGTCCTCCTCCCCTCCCACAAGCGGTGCCCGCTGCTGCCGGTGCTGCCCCACCCCAAACAAGAGGTTCAGGGAAGCAGTCCCTTTTGTAAGGCACTCCAGGAATTTGTGATTTATAGGGAGGAGACACCCCTAGGTGTGAGAACACAAACCCCAAAGAGACAAGGATCTACAGCATACATTTTAGCTCTTTCTTTTCCCTATTCTGTAGCACTTCTGAGGGGTCTATTAAAGCTTCTAAAGGGCAGAGGGTGGGGAGGTGTTGCCTAATCTAGCTTTTTTTCTCTCACCCCAACTTTTCTTCAAGGATTCATTTCCAGGTCTTCGTGACATAATTGTCCTGAGTTGATTTTCTGCAAACCCAAATTCATGTCAATGCCAAGAAAGAAAATTCTTCCAACCTGTAAGACATCAAAAGCAAGGCTGGCTTTACCCCATTAGACAATAGACAGGCTCACGGAGCCACTGCTAGTTCAGGCTCAGGGTGGGATCACCAGGAGGAGGAACAAGGGGACTCAGGCTTTACTCATCACCTGAGTCCATTACAGGCCTGACAAGCTCCGCCAAAAGATAAACACCACAAGGGAAAAGAACTTTGCATAAATATCGCCATGAAGACAAAGAACAATGTTCATGATTTTTATATCCACGGGAGCTCAGGCACAAAGGCATATTGGAAACTTCTTTTTCTTCTACATTATGTAAGGACTGGTCCATGAGACAAGCCTCTGTACCCCCAAGCAAAGGGAACCCAAATCCCCTAACATTGGAGGGCTTGCAAGACAGCCAGGGTCGGGCGCCACCTTGGAGAAGGCAAAGCAACCAGATCAGGGGACGGAAAAAGGAAATATGATCTTTTTTTCAAGGTCCTTCCACGGATTTTAGCATCTAGTGCATACAAGTAGTTCACAAAGTTTAATAACACAAGTCTTATAATGAAAAAGACAGTCTCCTGCTCCCCTCCCCAACCTGTCCTTTTCAGCCATTTCTTATATTTTCCCCCAGATTTCTGAATAATAAGCTTATACTGCTACTGATTTATCCATTTGGGACCTGACTTATTGGCTTCCTATTATGTTAGAGGACTCTTACATCTGCCTCCCTATTTTGTCTCCCCCTATTCTCTCAACATAGATAAATTATAATTTTTGGTTAAATCAACAGTTCGTGTTTACGTTATTAGATGTTGTTGCCACTGAGGACAGAAATGAACTGAAGTTTGATATCCTTGGTCTTCTGACATTGAGTGTTGCTATTGAGAAGTCCTGGGCCATTGCAACTCCTGTTCCTTTAAATGGAACCTGTTTTTATCACTCTAGGGTCTTTATCCACAGTTTCTGAAATTTCAAAGTGGTGTAACGTGGTGTGGATCTTTTCAAATTCACAGGAAAATTTCCTGGTATTTTTTCTTTGCCAATTCTTTCACCTCGTTTTCTTTATTCTCTCTTTCTGGAATTCCTATTGGGTGAAGGTTGGCCTTCCTGGACTAATTCCTTTATTTTTTCTTATCATTTCTTCCTTCCTGGGCATCTTTATCTTTTGGTTCATCTTTCTGGGAGATCTTCCCACTTTATCTGCCAAATCTTCTTTTTTAGCTCTTCTATTTTTAATTTCTGAGAGATTCTCTTTCTTGTGCTTTTATCATTCCCGGATTAAAGCATTCTGCCTCTGATTAATGGGTACGGCACTACTTCTTATCTCCCAAAGAATATTAAATATATGTGTTGTGTGTTTGTGAAGTTTTATTCTGTTCCCCTGCATTGTTTCTGTTTCCTCCTAAATCTTTTCCCTGCTGGAATGTTTTTGGACTCTTTCATCTTGGAGGCTTTCCTCCAGAATCAGGTGACTCCTGGATGTGCATCCACATTGAAGTCTAAGATCTAAAAATCTGATTCGTGGGTTTGCTTTGAGGTGTGGGCAGGGCCTGTTGGCTGGTAAGTTTCATTGATGGAGACCGGGTGGTGAGCCAGCCTTTTCAGGGTGGGACCCCAAATGGCATTCTCTGCAGGTCTTTTCTCTGCAGCCACTCAGTTCTCTGGGGTCTCTTTTATAAGAGTACTGTTTCCATTCATGAGGGCTCCACTCTCACAACCCAATCACCTCCCCAAGGCCCCACCTCCAAATACGAACATACTGGGGGTTAGGATTTAACATATGAATTTGGGGGACACAAACATTCAGTCCATTGCAGGAGGGGACATTCTAGTTCCCTTTGTGTCCTTACCTTATCTTTACTTTAGATGGTCTTTCTTTACTTAGATGATCAACTTCTCACTTTCCAACTTAAAATAGCCTCTACTTCCCAATGCATTTTAAAGTCAATACTCACTCAAAAAAGTGGAATGTTTTCCTGTAGTATTTTGCCTCTTTGTAAACTAAGTAAGATTTGACGCATATGTCACCTGCCGAACATTGACCCCTGTGAGGGCTTGGGATCGTCTCCACTCTTCTATGGGCCATAGGAGATGACACAATGCCCAGCACACATCCCACATCACAGCCCTTAGGAGCTACAAAAGATCTTAAGTTTATCTGGTCCAATCCCCTTCTTTTACAGAAGATCTAAGTAAGCCCAAACAAGATGAAATTATTTACCCAAGACTCCGAGGAAGAGGTCAAGCCAAAACTTGACCTGGACCTTCCAACTCAGAATTAGCGCCCTCCACTCTACCAGGCAGGCCAGAACGGGTGTTCATAAGTATCTCGTGTCTACATCACGACCTAATAATCCGTTTCTCCCCATCATAGCCCAACTTTCTCTTTTCTTTTTAAATGCTGTTCTTTTAACAACAGTAATGCTTAACATAAAACTAATAGTTAATTACATCAAAAGGAAAGAAAGTTAGGACATAAAATATTGGATGAATAACTACCTACCCAAATATAACACACAATCAAAAATACTCTCCATCAGTAGTTCCATCATGCATTCTCTCATAAAGCACGTCACAGGTCTGCACATTTTATGCCCCTGCTTTGTGTATCTGCAGAGTCTTTACTTTTTTTAACTTGACAAAACTAGCCCCAACTAACCTCTGTGCTGAGTGTTGCCTTCATTAAGGTCACCTGAGTGAGTTTAATTTCGAACACCTGACTGAAGGAGGTTCTGATTGTTTGCTTTTGTGTCTCACGCAAATGGACTTGTCCCACGTCACTGTTACTGGCTGGAGCCAGAAGCAAACTCGGGTTCAGCTGCTCATCACTGAAAAATCAATGCTCGAGAGCCAAGGGTTGGTGCAAAAAGAAAGGTGCTTTATTTGGGAAGTCGCCAACCTGGGAAGATGGCAGCCTAGCATTCCAAAACCATCTCCCAGGTATCAGGGGACAAAAGGTTTTAAAGGGGAGTTTCAGGGGTGCACAGGTGGGAGGGCTACGTGCAGAACAGCACAGTCAGCTCCAACAATCATCTTGAAACTGGCCATGCGGTGGTCTGGTCAGCATCATCTCGATTGCTTTAAGCGCAGTTAATCTGCAATTCCAGGGTAGGTGTGTTCCCATTTCATTGAGGCCAGTTCCTGTAACTGTGCAAGATGGAGCAGCTTATGTCATGGCTACAGTCTGGTCATTATGCAGTTAGCTTTTTCTCTCTGGTGGTGGTTTTAGTATCTGCAGAACAATTCAGGAAAGTGCCTCAGACACTGTTATCTATGTCCTTCAGGGAGGAACTAAAGATTCTGTGGCTGCTACATGGCTGATCCACTGTTCAAACTGTCACCAGCTCTCCAGGTCTGACTGCCATCCTTGTCACCACATGTTCACATCCTTTCAATCATCAATTCTTCAGTCAGGCTTTTGTGACTCAGGGGAGGCTTTTCTACAGACAAGAGGCAGGCAGAGGATACAGTGGGGGGGATCTGTCCCTGGGAAGGCCCCATACGGTCCTGCTGGTTACATCACCACCCACTCCAGCACTCAGCAAAGGTTCACTGCAGGCCTACTGAATGCCAGGCACTGTTCTAGGCCTTTGGGATACAGCGTGAGCAAAACAAAGACCCCTGCCCTTGGGGTGCTTACATTCTAACAATAAGCATTAAAAACAAAAAAAGTAAATTATACAGCATGTTGGATGGTGGGAAGTGATGTGGGAAAAAGAAAAAGTGCAGGGTAAGGGGAACGGGGAGTGCTGAGGCAGGTGGTCAGGAGAGGTGACATTTGAGCAAAGCCTTGAAGGAGGTGAGGGAATAAGCCCAGGAGATATCTGGGCAGGAGGTTTCCCAGCAGAGGGAACAGCCAGGGTGAAGTCCTGAGGAGACAGCATGTCCAGTCCGTTTGAGGTAACACAACTTCCTGATGGGTGACATATTTGGGGAAAGAATCCTAAGTAAGAGAGAGTTGTCATTTCCTGATTCCAGAGAGAAAAAAGAAAGGAAAACTTCTAGAAAGAAAGAGTGAGAATGTGGAGGTATGGAATCTGTAACGGTGGTGTGAGAGTGGCATGGGAAAACTGGGTAGCCAGAAGAGATAACTGAGAAAAGAAGGTAGCACTGTAAAGTCAGGAAACTGCCGTGGGGATGACTCACAGCGGGGCTGAATCTCACACACTTTTGCATTCACGGCGTCTGGTGCAGAACAGAGCACACGGCAGGGCTGCGGAATGAAGGGATGACCGTTCTTAACACAGGACACTTCTTGTGCTTTGTGTGGTGAAGGACTAGAATCAGCCCAAGAGCTGTGCTATGAGGTCTGCTGCAAATTTGTCCTTGAACTTAATTTATTTCTAAGAAGGGGGATGTACCTCAAAGAAAAGTTTAGCAATATTTTTTCTATTCATTGGTTTATTCAGTCTGCTTAAAATCTAGTCCAGTGAATTATGGAGTCTGAGAAATGCGTGTGTGGCTAAGACATGTAGGCACGTGGGAAGTTGTAACCTGGTAGTTGAACTGAGCGTGAGTGCAGTGCATATGTGTGTGTGTCCTTTATCAAGATGATGTTAATGAGGCTGGGAGAAATGGATATTAATAGAGTCTACAGATTTACAAACCTTCTCAGAAGGTATTTATATACATTCCAGCGTGACATTGAATTGCATCAAGGTTCTTTTGGCTGAAGTAACAGAAAGCACTTCAAACACTTAAGCAATAATAAAGAGTAATTTATTACAAAGATAGAGGTAGAGCCTGGAACCTCAGGGCAAGAAATCAGTTAGACATTCCCAAGGAGCTGAAACCCAGAACTAGCAAGTCAGTGGGAACCCAGGGGGCTCCCCACCGTCCTGCTCTTCCCCATCCTCATGCTGTGAGGCCACGTGGTCTCTTAGCCCTGCCTCTGTGCATGTGTGCCCCCCCTTTTCTCTTGGCAGAACTGCTTTCTTCCCTGTCCATTCACCCAGCTTCCCCAGCATGCCTGGGTTTATATTACCTCCATTTCAGCAATAAATAGAGCCTGAGACCAGTAGTTTTCAGTCTCAATTCCAACATTGCAGGAAAGATTGGCGCTGCTCGGGCCAGTGTCTCCACCTGCTCCGAGAAACCACAACCAGTGGGACAGTCATGCGTTCAAACGTGGCTGCCTGGGCGTTGACACTGACCTCAGTCAATTTGGCCTAAGTCACATTCATCAGGTTCTTTTCAGCAGCTAACGGCGACTCCGCTGGTTAGAGGTATGTGAGCGCTCTAGTTCCCCTCCCCAACTACCTCCCTATGAGGACGGTGTCCAGATGAAAGCAGGGCTCATTCAGAATTCCGCCACACATACAAACATTTACACAGAAGCAGGCACAAAAACATCAGACCACTCAGAGAACTGGACGCTCAGAGATGTAGCGATTGACATCAGCTTGCTTGGGAAGTTCACTCAAGGGAGGGAGAGATGACAGCACTCCAACCGCAGAATCAGCTCAACTCCCAGCTGGCCGAATCCCCTGGGACTCATCAGTGCACAAAACTCAACAAAGCCTCCATCCTAGCGCTTCTCCAAGGTGGAGGTAGGGGTGGGGTCCATCAGGTGGACTCACTCTAACACCACATGAATGCAAGGGCACAGCGCCCTTTACAACGTTCCTAGCCAATCCACAGTTCGTCCTTGCAAATCCTTGTGCTTGTTAACAGACCCTCTAGTCAAGATGCAGGTGGTTGTCTTCTGCCACCTTTGGAGAGTGGACTACTGACCAGGACCCTCCAAATGTACCTACAATGCTCTAGGGTGTGGATTCCTGATTAGGGATTTCAAATGTGAACCAACCAGCCCTGGGCAAATGAACACACACAAATACACACACACACACACAAAAGGGCCCCTGCCAGATGAATTGGCCTCCTCTAAAGGGTTGTCTTGGAAGTTTTCCCATGTGCCACTGCTACTTACACGTCACTGGCCAGCCCTGTTAGCAAAAGAATCTGGGAATGTTCTTTATTAACCGCACATATCCTTATCTGAACAATACAGGGGTCTTGTTACCAAGGGAAAGGAGGGAATACAAATTGGTTGGGCAGCCAGCCCCCTCCGCTGAACTCACTGATCTAAAGCACATCGCTTAACCCTTGTCTCAGTTTCCTTATCTATAAAATGGGATTATCAATATCTACCCTGCCAGTTTCTCAGGGTTTGTGTGAGAATCAAATGAAAACACTTAGAAAACTGAAAAGCCTTGTTCAAATAGAAGATATCATTCTGACAGTTTATACAAGAAACCACAGTGTTATATAACCATCAAAAGGGTCATTCTTTCAAATCAAAATGTAACCATACATAAGCACTTACTCTTGATTCCCCAAAGCTTACTTGTATTTTCCAGACCAGAAGGTGTCATTTTTTTATTGTCAAGGATCCTTTGTGACACTTGCTAGTTTATGGGAGGTTGACTGGACATATATGGAGGCTATATAAAGGTATGTAACATTTATTGGGGCTTTCTCTGTGCCAGGTGCTGTGTTTCACATGAATTATCCACTTAATCCTCACACAGACTCTGGCGGTGGGCAATGCTCTTATCCTCCCAGCCTGCTGATAAGGAAACGCCGTGAGTGCCATCAGCACCTAACACAGGCAGTGGAGACCCAGGATTCCACTCTCGGCCACATCGGCAATGCCTGAGCATCATCCTTTAATTCTAAAATGTTGTAGCTTCTAGTTACCACGTGTATGGCTAGAACTGTGTTCCCACCCCCTGCCCCTGCAAAATAGGTGTTGGAGTCTTAACCCCAGTACCTGTGTATGTGATACCTTATTTGGAAATAGGGTCTTCACAGATGTAATTAAGTTAAGATGGAGTCACACTGGATTAGGGTAGGTCCTAATCCAATGACTGTTGTCCTTATAAAAAGAGGGAAATTTGGATGACCACACAGAAGAGAAGGCCGAGTGAAGGCAGAGGCAGAGACTGGAGCGATGCATCTACAAGCCAAGGAACGCCAAGGACTGCCAGCAAACACCAGAAGCCACGAGAGAGGCATGGGGTGGTTTCTCCCTTACAACTCCCAGAAGGAACCGGCCCTGCTAACATCTGGATTTCAGACTTCCGGCCTCCAGAACTGTGAGAGAATAAATATCTGTTGTTTTTAAGCCACCAAGTGTCTGGTAATTTGTAATAGCAGCTCTAGGGAACGAATACACCATGTGAATATGTGACGGCCCTAAAAGGAGCCTGGTGTGGACTAGTGCCCTCTCCACCTCTGTGCAAATGAAGTTGGGCTCATTCTCGGGCACAGCCTCAGCTTACCTAGGAGGTGCTGTCTTTACAGACCGAGCAAGTTCCTCCCCAGGCACGCTCCTGGTTCTGTGGAAGCCACTCTGACTGTGTCCCAAGCAGAGGGGGGGGTCTCTGAATCCACCTGTGAGACGCAGGGTGCAGCCTGAGGGTCTCAGCCACAATCATGAGGACTGGCACACGTGTTCAGGTCACAAGATCCGTTAGGGCTGGGCAAAGGGAAAAGCCTCTGACTTTTCTTTCTATTCCATTTCTATTCAGATTGTACTGAAATCTTTGTGGGGAACTAGATCTACTTGCTGTGTGAGGAATCATTTGCATTTTTGAAAACCATGATTTCCTCTACTTTTTGGTCATTCCATCTTCAAAAATGTTTGTCAAATCTACGTATCACTTGTGCTTTTTAAAAAGCAGTTTTATAACACTCACCAAAACGGAAAGCCAGAATCACTTGCCAAGAATAAAAAGCAAAAATATTAAAATATAAATATTTACCCATTTACTGTCTGTATATCAGGGAGCACACTGGCCAGAGAAAAGATGATTGGTAAATTGGGGCAGGATCCATGCTACTCTAATAGGCCAGATAATTTTTGTGAATAGAACTACTTTGAAAGCTACTGGAAAATATTAAGTAGCAATATGAAAGAAGTTTATTATTGTAAACTTTATTACTGTACTGCCGTGAGGATTCTCAGACCACCACAGAGCTACCTGTTTGACACACATTCTGTAGAGATAAAATTCCAGAATGGGATAAATCTAACAGGCTTTTAAATACTTAAGTGCCACTCACATTTAAAAGAACAGATGCTGGTATTTCAAGTCTGAGAAGATTAACAGTATGGACATCTGCCATCTGTATGACCTTGCTTAAGTGTCACTTTATCACCCCTGATAATAACTGGTGATGTGTCTTGTCTTGACTGGAGAAAATAAATAAGACTACTAGGCTAAGAAGAGATCTTTTCATTGTGCTGGTGAGAGGAGAAATCTGGACACCCAGCCAAAGAATACAGGCTAACCTTTGTTCAGAGACTCACATGAAGAAGAGGGGAGAGGGCTGCTGGGATAAAGAGATACTTGTGTTTGCAGTGTGCAGGGACAGATGGGATGCCACACTCCACGGCACACAACAAGCCTTCTACTGCGCTGAGGCTTGACACAAACAAGTGTGTCTATTTGGGTCTAATATTGCTTTTCCTGGAGTTGAAGGTTAAGACCCGTACAGGGATGTGATCCCAATATGGAAATGAAAGCATGAGGGCCTGGAATGCCAAGCCAGTTACCCAGCTTGTCGGCATGAACATTCAAGAGTTTGGCTGTCGTGGAAAACACTGAGAAAGTTGTGCGTGTTTCCTGCCACCACCTTTTCCTCTGCATGCTGCCCTTTGCAGAAGTAGCGGCTAAGAAAATGCAGACTGTTCTCCACAATAATACTCCCAGGGTTAACCGAAAACAATGACTCCAATGCAAAACAACCCAGAAGAGCATAAAAGACCAGGACTATAACATTTCTCAGAGGAAAGGCAAAAAGGGAAAGGGGAGTAACACTGTCACACAATAGTGAGTCTGTAGTGATGTCCTGGCCAGAAACAGATGGCTCACTCAACCGGGAACTCTGAAGAGACTTTTTAATGAAGGGATAGTTTTTTTTGGAGGTGTGGGTTAAGGAACAAGCCACAGCAGAAAACTGCCACCACTCTGTTTGCTAGAGCTGCCAACGCAGGTTACCTCAAACTGGATGGTTTAAACAACCGCAATTTATTATCTCACAGCTCTGGAGTCCAGATGACTGAAATCAAGGTGTTAGCAGGGTCATGCTTTCTTTGAAGGCTCTAGCAAAAAATCTGTTCCAGCCCCTCTCCTAGATTCTGGTAGTTCCTTGGCTTGTGGCAGCCTAGGTCCAGTCTTCACATGGTGTTCTCCCTGTGTGCATGTCTGTGTCCAAATCTCCCCTTTTGATAAGGACACCAGTCATATTGGATTAGGGGCCCACCCTACTCCAGTATGACCTCATCTTAACTAATTACATCTGCAATGATCCTTATTCCAAGTAAGGTTACGTTCTGAGGTTCCAGGGGTTAAGATTTCAACAGATTCACTTTGCTGTACACCTGAAACCAACACAACATTGTAAATCAACTATATGCCCATAAAAAAATTTTTTTAATTATCATAAAAAATATCTATACACATGGCACTTAGAGTTCTATTATATGCCTACATTTGTGGGGGGGAAAAAAAAAACTAGGAATTTTTGAGGGATAAAATTCACCCCCTAACACTCTCCGAGGCCCAGAGAGGCAAAGGAAGGAGGGGTGTTGGAGACCCTGGTTGAGAGCTGAAGCCGGGGAATGGTGTTGTCACGAGGGACACAGCAGAGCCAGAACCTACCAAAGTAGGGAGGGGGCCAGAGAAATTAATATTCTGCCTTTTCTCTCATCCCACTCTCCAGGCACAAAAGCCAATCAGAAGGCGGAGGACAGGGGAGCCAGGTGATACAATTTGGGGAAGTCAGCCATCTCCCAGGATAGGGCAGAGAAGGGGGGGAGAATGGAGGGGGGTAGGGTGGTGAGGTTAGAGGGGTAAAATGAACACCCATTTACATGACAGACTCAAGGGATCCAAATGGGTTAGGGAGAGAAGTTGATTTATAAGAATTTTCCAAACTGTAGCTTGGGAATCAGCGCATTTAGAAAATCCAGAGAAAAATCAAGGTGTGCATCCTCTCCCAAGAAAGATATCTGTTTGAAAATGTCTTCTCTTTAACGGAGAAGTCAGGTCAGAGTCGAAGGTCTACATTTCAACAGACACAATGAAGGCCTCCCGAGAAAACATCACCTTTGGGTGCACATGCTAGAAGATTTCTCACAAAGCGTCTTCAGATTATTTCATCACATCCCTCTGTCCTCCTGAAACCTGAGTCACCCCAGATGTCCCTTCATTCTGTATCCAGTTCAATCCCACGTCTCCATTTCTATTCTCACCACCTTGTTTCAGGACTTCCTCACTTTTCCCCCGCCCACCCCACTGGGCCCAGTCTTCCAGACTTAGTCTCCCACAGTCCATCCTGGACCCTGTGGGCTGCAAAGTAGAATTCAGACTCCCTGGCATGATGGTCTAGGCTCTTTGTGGTCTGGTCCCTGCCTACACTTCAGGCCTCATCTCCCTCTCATCCACGTCCCACCCTCCGCTATGGTTCTCCAATAAATGAACCCACTCTGTCAGGAAAAATGCGAAAAATTTTGAAACTGGCCAAAAGTAGATTACTGGGTGTCCTGTCTGGTGCACCCTACTGGGTTACCCTTATCTTTCCTTGGTTTTGGGCTAGTTTATTTCTGTGAGTTGTAGACTACTTTATATTTCATTTCTGTAAGTTGTAGACTATTTCCTATTTTATTTCTGTAAGCTGTACACTAGTGAAAGTGATGCAAATGAGTCTTGGCCACAGAAGTGCAAATTGTGTCCCTGGAGATGCACTAGGTTATTGCCCTGTGGATATTGACCGGTTTTGCATCTATTCTTAAATTCTTTTCATCATTTCTGATAACTTACAGATGAATGTTCTTTGAATTCTCCTTTGAACAATTTATAACATCTTACCAGTTTTCTCATTAATTAATGAGATCAATAAAACCTTTGACAGATGCTCAGTTTATAATTCTATGAGAGTCACAGTTCTATCCTTTTAAATTTTTATATCTTTTAGTAACTCCTGTGGTTCTCTGATTGGGCCACACTCTTTCCTACCTCTCTTTGTACAAGCTGCTGGTACTGTCCAGAATATTCTTCCCCATCTTTGTCTACCTGGTGAACTCCTAATCATCCTTCAATGCTCAGCTAAAGGTTGTCTCTTCTGTGAAGTCTTCCCTGATTACCCAATGAATACTCCTGATTCAGTAGTACTTTGTACGTGCCTGTATTTCCATGCTTAGTATGTGTCCATATCTGCTTTCCACACTAGTCTTGGAACTCCTGTTGGTAAGGGCCATATTCTACTCATCTAGAATATGGATATCTATATTCTACTCACTTGGCACAGAGTAGGCACTTAACAGTATTACTGAATACTTATTTAGTACCTTTACCTGGGTTTCCTTTTAATTCTCACAACAGCCATATGAAGTAGGTAACATTTGTGTCTACCTTTTATGGATGAAGAAATTGAAATTAACTTGCCCGGGATCACACAGTTTTGGGAGTTTCTGACCTAGTGGGTGTGTCATCTGACTGAATGTTCTTTTTTTAATTTATTTTGGCTGCGTTGGGTCTTCGTTGCTGCACGCGGGCTTTTCTCTAGTTGTGGCGAGCGGGGGCTACTCTTCGTTGTGGTGCTCGGGCTTCTCATTGCGGTGGCTTCTCTTGTTGCGGAACACGGGCTCTGGGCGCACGGGCTTCAGTAGTTGTGGCGCACGGGCTTAGTTGTTCCGAGGCATGTGGGATCGTCCCGGACCAGGACTCGAACCCGTGTCCCCTGCATTGGCAGGCGGATTCTTAACCACTGCGCCACCAGGGAAGTCCCTGACTGAATGTTCTTAACTGCAATGTTATACTGTTTGTTGATTCAGCAAATCCGTGGCCGTCAGGCCATCTTTAAGTTATGCTTAAACAGAACAACCATGACTTAGGAAAAGAAGGGTTGACGTTTGGGTTTTGTTTTTTTATCAAGAGATAACATACATTACCAGCTTGGGACAAGGAAGAGCAAAAAAACTTACAATACCTTAATTTAAGAAATTAGCCAAAACATATCAACCACAGAGAACTGGCTATCCAGACGAATTCATGGTTATTATTACACACTGCAGCATAAATGAAAACTGCTGTTTCTGGCTTACACAATCAGCACAGCAGTTGGCACATACAGGTGCCCAGCAGTAGTATCTGTCTATGGGCATTTGCACAGGGACGTTCACAGGGGCCAGCTGTCCTGAGGAGCAGCCCAAGGAGCCCCAGACCCTATTCGCCTGGTGCATCTCTCCTGGCCAGCCTGCTCCTGCCAAGGGCAGTTCTATCAGGGCTGCATCTGGGGTTTGGAGTTGACGGAAGCCTCTGGAGCATTTTTAAAAATGCACTCAATTGCTCAACTTTGCTAAGCAGGTGAAGAGGAAATAAATGCTGCTTCACGACCTGGGTAAGTCAGCTTCCATCCTTGAGGTGACTCAGGGCAATATGACCTCCACTCACAGGGTTGAAACAAACAGAGTGCATTGCTATAATAAGGGAAATGATGGGAAAGGCCGTGCTGGGCTTTGATTACCTAGTGTGGTGTGATTAGGGTACCTTTGATGTTGATAATCCGTCTGAGGGCCCTTCATCTCAGCGCCCCGTCCTTGGAGGTTTGGGCTCGGGCAAGCCAACGTAATCATTACCTCTGGCTTCAGATTGTGCCGGAGAGTAGGCTGTGCGGAGGCCTGGGGAGCAGCGAGGCCAGGCAACCACAGCTGCATTTCTCCTCAGTGCCAGGAAAGGTTCTAATTCAAAACAAATGTATTTATCACTCCCAATCGCTCCACAGGGCAGGGCATCCTGCCTCTGGGTGGAGTGTCAGTATACAGTGGGAACTGTGGCAGGCGGCCAACGGAAATTTCACATTTCACCAAGGTTCCTGCCACTCTGCAATGGTCCTGTAGACCGAGCATCACTGAGTGGAGAGAGTCCAGCCTCCCAGCCAGCCTTAGAGACCCAGGTGCCAGGCCAGGGCCAGGCCCTCAAACCACCAGCCAGCCAGCCCCTGCCACAGCAGGCCAGGCCCTGAGACTGAGCCATCCCCACCTGGTGGCTAAGGTGCTTTCTAAGCCAGGAGCATGGGCCAAGGGGAAAATCGGTCTGTATGAATCCCCGTGACATATGTGCCGTGGTTCCCTGTGTAAGGAGTCAGAGGCTTCTTCTGTTGTAAGACAAGACCACCTTTGCCTGGGGGTCCAGGGGCCCGGCTGGACATGTTCCAGAGAGAAGGAAAGGAATCGCAGACAGTTATAGATTTCCAAATCACTGGACTCTGGGCTGCTGACCTGTCCTTTCTCCTCCAATCTAGGCTTCCCCACTACCGGAGTTGTTTCTACCACAGACTAGAGCTTGTCTCTCTCCATCTGGACACTCGCCTGAAAGAAGTCCACACCCTACAGGTGCCATATCCAGTTCTTCCTGGTTCTTCCTGTACCCACCTGTCGCATCTCAACACTCTCTCCTTCACGCCCCTCACTCACCAGCCCACCACTCCCCAAGCAGGCCATGCACTTTCTTTTTTTTTTTTTTGGCAAAAGATTTTATTTTATTTTTTTAACATCTTCATTGGAGTATAATTGCTTTACAATGGTGTGTTAGTTTCTGCTGTATAGCAGAGTGAATCAGCTATATGTATACATATATCCCCATATCTCCTCCCTCTTGCGTCTCCCTCTCACCCTCCCTATCCCACCCCTCTAGGTGGTCACAAAGCACCGAGCTGATCTCCCTGTGCTATGCGGCTGCTTCCCACTAGCTATCTGTTTTACATTTGGTAGCGTATATATGTCCGTGCCACTCTAGCCCCCGAATATCCTCTACCTTCTGCTACTCATGCTTCAAGGCCCAGCCCTCCTAGGTGAGGGCTCTCCTGCCTTTCCTACCCCCTCCAGACAGAACTTGAATGCTTTCCTCCCTTCATAGGCCTTCATAGCTGTGTGTACCCACCTTTAGTGTAACATTAAACTACATCGGAACTGATATGTCCACCTCTCTGATTATGAGCTCAATCCAAGTAAGTGCTCCTTTTGTATTCACCTATTCTCCAAAAGTGACTAGTACAGCCCCTGGCACACAGTAGGAGCTCAATAAGTGGAAAGAATGAACGAGCGAATGTCCAAAATCATCCCCTTTCCTTGGAGAATCTCTTTTCTTAGGAGGACGTAATCCAATTCTGAGCCTTCTAGGGGTCAAAGGACATTTATCTGTGGAAAATTGTTTGCTCTGGACAAATTCTGCCTTTCCCCCATCCCTAGAGAAAGCCCAAGGCAAAGAAGACAATGTGCAAACTAACCACTTCACGATAAGTGTACTCTCAGATGCTAACAATTTTACTGCGTGTTAAGAGCAAAGCCAAGTCACACACAGAAGTGAGACCTCCTGAACGTCCACCACCAAGCATTTAGCTGACTGCTCTGTTGGAATTTTGATGACAATACTAGGCATCTGGGTAAAGATGCACTGTGCAAGAACAGAGGGATTCTGAAGATTATTTTACATATAAATCTTTGGCCTTTCACTTCTGGAGGCATGGCATCCTGAGAAAAGAGAAAAAGGTGCAATATCCTTGGTTTGTGACCTGGGCTGTACCATTCCTACAAAATTCTGAACCTTCGTGTCAGAACTGTTACTCTCTTCAGATTCTTTTGCTTTAAAAAGAATTATCAGGGCTTCCCTGGTGGCGCAGTGGTTGAGAATCTGCCTGCCAATGCAGGGGACACAGGTTCGAGCCCTGGTCTGGGAAGATCCCACATGCCGCAGAGCAACTAGGCCCGTGAGCCACAACTACTGAGCCTGCGCGTCTGGAGCCTGTGCTCCGCAACAAGAGAGGCCGCGATAGTGAGAGGCCCGCGCACCACGATGAAGGGTGCCCCGCTTGCCGCAACTAGAGAAAGCCCTCGCACAGACACGAAGACCCAACACAGCCAAAAATAAAAATAAATAAATAAATAAATAAATTTTTAAAATTATCATTATTATTATCCTTATTAAGATTGTTCTTATTGAGAATCACCTCCTCTAAGAACAAAACAGGCTAAAATCTGAAGCAAATATTCCAACTTTCCCAAAGATAAGATTTATAATTTCAATATTCTGATGGTAAGATCAAGGTCCAATTAAACATAACAAACTAATGTCTATACAGGGGTGTTATACGCCCAAAGCCTTTCTGCATACATAATCTCACTGATAAGAGTTGCTCTAACTCATCAGTTCCACACCTGGCAAAGGGGCAAAAATTTAAGCACTTTTCTCCTCCCCCCCCCACACTGCTGAGTGTCCCCCCTCACTCCACTGCCCACCCCAGGTGGAAAGGAAACCAAATACCCATTCATCTCTAACACCTCCAATCCCATTTCCAGGAAAAGGAGGTCATAGCTCTCCCTTGCAGAAAGAAGCAGAGTGCCCCCTCCCCACATCCTGAACCCACCCTCTCTCTCCAGCCTAGCTCTGCCCACTTCCCTCCCCCACCCCCCGACTCAGTGACAGCCCTGATGAACTGCTCCCAGCTTCCAGAATGCACCATGCTCTGTCACCTCCAACACCGGTCACTATCTCACTGTGCACCTCACTCTTACTCAACTTTTGAGTCTTAATTAGATATCACCTCCTCCTGGAAGCCCTCCCCCAGCTCCCAAGGCTGAGTTAGGGCTCTCAAACAGTTCCTAGCTCGCCCTGTCCTTCTCCTATCCCAACAGTAATCATATTTCTTTATGATAGTCAATTATACTTGTTTTCTCACCCTCTAGAGAGCACCGTCCAATAATCATATAATGTGAGCCATACGTGTAATTTTTACTTTTTTAGCAGCCTCATTAAAAAAGTAAAAACAAATAGGTGAAATTAATTTTAACAAGTTTTATTTAACCTAATATATTGAAAATATTATGATTTCATCATGTAACCAACATAAAACAATTGTTAATCAGATACTTTACATGCACTTCTTTTCCTACAGAGCTTTGAAATCTGGTGTGTATTTTACACTTACAGCACATCTCCATTCAGACATTTCAAGTGCTCAATAGCCACATGAGGCTGGTGGCTATTGTATGGGACAGTGGGAGTCTAGATTAAACTCCTTGAAGGCAGGGCACAGTCTCAACCCCTCACACTAGAATATCTTGCACTGTGCTCAGCACAAGGGCAACAGTGTGAATATCTTAGTCCATTCGGGCTGCTGTAACAAAAATATCACTGGGTAAGGCTGGGTGGCTTAAACAACAAACACTTATTTCTCACAGTTCTGGAGGCTAGGAAGTCCAAGATCAAGACACTGGCAGATCCAGTGTCTGGTGACGGCCTGCTTCCTGGTTCATTGATGGCCATCTTTTCACTGTGTCTTCACGTGGCAGAAGGGATAAAGGAGTTCTCTGGGGTGTCTTTTATCCGATGCATGAGGGCTCTACCCTCATGACCTAATCACCTCCCAAAGGCCCCACCTCCTAATACCATCACATTGGGGGTTTGGGGACACAAACATTCCATCAATAGTAGGGAACAGTGTCTGTGAGTGACTTCAGTCCCCAAGGAGGGAGGCTGGGTGTATGAGTGCCTCCCTGTGGCCCAGAGCAATGGGTGTCTATAATATAAGGTGCAAGTAAGCACGTGTGGGCTCAGCTAAAACTCTGTTCCAGTGAAACTCCCTAAATAAAAGAGAGGTGGCCAGATTATGGGCCACTCACATCATATTTCAAGCGTTACTCAAAGGACAGAAATACCAGTTCAACAAAGCAAACTGATCTGACCCTTAGAATTTAGGACAATGTAATTTAACCTTCATATAAGATTGAAACCAAAATGGAAACACAGTATCTCCAGGAGAATCCCTTGAAATGACTCAGCCAGAAACGGTTCTCTGTCACAGGACCAGAAGGCAGGAAAGAAGCCTGAGGCCAAGGAGGAAGGAAAAGTGTGGAATTATCTGAGTCCTATCCACTCTTTGTTTCAGATTCCTAGAGTTTTTATCCCAAAAGCTGACACTTCTAAAAGTGCTTTTTGGAAACAACAAAGCAGTGGTGCCAGGAAAAACAATGACATCAGCCCCAAACCCCAGAGAAGCAGCCTTTGGGAAGACCTCAAGGACACACGAGGAGGTGACCCTGCTGAGCTGAGAACCCTCTGTGTCTGTTCTGTCCAGTCAGAGTTCTAGATTCCCAAATACACAGATCCCAAGGACTTCTGACACAACAGGTGCTAAACCAGCAGTTCTTAAGTTTTTTTTGGGGGGGGGCGGGGCAACAGAATCCTCTAGGGGGCTAGTTAAATATCCAGATTGCTGGGTCCCACCCTTCAGAGCGTTTAATTCAGTTGTTCTGGGGTGGGTCCCAGGAATATGGTCCCAGGTCCTGGTCCCAGGAATATATCCCATTCCTTACCAATGGAATATGCACTCTTATCAAGTACACCTAGGAGACTGTGATACGGAGTTCCGCACTTTGAGAAAAACAACCCTGAATAATCAATTCACTTTTCTCTTACTTCTCCTTTCTAAACACCCCCAAAGCTATACCTTCTCGGCCACAAGTATGGCCATGTGGTTCCTGTGCTGCATAATGGCTCCCAGCTGAGAAGGCAAGCGGGCATTGAGATCTAGGTGCCTGGCATGGAGCCGTGCCCACCCAGAGTAACGAGCATTCTTTCTTGGAACAGAGACGCCTCCAAATGCAAGGCTTCTGCCCTAGTGTGGAGCCGGGTCAGCCCAGAGGGGGCACTTTTTTTCTGATTCATGCAAAGACACTATATAGGCTAGCAACAGCCCTGAATCTGTTGTGCAACACCTTGGACACTGCATCTTCCCCAGACCCCAACATCTGACACCCTCAAACAGTCACTGCTCTTGAAGCTGGAAACCACAAATAGAATTGATGGCTCATCATTTTCCTTGTGCCTCACTAGCCAGCCAACAGCCAGCCAGGTCCTTCCTGGGGCCCAACGATGCCCCAGCAGGGGCAGGCCCAGCGGCGGGTCAGCGTCTCCCTGAGCGAGGCCAGTCAGCATCTCTGCGTGAATGAGGAACACACCATTGTCTCACTGCGTTTCTTTCCTGGAAAGACTCTGCCTCGCTGATTTTATGTGCAGATGACAGATTTCTCCTGGGCTTGGTGATTATTTAACAGGAATGATGGTTCCATGGGAATAGCTCCTGTACACATCTCTATGTTACCTGGTTTCCTGAGGGAGTAGACTGCTGAATGGGACGGACGCCCAAGTGACTGAAGCCCAAGTGACTGACTATATTTCTACAAATTCTCTTTTCACTCTTGTATTCTCCCCCAGCTTTTAAAATTTTCTGAACCGGATGAACACTTTATGACAGACTGTACATGTCAAGGCAGACAAAGAGCAGGTCATTGGACCTGCTGTGAATCTCAGATACATCCTGGGTGAAGTGAAAGAGGACTCCCCCCAGCTGCTAAGAGTGAGGAAATGCGATCTGGGCTGGGCTGGGAACTCTAGCTCTGCTACAACCTGGCTAATTGTTACTGGGCAGAGAGAGAAAGAACAGATAAGAATTTGCAGCCGCAAGAGAAAAGAAATCCGAAAGGGATGGAAGAGTTTAGTAAAAAGGCAGCTGGAATCTGAACCTCCCTTTTCTGTTCACGGGACAGCTACAAGGTGCCTCTTCCCATCATGTCGCAAGCACTGATTATCCTAGGTCCAGGGAGACATGGGTCCCTCAAAGAGCTCACTCACAGAATAGCAGGTGGTGTAGGTATAAACAAATAATTACAATAAAATGTGGTCGGTAGCAAGAAAGGGAAAGGCGCCACCAAGCACCGTGGGCGTACCCAAGAAGGAAGGCCCCCGAGGATGACAGCAGTGCCCTGCGTGGAGCATGGGGAAGAGCAGAGAGAGGGGCAGGACGGACTGACTGGCTTCCACCAGTTGGGTCCACCCCTAGAGACGGAACTGGGATCAACACAAGCCGATCACTAGACGGGACGAAAGGGAATGGATTCTGGAATAGCAACCAGCAAACAGTTCTTACAAACTCATCCTCCAGTTACCATCATTCATTTCAATAGCTCTTACCACTGGTCCTTCAGCTTGTTTCCAGTATCTTGCTGTTGTAAACAATGCCTTAACTGACATCCTCACACATACATCCTTGCATGTACAAGGATAACTACAGAATAAATCCCTGGAAGTAGAACCTTGAGTCAAAGGGTGTCTGTTCTTATAACTCTGATAGACATGACCATATTGCCCTTCAAAGGGGGCACCCATTCACATCCACAGCATCTCTGAGATGGCTCACTTCCTCATATCCTGGCCTGTGTGTCATCAACTTTCTTAGATCTGTACTTTCAAAGTTCAGTTTGACAACCATGTGGTTGATGGATAAGAAGGGGAATAAGAGTGGAGATAAGAAAAGCAGTTATATAATTATAGTAATAAAAGGGAGAGATGATAAGGATTTGAGCTATGGTAGCTGCCAAGTGTGTTTGAAAGTAGGGGCAGGATCAAGGTATGCATCTTCCAAGTACAATGTGGCAATGGAAAATGCAACTATTGTGCTGAAAATTTCACACTGAGAAGGCTTCTTTTTGACAAAAAGAATATAGAAAGGAAGGAAAAAAAGAAGGGAGAGAGGGAGGGAGAGAGGAAGGGAGGGAGGAAAGGGAAGGGGAAATGATGGGAAAGAAAGGAAAGGAAAGAAAAAGAAAGGAAAGGATTCTGTTTTTAAGACTTTTCCAGTTGGAAATAAAATATAAACATGCTAAGTACCAAAGGCCTTAACACAGGCTCTAAACAGAGAATTTGAGTTAAACATGCTCAGATCTCAAAAACAAACAAACCCAGAAATGGAATAATGTGTTATCAGAGCACACATTAAGTAACATTCTAAAAGTGCATTTTGTAAATTCTAAACAGTCTACAGTGTGAGAGAATATGGCAATACTGGTCTTACTAAAGCAGAATAAAGCATTGAATCCTAAGGACCATCGCTTAACCTGAGAAAAACCTTTCCTCTATGGATCCTCCCCTTGGATATTGTAGACAGGAGAGTTCTCAGCTGACATCCAGATGCCTTGTACACTGTAGGTCCTGTAGCAAACACTGGCTGCGATAGTCTAAGGTCAACCCCTGACACCTTTCCCTAGTTTCAGAATGACTGTGTATAATTCTTGATTATGTTTAAAATCTTCTTGTGAATATAACTGCAGATGAATGCATTTTGCTACTGAGGTCCATAAAACCCTCTGCTTTGCTCACATTTCTCAGGATGGCTAAAACTATTTCTCTCCTGGGTCAATGAGGAGGGAAAAAAAGCATTTCTTCTTCCAAATCCCCTGACATCGTAACTACCCACCCAATCCTGCTTTTCTCATTATCTGTACCAACCATCCTGCGATCTTTCTTTCCTATAAGATTCTTAAAGGAAAAAGCAAAAAGGAGAACATTTTTGAAAGAGTTACAGAGGTGGGGGAGAAAAAAGCAAACACATTTTTAGGAGGTTTAATGTGCTCATGGGAGAGAGGGTCAGATAAACAAGGTCGGGTGGGGCGGGGATTAGTCCCCGGTAGAACAGTCCAGGGCATGTGATGCTGTATCTGGTGGAAGTCCCTGGAGGAGGGACCAGGAAATTTGCAGACCCGAACATCAGAGCTGGAGCAGTTTACCAGGCACTCTGAAGCCATGTGGGCACTCACAGCACCCCTCAGAGCAGGGCCACATGCTTGAGGGCTGCCCAGCGCCTGTGTGCTCTGCCTCCTTCAAGCCCAGGCCCGTGCTCTCTGCTCAGCTGGAACCCTCTCCAGCAAAGGGTCTGGGTCTCCCTCGGTGTCCCTTATTTCCCAGTGTATGTGTATAATTGGTGCGTCTTTGCCAGGATGCCAAAGAGCCCAGAGTCCAGAGAATTCCCCGAGCCTTCAAACCCAGACTGGCTAGGTCCTTCAGTGTAGCCTGGAGTCCTGGGTCCTGACTGATCAGGGGCCAGTAATCCCTCGTAGGAAGGAGGATCTCAAGGCAGGGAAAAGTTTTCCCTCAAAGACCCTACCACGGCCAGGTTGAAAAGCCGGCTCTGGGATGCTGTGTCCCTGGTCCTGGCCCCCAGTCCCACTCCTTGTTTCTGTCCTGCCATCTCGCAAGAAAGGGAAGCCATGCCTCCTCTGTGACGCCCCCCCCCCCCGACCACCACCCACAAGAGGCTCTTGCTCGTCCTTCGACTGATCGCTGCTGTCCATGGTCATTACTGCAGGAACTATCTCCTCAGCGAGTGCCCCCCGCTTAGCACCCACAGGTCTCTCCGCAGCAGGAAACATGGTGCCGGCACATAGGAGATACTCAGCCACTGAATCAAAGTAGGCCATGCTATTTTCTCCTCCCACAATCCAATTCCAGAAACAGTCTGATGTTTCTCGTAGCTGAGAGTCCAGAGGATGATAACATCATCTATTTACTTCTAGTTAAGTCACCTTGCAGACCCTACAGAGTCACACTCTGACTGTGACTAAGTTCCTGCTTCCTCAGTTTCCCTCCCTCCTTCCTTCTACACTCTGCCTCTACCCATCCACCCACCCCCATCACCAGCATCACCAAAGCCTGGAGACACGAGGCCTCCGGAGCCTGCCCTTCTTTCTGAAACAGCTGCATGAATTCTTTTTCCAAGTGGAGCCCTCATTAGACAACCTCTCTCTTGCTGCTATTATAACCTTTCACGGCATAATTTTGATGTATTTTATGCTTTAAAAACCCCTTCCACCAAGGATAAGGGTGAGGTGGAGTAAAGTGAGTGAAGAGACAGATAGTTCTGCCATCAACAAGCAAATTTCTTCCCCTGAGAAATTACTTAAGGGGCCTGAGGGGCTTGGAAGAGTTAATGGCCCTCCCTAAAAGGCACCA
This sequence comes from Eubalaena glacialis, assembly GCF_028564815.1. Classification (NCBI taxonomy): domain Eukaryota; kingdom Metazoa; phylum Chordata; class Mammalia; order Artiodactyla; family Balaenidae; genus Eubalaena; species Eubalaena glacialis. The sequence goes on along the minus strand of NC_083716.1, from coordinate 179,704,471 downwards.
GGGGCATCGAGAGACCAGAGACACTAATAGTTTAACTGTAAGAGCTCAGCTCAGACAAAATAAAGCAGAAACCTGAAAGAAAGGACTCCAAATGTTTTGGAGGTTCTTAGTTAGCGCAAGGTTAAGGAACTGACCACAAACCAAAAGGACCCAGAAGTTCAAATCAAGCCTAGAAAGTTACTTAATTGTCTTTACCTCCCAAATAGCTACCGATGTGCTCATCTCATTATAGGCAGCACCCTCCACTGGGAGGAGCAGAGGGAAGGTCTGAAGGCTCCTTGATAACCACATCAGAAATCAGAGAAGCAGGTCAATTAAAAGAGATACTAAGTGCACATACACATGCCAGGAAAAAAGGGGGCATCAGACCGGAGCAAAACAAACCACCATCTGACAGTCCACACTTTTTTTTCTCCCTCTAAATTCCTCGTTGCCTTAGATGTAATACTATATTTGCAAATTCTCTGGCTCATGAACTGTTTGAAGTAACATAAAAGCCAATTATATTTCATTAAAAGCCAAAAAAATAAAAAGACACCAGGTGTGCCCAGGAGGCTGCAGCCACAGGGCCGGCCCCTCTGAACGGGTGGAGCCCGCAGCTAGCCCTAAGCCCAGGCAGGACAGGAGCTGCGCTGTACTCTGTGCCCCCCTTGACACTGAAGTGGCAGGCAATTTGAAGGCAGCCACTTGGACTCCGTTGGGCCCAATGAGCCCCTTGCCTAAACCATGTTTTCCCTTTCCTTACAAAGCTGTTTCCTCAGCGGGTTCAGTGAGGAAACCCCTGAGTAAACAGAGAGCATGCCATTGGCCCCAAGGTTTCTCTGAGGTGTACCCCAGGGACGCAGCCCCGGGTGAAGCCCACTTCCAGTCCTCTTGCCAGCCCTCCAGCCCATCACAACTGTTGTTCCCATGAAGTAGCTGCTTTCAACTCCATTCGCTTCAGCCTCCGAAGGAAAAGCTTACAGCAAGGCAGAGGAAATCTCCGAGGCAGATGTCTGCCGAGGGCACGGAAGCCCTCGGGCCCTCCCTGCCAAAGGGCCACCCCACCCCACCTCTGGCAGCAGAACAATGCCTCCAGTCTTGCTGGGGAACTCCACAGACTTCCAGGTTGGCTCGTTTTCAGCATCTGAGTGGTTCGGGGGCCTCATCTTGTGTGAGGGGGAGGGGGAGCAAGGAGTAGCTAACATGTGAGGCCACAGAGGCATGGATACAGCTGTTCTCCCCATTTTACAGGTGGGAAACCTAAGGCTCAGAGGTCAATAGCTGAGGATTGATAGGACCAGAGGTCTAGCCCAAGGCTGTCCAATTTGAAATCCCACATCTTGACCAGGACCCTTTATCAGTCATGGGCTGGTACTGGGGCCAGGGCCACAAACCAGGCTCACCATCTAGACAGGAAGGCCCTTGATGTACTGCCAAGCTCAAGGGCTGGCTCAAGAAATACGTGGGCTGCACCTCAGGAAGGGGGCCAAGGAAAACGGGTTTTGGCAGTAGCAGAAGCCCCTGTACTTTGCCAGTATTATCGTTGCTATTTGGTCCAGAAACCCAAGAAACAGTAGATAATCTCCACCACTTACTTACTGGTACAATCTTGAGCAATTTACCTAATCTCTGCATGCCTCAATTTTCCCATCTGTAAAATGGAAATAATAAGAGCCCCTACCTCAGAGGGTGGTTGTGCGGAGTAAGGGAGTTAAGCTGTGCAAAGCACCCAGCAAGTGCCTGGCACACGGTGAGCACTGTACATCGCTGATAGCAGCACCGTCACCCTCCTCCTCATCATCACCATTGGCATCACCATCATCTTGGTCTGAAACCTCCCCCCACTTCTCTCCAGGCAGAATCAAGCACTCCTGCCCATTACTCCCACAGCCTTTAATGACACCTTGAATGTAGCCCTCATCAGTGTGTACCAATGCCTCTAATCTGAGCAGGAATTATGACTTTCCATCTCTGTATCTTCAGTGCCTTATACAGTGCCTGGCACATAATGGATATGAAGTAAACATGTGTTGAATGAATGAAAAATGGTGCTTGATTCTAAAAATAAGACTTTCAGATAAATCACAAAGGTGTCTGATTTTTATAAGATTTTTAAATATGCCTTAGATCATGCCTTAGAAATCAGAACATCATAATAGGCGATAAGAAAATTGAAAGGGCTTTAAATCATGATGTCAGACACGTGTAAGAGATTGTCATTGTAACAATCATTCTATCAAATAACAGTAACAAACCCCATTTGAGGCACTGAGTGTCCCTGATGCCCTAAAGACCCCCTCCTTATTCAGCATTTGAAGACTCAGATATTTCTGGCAATCCCAAGAAGTACCCCCATGAGTCTTGCCATAAGTGAAAAAATTTCCAAGGAATCAGCATTTTGTGGAATGCTTTAAAATGAACTTTCAAAGACAGACTCCAAAAATAGGTTCATGAAATACTGATTGAGCACCTCCTGTGGGCCAGACACTGGACCGACACATGTAAGACATGGTGTCTAGGAGGGGAAACAGGCACGTGAATAGATAATTCATATACGGGGAGTGATATGCAGAGGCAAGCCCAGCATATTCAGAAAATACAAAGGATGGGACCGATTTGGGGGTTTGGGGATTTTTAAATGGTAATAGAGACTGACCTAGGACAATGGATGCGTTTTTAGGTTCCTTCCAGGGCAGCTGTGGTTCAGAAATACCAAGGACTGCTAAGCACATTGCTGCACATTCTGAGAAGGTGCCACTACCACACTTGTAACCTATTTAAGGTGCCAGCAAGAGGAGACCCTCCCCCTGGACAGGCGGCTGGAGCTGCTAGCCTGCGTGGAGTCCTGGGGCAGGGCGCTCCCTCCCACCAGCCAGCACACAGTTATCTTTGCTCAAACAAAGCCAGCGCTGTCCCGGACTGCCGAGGGCTTCTCTGCAGCCCACAGGCCCTCCCCACTGAGTCTACAAATAATAACTGAATGTCGCCCAGGTCACCTTAAAAATGCTCACCACCATCGGGGCCCTGGGGAGGAGCCTTATCCTGTCCTGCTCTGATGACTCCCTTCCTTCAAGCCCAGGCCTGTGCACCCACTGGTCATCGTGGGTGTGCTTCCGGTTTTCAAGGGGTGGCTACATTTTGTACTTGGATAATTACTTTTAACTAAGGGAGGTGCTGTGAGAAGTGAAACAATAGTGCCTGTTCACAGTGGGTGAGAACCTGTAATTCACCATGTGCAGCTACATACTCCAGGCCAGAAAGATGCATGAGAGTACAAATGAAGAGAGCTCCCAGGTTTGGGACTGAGTCGCCCTCCTTCTAAGGAAAGAATCTTACAGCTCGGACCCCTGCTGGTCAGTATGGCTGCTGGGACCCGGCTTCCTCAGAGGGCTTCTGCCCATCCCTATGCAGGTGGGACTCTGGAGGTAGGTGCTGGCATGAAGTCTCTTAAGAGGATTACAAGCCAATCATCCCAAATCAGACTCCTCAGTTTTCAATAATTACCCTCAAGTAACCTTCCTTTTCCCTTGGAGGCTAAGGGGGCCTGTGAAAGGCCACTTCCCCAGGCCTCAAGGCACCTGGCAATGCAGGTCCCAGGAAGGAACTCAAGGAAGAGGCTGGGCTGGGAGGAGGAGGAGCTGGAAATCTTGGCAATTCCTGAGCTGGTGCTGGGCCGAGGACAGTGGATGTAGAGAGAACAGTAGTACGTTCCTTTTGTTAACTGAGACGTGCCCCCAAAGAAATTCCACACCATCGAGGTGCTTGTTGCAGTGGGAAAGGCAGAAGAAGGAAATACCAGGAGTCAGTGGCTGACAAGATAGAGCCCTGTGGAAGAGTCACCAGATTCGTAACATGGGAAAAGTGAGAACTTCTAAAAAATGGAATTGTTCTACACTTTGGAATATTTGGTCAGCTCAGGTATCAGGTGATTTTTGCAAATCATGGCATTTTAAAATAATAACAGTACATTGGTTTCTCTCTTATTATGTCATATGTTTATGGCAAAAAGTTGCAAAAACACAGAAAAGTGTAAAGAAATAATCAAAATCATCAGGAAACTGGCCACCCAAGAATAACCACAGTTAATATGGTGTGGAGCAAAACAGACAAGTTCCCAGTCTTCATGGATCTGGAACTTCTCATGGAAAAACAGACGATAAATAAATAAATACAAAAATATGCCATGTACTAGGAAGCAATAAGTGCTATAGAGAAAAATAAGGCAGGATAGGTGACAGAAAGGATGGGGTAGTGGGTGGGCTGAGGAGTGGGTATTATTTTTATATGAGCAGCCAGGGGTGATGTGGCTGGTAAGGTGAGATTCAACCAGAGGCTGAAGAAAATGAAGAAGCAACTATGCAAGTATTTCAGGCAGAGCGAACAGCAAGTGCAAAGTCCTGAGGCCACAAACACTGGGCATGCTGGAAGAACATTCAGGAGTCCAGGGTAGCTGGAGCGGAGTGGGTGAGGGGCAGGTGGAGCAGATGGGATCAGAACAGGAGTTGAGTGGGGGAAGTCAGATTATGGAAGACCCGTAAGCCACGGTATACCATGTTTTGTTTTACCTATTGTGATATTGGGAGAATTCCCTGACTTCATTATATTTTCTTCAGAAACATAACTCTTAGGACTTCCCTGGTGGTGCAGTGGTTAAGAATCCACCTGCCAATGCAGGGGACATGGGTTCGAGCCCTGGGCTGGGAAGATCCCACGTGCCGCGGAGCAACTAAGCCTGTGCGCCACAACTACTGAGCCTGTGCTCTAGAGCCCGCGAGCCACAACTACTGAGCTCGCGTGCCACAACTACTGAAGCCTGTGCGCCTAGAGCCCATACTCCGCAACAAGAGAAGCCACCACAATGAGAAGCCCACGCACCGCAGCAAAGAGTAGCCCCAGCTCGCCGCAACTAAAGAAAGCCCGCGCACAGCAACGAAGACCCAACGCAGCCAAAAATAAATAAATAAATAAATAAATATTTTAAAAAAACATAACTCTGTAATGACAATAAGATTGTACCATATGGACTAACCATAATGTATTCAAGCAATATCTTTTGTGGTTATTTTGATTATTTTTCTCTGTTATTAATAGTATGATGATTAACACATAAATCTTGGGAGCCCCCTGATTATGTCCATACAATAAATTCCTAGAAGTGTAATTAGTCAAAGAATATAAATATGTAAGAAGTTTTTATACACATTCCAAATTTGCCCAGAAAGGGTCTGATAAATTATAACTCTGTATGTGTAAGAATTTCCATTTCACTGCTGGATATGACAACTTCTAAAAATCTTTGGCAATTTGATAAATGAAGACCTGTACTATTGATACATTGTTACTTTAATTATCGCCTGATCATTACTGAAGTTGATGTTTTACATATGTTTATTGCAAATTGTCTGATCAGGTCTTTGTCCAATCTGATCAGGTCTTTTGTCTATTTTTTATTGAGGAGTTTTTTTCTTATTGTTTTGAAGAGCTCTTGTATATAAAGACTCTTAACTTATTTGCTGGGTTTTTTTCCTCAGTTCTTAATTATCTTTTATGTTTGCTTATGGTTTTTTAACTTAAATTTTTAATATTTATTTATTTATTTAGGCTGTGCAGGGTCTCAGTTGCAGCACGCGGGATCTTCGTCGCAGCACGTGGGATCTTTGTTGCGGCACACGGGATCTTCATTGCGGCATGAGGACTCTTAGTTGCGGCATGCAGACTTTTTAGTTGCAACATGCATGTGGGATCTAGTCCCCGACCAGGGATCGAACCCAGGCCCCCTGCATTGGGAGCATGGAGTCTCACCCACTGGACCACCAGGGAAGTCCCCTTAACGTAAATTTTTAAATTCTTAGGTAGTCAAATCTATCAGTATTTCTTTTATGATTTCATCCTTTGCTTTCTCACTGCAAGATCTGATATTTACCTATATTTTCTTTATTTTAAAAATAATTTCCTTTAAAAAAAATCAGCCCTATTGTTTATGCGATAAGTATATAACTTTTTTCTACTTAGCCAATCAATTATCATCCTATGATTATGAACTGAGCAGTGTGACCTTTTCTCATAAATATGAAGCATACATTTATAATGTACAAAATTCATATATATGTGTGTGCATGTTTACACAATTACCAGATTTTCTATCTTATATCCATGAATTTGTAAGTCTATTCTTGAAACAATATGAGATTTATTTATATATTGTAGCATTTTAATAATTTTGATGCTTGGTAGGGAAAGCATTCCCCCAAATTCTTATTTTTCTACATTTTCTAGGTTATTCTCTTTCATTTATTCTTCCTATAACTTTAAACTGTTATCACAATCCATAAACAATCTCAGAGTAATTTTATTAGAATGACCTAACACTTAGAAATTAATTTGCAGAGAACGTACATCTTCACAATTGAGTCTTTTGTAACGTGGTATGTCTCTAAGTTTAGTCAGATCTCTTATGTACCTCAAAAAATGTTACCATTTTCATCATAGATTCTGTACATTCCTTTTAAGGTGCTTATTCCAAAGTACCTTACTTTTTATTGCTATTGTGAATTATTTTTTGTAGATTTTTTTGACTGCAGTTGAAAAAGCTGGACAGAAGACATGTGTGTGATGTACATCATGAAGAACAACCTCATTCCTGTGCTAACGGAATTAGAGCACGCAGCCCTGATGGACAACTTCCTATCCACAGCCCCACACTTGGGGGGGAGAAAAGATCATGTGTGTAGTGTGTATCAGTTAAACTTAAAGGCTAGGCTGCTATAGCCAAAAGACCTAACAACACTGTGGAATAGAGAACAAAGAAGTTCATTTCTCCCTATGATAGTCAGAGATAAGCATACCAACCTGGTGGGCAGCTCCGGTCTATGAGCTCAATCATGGACCCATGTTGCTTCCAGGTTACTGCTCTGTCACCCCCTAGGGCATTGTTGTTGTTTACTTGGTTAAAGCTAGACTGCCTCTAAGTCAACATTGCAAAAGGGGCAAAGGGAAAAGAAAGTGTTGGACGGGTGTACACAGCCTTAGGTCTCGGCCTGGGAATGACACACAGTACTCAGACTCCATTTGAAAGAACTTGATCACACCACCACACTGATGTGCAAGGTGGGTGGGAAAATACAGTCCAGTCCTGTATCCAGGAAGAAGGGGAAAACAGATATGGTGGACAACCACCAATACCAGCCATGATGTGCCCCCTCAAGAAGAAAATGTGACAAGAGAGGCTGATCACTTAAAAAGGGATATGTATGTCCATAAATCGTACCAATGTTTTCTTAGGTCAGTCTCCCAAGGCAATAGAAGTAAAAACAAAAATAAACAAATGGGACCTAATCAACCTTACAAGCTTTTGCACAGCAAAGGAAACCATAAACAAAATGAAAAGACAACACACAGACTGGGAGAAAATATTTGCAAATGATGTGACCAACAGGTATTAATTTCAAAAATATACAAACAGCTCATAAAACTCAACAACAAAAAAACAAACAACCCAATCGAAAAATGGACAGAAGACCTAAATAGACATTTCTCCAAAGAAGACATTCAGATGGCCGATAGGTACATGAAATGATGCTCAACATTGCTAATTATTAGAGAAATGCAGATCAAAACTACAATGAGATACCACCTCACAGCAGTCAGAATGGCCATCATTAAAAAGTCTCCAAATAACAAATGTTGGAGAGGGTGTGGAGAAAAGGGAACCTTCCTATGCTGTTGGTGGGGATGTAAGTTGGTGCAGCCACTATGGAAAACAGTATGGAGGTTCCTCAGAAAACTAAAAATAGAATTAACTTATGATCCAGCAATCCCACTCCTGGGCATATATCTGAACAAAACTATAATTCAAAAAGATACATGCACCCCAGTGTTCATAGCAGCACTATTTACAACAGCCAAGACACGGGAACAACCTAAATGACCATAGACAGATGAATGGATAAAGAAGATGTGGTATATATACACAATGGAATACTACTCAGTCATAAAAAAGAATGAAATAATGCCACTTGCAGCAACATAGATGGACCTAGAGATTATCATACTAAGTGAAGTAAGTCAGAAAGGGAAAGACAAATACCACATGATACCACCTATATGTTCAATCTAAAATATGACACAAATGAACCTACCTACTAAACAGAAGCAGACTCATGGATATAGAGAACAGATTTGTGGTTGCCAAGGGGGAGGGGGTTGAGAGAGGGATGGAGAAGGAGTTTGGGGTTAGCAGATGTAAATTATTATATATAGAAGGGATAAACAACAAGGTCCTACTGTATACACAGGGAACTATATTCAATATCCTATGATAAACCATAATGGGAAAGAATATAAAAATGAGAATGTATATATATATATATATATATATAACTGAATCAGAAAAACCCTGGGTCTCTGACGACACTATAGCACTGAGCACATACTGCCTTAGACTTTTACACGGAAGAGAAATAATCCTTTACTGTATATAAGCTGGCTCTCTGTGACAGCAGCTGGGACTGTATCTTAATTAATACAGAATGTCAAGAACTCTTTCTGGACACCTGTGAATTCACTTGTTTTGGCTGTCCAGGGTACAGTGATGCTGCAACAGCCCCTGTGCACAGCTTTGGGGAATTCATTCTCTCATTCCCTCCCAACATCTGCTTACTCATCCCCCAAATGTGTGTGGAGAACCTGCCCTGTGCCCGGTACAGAGCCAGGCTTTGGGGACATAACAGTGAATGAGGCAGGGGCTCCACCCCTGAAGTTCGTTTGGAGAAGACTGGTCACATTAAGCAGTGTATAAGCATGAGTTGATGGAGAAACTCAGAGAGGGCTAAGAAATTCTGCTGAAAGTAGTCGATATCAAGCCAGAGACCCACACCCATGTCTCTCAGGACCTGTAGTAAACAGGCGCACACCATGCCAACTCCACAGGAGGAAAGGTGGCTCTGGAAGAGAAATCCTAAGATGGTAACTTGTTTTTGCACCTTCCTTACTTGCCTTTCATATAAGGTCCTACAAAGTTTAGAAACCCTACCAGAATGCAGTGATATAGACTTGGCTTTAACATTTTAAAGAAGGTTAAAGCAAGAATGATTCTAACTGATCCCATGAGCTCCCCCGCCACTGGCAGCTCCTGTAACCTGCAGCCCTCACACCTCTAGGGCTGTGTTGGTGTGCTCTTTCACACCAACAGCTGGGCTACAGATCAGCCTCAGTTCCCGCAGCCTCTCACCTGACGTCGCTCCAATCAAACTCAACCTCTGGCTGTGTACTAAACGCGCCTTGTGCTTTTCAACTTGTGGGCTTTTGTTCAAACTGTCCCCTGCGCCTAGAAAGCCCTTGCTCCAGGTTGTCTGATGGAATCTCAAATATCATGAGGATTCTCCTGATCCCCTGAGTTGAAAGTGTTCACATACACACAGCCAGACACTTATGTGAGTCTGCCTTGCCCCCAGCCAGATTGTAAGCTCCTCAGACCAGGGGCTGCGTCTCTGTGTCTAGCTCATTTTGGTGTGGCCTTAGTGAAGAGCTGTGCATGTGAGAGGGGCTTAGTACATATGTGTTGGATTTGATTAGGCTGAATTTTCTCTCTCGTGGCATGGTAACAGAGCAAAGGGGCTCCACAGGAGGAGCCGGGGCATGGAGATGATGGGCTCACCTTGGCAGTGTAGCGTTGGTTTTCTTGTAGGTAAAATTGGGATAATAATGATACTTCAGCCTGCTGCAGGGGTAAAGAGTGGACATCTAGAAACAAAGATTTCCTCTGAAGCAAGCGAGGTCAATGTTGCATATATCCCTTCTAGATGCACTCCACAGCACAACCAGCCACAGCTCTATTGCTGGAAAAGAAAGGAGATGCAAGTGTTAATGGCCAGCTAGCAGTCTCTGCCATATAAACAAGCCAGAAAGGAAATGAATGACACATTTAATTACATTAACTTAAAAATTCTATTCAACCAAGACAACAAAAAGGTAAAAAAGGTAAGCACTGGACAGGAAGAAAATGTTAGCAACATATATAATTGACAAAAATTAGTATCTAGAATCTATGAGGAACTCTTTCAAATCAATAAGAAAAAGAGAAATAATAGGAAAATGGGCAAAAGATGTAAACAAGCAGCACTCCGAAGAAGAAACCCAAGTGGCCGATACACATGTGAAAAAAATAATCAGCCTCATGAATAACTGGGGAAAGGCAAATTAAAACCATAAATAGATACCATTTCACATCCATCAGCTTTGCACGAAATTTTTAATCTGACAGTACCAGAATAAAGAGCAGGGTGACTCAATCACTGTTGGAAGTTATATAAATTAATGCAACTGTTTTAGAGAATTTGATGTTGTTGAGAAAAGTCAAAATGCACATATCATATGACCTATCCATTCCACCTTTAGACTGGTATCGTGGAAAAACTCTTGCACCTGGGCACAAGGAGAGTGTGCAAGGACACTCATAATGACATGCGTAATAGCAAAATAAAAATATTACAAGCAACATGAATGTCCATCAACTGGAGAATGGATAAACAAATTGTGATTTATTAACACAGTGGAATGCTGTACAGTCACTAAAACAAATGAATTAGAGCCATGCAGATTAATATAGATGGATCTCACAAATATAACTCCGAATAAAAAGAGAAGGTTGCAAAAGAATCATACAGGATGCTGCCATATATAAAGTTTGAGAATATGCCAAACAACTCCACATATTGTTTAGGATATACAAATTTATGGTGGAAATATAAAAAAATGCATGTAAGGGTAAACACAAAATTCAGAATACTAGTTTCCTAAGGGCAGTGGGAAGATATAGTCATCGTGAGTGCATAGGGGATGTCAATTGAACTGATAATATTTTATTTCTTGAACTGGGTGGTAGGCACATAAGTATCCATTTAATTTTTTTTAATCCTTTTTCTATGTCTGAAAATATTTCATGATAAATTTTTAAATCATGTTTTAAGAGAACGGGTTTGTGGTAGTCAGGGCCCAAGACAGTCCCAATGACCCTGGCCTCCTGGTATTCACACCCTTGTGCAGTGGCCTCCCTAAAATGATGGTGTGTGACTTCTGATGCTAGGTCATAACAGGCATTGGAGTTTCTGCATTGTTCTCTTGCATCACTTGCTGTAGGGGAAGCCCTCTGCCATGCTGGAGGACGCTCCTGCAGCTCTGTGAAGAGGCCCATGTGGAGAGGAACTTCCCACCAACAGCTCGTACCAACTTGCCAGCCATGTGAGTGAGCCACCTGGGAATCAGATCTTCCAGCCCCAGCCAAGGACTGCAGTCCAGGTGACATCTGACTACAGCCGTATGAGAGACCCCGAGCCAGGAGGACCCCGCCAGGCTGCTCTGAGCTCCTGACGCACAGAAACTATGAGGAAAAAATAAACGGTTCTTGACTTAAGGCACTATGGTTTGGAGTGATCTGTTACGCAGTCGTAGTTAACTACTGCAGGGTCGTATTGAGTGATCACCAGGTTCCTTCAGATCTAGGCTTCTTAGATTTCTCCCACCCCTAACTCCATTCATCCATTCACTCAGTCACTCAACTTCTGTGTAGAAGAAAATTCAAAAGTCTCAGGATCACTTCTGACTCCCTTTGGGATCCAGTCCTGGGCTAGAAACACTCTAAATAGTTAATAATTCAGAAGTTTAGTACTTCTTAATTTTACTTAGAAGAGATTCAGCTCATGAAAGAGGTCCTCCATCCTTAATTTAATGCCATTGCAGAAAGTACAACAACAGTCTCCAGAGGGAGAGGGCCTTGTGCTGTAACATGGGATTATATGTTTCCATAAGTATAGATTCTGGAACTGTATGTGGTATAAAGTAGTAAAATGCTGGATCATATGTTTTAGTATATATACTACCCTGAAAAGATTTCTCCCACCTGCCAAAAATTTACTAGCTACTAAATTTTTACTAACCACACCCACCAACCTCACTGCTTCTCCATCTGAACTATACCAGCTACTTCTGATCATTTGCCAGATCAATAGGGTCTAGAAAACACAAAGATAGACCCATAGCCAAATACGCGTAAGAATCAGCCTACCAGCAAAGACACATCCCACGAAAATATAACAGAACAAAATTTAAAAGAGACTGGTTGTGGGCAAATGCAGGTATGTGCCAGCTCCATGGCTGCAGTTAAACTTGAAGTACGTTCCCAGGGGTGGATCCTGATGTGACGCTATTGGGAAAGATGCACAGCCTGCCGGGCTTACAAAAAAGCTTTACTACCAGCACTGCTCCCTTCTCAGTTCTCTGTCCTTCCTTAAAGTTGATGTGCAACTTTGCATTTACTTGGTGTGATAAAAAGTCACTGACCTGAGGTGAGAAGACCTGGCGGGGGCGGGGTGTATGTGTGTGCTATAATTTGGGCTTCTTTTGCAGACTCCAGCTAGCATAAACTAAAGACAACTTTACTGAAAGGAAAATAAATAACCCACAGAATGGAAAGAATAGCTGAACAGCCAGGCTCTGAGTCATCCTGGGGATCGTGGAAACAAGAATCCACCGGCCTTCTCTTTATACAGCTCCAACACCTTCCTCCCCCAGTAACTCTCCCCACAAGATTCAAGTGTCCAGTATAAAGAGCCCAGTGGCCTAGCTAGAGCCATACGCCTAACCCTGGGGGTGGGGGACAGAAGGGGTTGGAAAAGTGGGACAGACCTGTGATTGGCAGACCCACCAGAATGCAATGATTACAGAAAAGTCAGTTTCCCAAAGAAAGGGATGCTGGGCTGGCAAAATAAGAGATGTCCATTCACTGTCTAGCCTTATATACTTGTCATAAGGCTTAAATAAGGTCATGCACCTATGAGAGTTTCTCTTAAATCTCTGTAAATGTAAAGTTCTTGCTCACTGTCTCTTTCTTGGATTTAGAAGTAAGCAAGAGCCTTTCCTTCTGACACCCTTACCCCTCAGAGGCCTGGAGGGAGCTGCAGCAACCTCCGGGGCACTAGATCCTGCAGGTCCAAGTCACAGCTGTCATCAGGAAGGGAAACCAGAAAATTGCTTCCAGGAGTGTTGTCTGAACCAATAATCTGAGGCTTAGAAGAAATGCAACTGCTTGGCCTTTATGGGAGGGCTGTCTCTGAAGTTACCACTTGTGTCTCCTTCATCGTCTCTGAGACACCGCCCCCCCCCCCCACCCCGTATGGAGCACCCACGGTGTAACGCAGGACAATACGGTTCCCAGCCCCTGGCTGCAGCTCAGCCTTGGCCATCTGTGCGGCCAAGTCAAGTAAAAGGAATCCACTGCCAAAGGAATTACAAAGAAATCGTAGCAAACCTTTCACCGGGTCACATGGTGCAGACCGCATTTCCCTTCTTTTACTCCAAATGCTGTTTCCAGAGCCCTGGAAGACTGACTGACATCTCCCTCCCACCCGCCTACCTCTCCTCCCCTTTGAGGTCCTCAGTTGGTAATGTCTTTTTCAGGTTCTCTCCTCCTCATTGGCTCCATTTCATCTCAATCACAAATAGAACGTTGGCAAATTGAGATGAGGAACCAGCGTTCTGGAGACAAGTAGGAGAGTAGAAGTAGGAGGTTCCTTAGGAAGCCAAACATAGGCTTGAACATCCCCATGGGACCATCTCTCATTCTTCATCTCAGACATGATCCCTGGGGAACCCTGAACAATGTGAAGAACAATGACCAGATGGGGTTACAGCCCCACCTGGAAGTTCCCATTAGGACCCCAGGGACAACAGGTGTCCTCCAGTGTTCATCCTGCTACCACAGACCTGTACAGCGACTGCCCCTCTCCTACTCTGTGTCCTGGAGGGGGAGTTTTCTTTGTTCTCAGTTCTTGAAATGGTAATAATTTTCCTTGTCATCCTGTCGTCATGGGAGCCAAATGCATCAGTGTTAGTAATCCTTAGATAAAAGGTGCTTTACACGTGTGGAAAAATGAGCTTTAATTTCGTCTCTCGGGTATATGGTGAGGATTAATTAGTTAATCTTAGCAAAGTGCTATGATTGGCAGGGGGAATTATCAAAACCCTGGGGAAGGAGTAGCTTTGAGTGTAGTCATTTCAAAGTGTTCTGAGCAGCTGAGGTAGCCGCTCTGGTCTCTCAGATGTCACAGTCTTGGTTTCCAGCAACACCCTAGACCATACATGCCTGACCAGGGGTGAAGAGGTGAAAATAACTTTGAGAGTGGGGGGTGAGGGGAGACATCAATGTACAAAGGAAAACTCAGGACCTGAATCAACCTCTGATTCTCTTCTCACCATTGACCCTCACCTGAGTCCCTGAGAGCATCTGTGTGAAATGGAGCTGCTGGGTGCTGACCCAGCACAGAGCTGCCCCCAGGAGAGCAGGGAGGGCAAGGAAGGCTCCCCAGCTCAGGCCATGCAGCAGACAGCCCCTGAACCTCTCCAGATCCCCATGTTCTCATTTGTAAGATTAAGAGGGTGAGCCAGATGTCTAGATACTGTAGAAAGACACGGTAATAGCACATGCTTACCCAGCACTTACGGCATGTCAGCCATTCTTCTGTGCCTTCACTCGTATTAACTCAGCAATCACGGCAGCCCTGTAAAGGTAGGAGGTTATTCTCCCCACCTTCCAGAGCTGGTAAAGGTTATGTTTGAAGCCAGGTGGTCAGGTCCTACAGCCCACACTTTTAACTATTACATCATGCTGCCTCCTTAAGGAAAAATCTCTTCGCGAACCTCTCTGTTCACGAAGAACCCACAGTGGGGGAAAGAATTTTAAAAGTACCAAATGTGAAATTCTTTGGGGCTCTCCACAATTTAAGCCTGAACTCATAGAAAGAAATAGCTCTGTTATTCTTCCAGGTGTCTGAACTACCATAACATATAAAAAGGAGACTGAGAGTACAACGGCTCTCTCCTCTGAGCTTTTAAAGCGAGTCTCATGTTGGCTTTTAAACCTAGATTGTATCCTTAAACTAAAATAGTTGTTTAGACAACAACAGTGGTTTTGGTAGTCTCTTAGCAAAACTGGCCAGTTACGTGAACCCAAAACACTAAGCTTATCTGGTTTGCAAAAGCCATTTGGAGACTTAAGGGCACTGATTTGAGTAACTTTTCAAGGGAATCTTAAGAAGAAATTTAAGCATGAGACCTTTTATCTGCTCTTGTCTGGTTCCCCATTCTAATATATCAATCAGTCAATGAACTGTTGACATTTGAACGATGCACTGGGTAGATATGAGGTCCATGGCTGTGTCAAAAATGGCAGTTATTTATGTCAATACCTGATTTTTACTTGCTCTCTTTTTCTCAGTCCAGTTTCTTCTAAAGCAAGCAATGTATTCAATAAGTAAATTCTTATTCAGGTGAGGGACCAGGGATGATGGAGTGAGGGCTGGGCCTGGGGAGCGGACGAGAGGAGACTCCACAGGTGTACTGTGCCTTCCACCAGTGACAGGAGGACCTCTGATGAAGGGCAGTCTGGCCTTGGGCTTACAGTCCTGCCCAACTTTCCTGCACATGTAGCTTCAATAAGGGGCTTTCCTGATACAGAAAGAGAACTAAAGCTTATAGCTGGAGATTGCATGAAGCTTCTGATAAGAAGGAGAAAGAAGCAGCAAGGAAACTCCAGGGAGGATCTAATAGTGCAGCATCTAAGAGCACAGGCTCTGGATGCAGATGGGCTGTGTTCAAATCCTGCCACAGTCACTGACCAGCTATATGTCTTAGGGCTTTGCTTCCTTGCTGCTCAAACATGATGTGAAGAAACTTAGAATTTACTCCAATATCCACTCTCATCTTCTTCCTTATGACAGAACTCAAATATTTACATTGCTGACTGAGAAACAGTAAGATGATATTTCCCAGCCTCCCTTGCAGCTAGGTATAAATGTGTAACTAAGTTCTAACCAATGAAATGTCAGCAGAAGTACTGTTTGGATTTCTAGGAATAAAAAAAAAAAATAATAGGTAGCCCTTTCACTCTCTCTTCCTGCTTCTGGCTGCCTGAAATAGACATGTGATGACTGGAGCTACTGCAGCCATCTTGAACCTTGAAGTAACCTTGAAGTGATATGCTGAGGATGGTGGAACAGAAAGATAGATATCTTGAATGACACCATGGAGCCACCATACCAATAGTGGCCTGGCCTACTTCCAAATGTCTTTTTTTTTTTTTTTTACATGCGATAAAATTTAACTTCTATCTATTTAAGCCATTATTGTTTAGGACATTTCTGTATAAGCAGCTGAAATGAATATTAACTGATACAAAGGACAGCATTAGTAACTACCTCAACCTGTTTTTGTAAGAACTAAATGAGAGAATGTACATAAAATTCTTAGTGCAATTCCAAGCACACAGTAAGTCTCAATAATTGTTTGCTATTACTATTAAGTGATTGAGAGGATCAGAGCTTAGAATGATAGCTCAGAGCTAGCTTGAGAGCTGTGAGAGCCAAAAGGGAACTCAGTCACCAACCCGAGCCCCAGATTTTAAAGATGGGATGACTAAGGTCTAGAGAGGCAGGGGCCCTTGAATGGAACACCTAGCCTGATAGAGGCAGCCCAGGTCTCCTCACATCTATGTCTTTCATACCCTTTCAAAGCTGAGGAGTGGCCGACACAAGAGAGGATTAATAAAGTCACAAGGTGACCCCTAAATAATAGGATACACAAATGTCCTGAGGAGGACTAAACGTTTAATTTTGAGGCTTTCATTCAAACAATATCAATCTGCATTTGATTATTTACTTAACTATCAGGAAACAGGGGGGTGGGGTGTGAGAGAATGAATAAGGAGATCAGGTTTGGCTTCATAATGGACTGTGCAGTGTCTGTGTCTGGAAGCCTGCCAGGTCCATCAACCATGGCACCGCTGTGGACGGAGGCCTGAGACACTGGCAGTGAACGAAGCAGGCTTCTCTGATGGCTTTACCTCAGCTGGTCCCTGCCCAGGACCCAGGAAGAAATGCTTCCTAGATGCTCTGAAGAGTCCCCTTAGGGGCTGTCTGATGCCAGAGGCCTGTGACTGCTCACTCACTCATCTTCCCAACTGTGACCCAACAGAATCACTCACCTGCCTTAAACTCAACAAGTAGGCTTAGTCTGTTTGATGCTCCTCAGGGGCAGGACTTAGGCTGGTTTCCTTGGGTCTCTAGCAAGACCACAGCTGGCAGAGTTACCTTGATGAGTGAGAGCATCCTGCCTCTAATCTGCTGGGAACAGCAATCTCCAACCAAACATTCACAAATGCCAATAAAATCCTGGCTCCAGTAGCTCAAGGAGGCTCCACAATAAGTCACCCAGAAAGCCTCTTGGGAAAGAGTGACAAATGGGTTTTTTTCGTGTGCCACCTGCTTAGTCAGTACTGGTTTCCTGGAGAGCTGTGCTGAGAAGGATTCCTAAGCTTAGCAGTAAGGAATTCTACAGTGTATTAGCATTGCCATGGGCCAGGCAAGAGATAGAATCACGGGTTCCCACATTCGCCATCCTTAGCCTGGCTTTCAGATGTGCAAGAGCTGTGTTAGACCATCAGCCTCAAACTAGTTCACCACAGATCTGTGTCTTAGAGGAATTTTGGAGCACCAGCCTGTGGCTCGTAAATACAGCCCTACTGCCTTCTCACAGACATTGTTTACATAAAGAATCAATTTCAAATTGCCTTCATTTTTGCCATTTTTGCCTTTGAAAGCATTTAATCAGCAGAATTCACTGAATGGGATACTGTTGGGTGTTTACTCCGAACAATTAAAGCATAAATAAAATATAAAATGTGTACAGTATTACTCTGGAAGCACCTGCTCTTCTCTAAAAATCCCCACTCTCTGTTTTCAGGGATGGGTCCCCGGCAGGTGCTCAACCACAAGATCTTGACCTCTGGTCATAGCTGCTTGCTGCTGAGGTGGCTACCTGCCTCAAGCTGAGCCAATCTGATCCATCTCCTGGGAATGTCATCCTTGAACTGAAAGTCACAGAGGTTGGGAGCAGAATCTTATAAAAACACAGGGCTAAAGCAGGTATCTCAAAATCAGTACCTTACAGGGCTCAGCTGAGCAAGCAGGCAAGTATAATAAAAGTAGCAGAGCCACTATGATAATAAATGGCAGCTAACACTAAGTCTGTGTTTGGGGGGATAATAGAGAGTGGTGGGGACTATGTCCAACAGGAGAGACATGCCCAGTCTGAAGGGGGCAGCTGCTAAGCTCCATCCAATTGTTGCCACATGGGAGAGGGGCCTCGTGTTGCCAGATTGTTTGATTTTTTTTCAAGAGAAACCAGAAATCTAGATTTTTACGTGAAGGTCTTCCAATTTTTTTAAGTTGTCAACTAAATTTCAAAACTAAATTTTGGTCAAATAAATCATGTCTTTGGTAAAATACTCCCTGAGAGCCAATGATTCACAATCTGTACTTTTGAAAGGAAGTATCTATGTCAGTCAGGGTCCTATCAGGACACAAATTGCTTGCTCAGAGAGGAGGGATTTATAATGGGAAAATTTACAAAAATGTAATCAGAAATCACAGCAGTATCTTTTTCAATCCATCTCCTAGAGTAATGGAAATAAAGACAAAACTAAACAAATGGGACCTAATTAAACTCAAAAGCTTTTGCACAGCAAAGGAAACCATAAACAAAATGAAAAGACAACCCACAGAATGGGTGAAAATATTTGCAAATGAGGCGACTGACAAGGGATTAATCTCCAAAATTGACAAACAGCTCATGCAGCTCAATATCAAAACAACAAACAACCCAATCCAAAAATGGGCAGAAGACCTAAATAGACATTTCTCCACAGAAGATATACAGATTGCCAACAAACACATGAAAGGATGCTCAACATCACTAATCACTAGAGAAATGCAAATCAAAACTACAATGAGGTATCATCTCACACCACTTAGAATGGGCATCATCAGAAAATCTACAAACAACAAATGCTGGAGAGGGTGTGGAGAAAAGGGAACCCTCTTACACCGTTGGTGGGAATGTAAATTGATACAGCCACTATGGAGAACAGTATGGAGGTTCCTTAAAAAACTAAAGTAGAACTACCATATGACCCAGCAATCCCACTACTGGGCATATATCCAGAGAAAACCATAATTCAAAAAGATACATGCACCCCAATGTTCACTGCAGTGCTATTTACAATAGCCGGGACATGGAAGCAACCTAAATGTCCATCAACAGAGGAATGGATAAAGAAGATGTGGTACGTATATACAATGGAATATTACTCAGCCATAAAAAGGAATGAAACTGGGTCATTTGCAGAGATGTGGGTGGACCTAGAGACTGTCATACTGAGTGAAGTAAGTCAGAAAGAGAAAAACAAATATTGTATATTAATGCATATATGTGGAATCTAGAAAAATGGTATAGATGATATTATCTGCAAAGCAGAAATAGAGACACAGACGTAGAGAACAAATGTATGGATACCCAGGAGGAAAGCAGGGGTGGGGATGAATGGGGAGATTGACATTGACATACATATATAGTATTGATACTATGTATAAAATAGATAACTAATGAGAACCTACTGTATAGCACAGGGAACTCTACTCAGTGCTCTGTGGTGACCTAAATGGGAAAGAAATCCAAAAAAGAGGGGATATATGTATACGTACAGCTGATTCACTTTGCTGTACAGCGGAAACTAACACAACATTGTAAAGCAACTAGACTCCAATAAAAGTTAATTAATTAATTACAAACAATAAATGCTGGAGAGGGTGTGGAGAAAAGGGAACCCTCCTACACCGTTGGCGGGAATGTAAATTGGTACAGCCACTGTGGAGAACAGTATGGAGGTTCCTTAAGAAACTAAAAATAGAGCTACCATATGATCCAGCAATCCCACTTCTGGGCATATATCTGGAGAAAAACATGGTTCAAAAGGATACATGCACCCCAATGTTCATTGCAGCACTGTTTACAATAGCCAAGACATGGCAGCAACATGAATGTCCATCGACAGGTGAACGGATAAAGAAGATGTGGTACATACATACAACAGAATATTACTGAGCCATTAAAAAGAATTAAATAATGCCTTTTGCAGCAACATGGATGGACCTGGAGATTATCATACTATGTGAAGTCAGATAGAGAAAGACAAATATCATATGATATCGCTTATTTATTTGTGGAATCTAAAAAAAAAAAAAAAAGATACAAATGAACTTATTTACCAAACAGAAACAGACTCACAGACTTAGAGAACAAACTTATGATTACGAGGGAGGAAGGGTGGGGGGTAGGGATAGATTGGAAGTTTGGAATTGACGTGTACACACTGCTACATTTAAAATAGATAACTGACAAGGACCTACTGTATAGCACAGGGAACTCTGCTCAATACTCTGTAATAACCTAACGGGAAAAGAATTTGAAAAAGAATAGATACATGTATATGTATAACTGAACCACTCTGCTGTACAACTGAAACTAAAACAACATTGTTAATCAGCTATACTCCAATATAAAATACAATTTTAAATAAATAAATAAATATGTTAAAAAAATGTAGTGGGAGTAGGGTAAAGTGAGTGAGGCCTCAGGTGCAAAATTTAAGGGGGCACCACAAATCTTAGTAAGCAAGATAAATTATACTTTTATTGTTTATATTTAATTATATTTTAATGCAATAGTTTAAAAAATCAAAATTAATGCAAAAAATATCTATGATGAAGAAAATACCAACGTTTTTAACAATGACAGGATCAGTATTACTGCTATTTCCTTTTGCCTCAAGCTCCGATGTGGCCCAGCACAGCACTAGTCAGGGTGCAGGGAAACCACAAGGGGTAGTGCAGTTCCCTGGGGATGGTAAAAACAGAGCCGTTACCACAGCTAAGGCCAAAGAGACGAAAGGCAAGAGGGGTTGCTGGAACTTGGAAGGAGAGTGTCATGTTGAGAAGGTAAACTTAAGATGACCTGTGACTGCCGGCCAAGAGACTGCCCAACCCAAGGCATTCCCCAAGGTAGAAGCCAAGGGAAGAAACATCCTGATCTCACTCTCCTTTCTTCCTCTGATCTCTGGGCAGGATACACCACTGGCCAAACCCAACCAGAAGTCAAGGGAACAGGAGCCCATTGATACAGTCCCTAGAGCCCATCACATAGTCCACAGAAGCACAGAGCAGGGTGGGAAGGGTAGAAAGTCGACTGGACAGGCAAATGGAAAAGACCCAGCACAGGCCTAGAACTCCTGCCCTGGTCCCCAGTCCACCTGAGTCCTGGGAATTCAGTGATTCCTGGGACTTGGTGAGTTTTCCCAGTATCCTCCCAGTATAGCCTTTTTTTTCTGCTTAAGCTAGCTGGAGTTGGTTTCTGACATTTGCCACCCAGAGAATCTTACTTAACATGCCCGACCTATGTGAGAATGACTGTATGTAGACAGTCAAACCCCAGGTGAGTTCCACCAGTACTCAACCATGCCTGACCAGTCCCAGCTCACACTCAGAGCTACCTCTTCACGCCAGCCATCAGCATTTCGGGACTTCACTGACATGGTATTTCCTAACTAATAACAATCTGTTGAAAAAAAGTGACTGCTCATGGTTAGTTATCAATAACAAAATAATAAAGCTGAGTGTACCCAAAAAAGCTCAAGTGTATTATAATGACCCTGCCCTAAGTTTAGGTACTGAGTCATTGCTTGACCTACAATTCCATGGGTTTTCCCTTGGGGGAGGGGAACATTGAATCCATCCTGTCCGGCAGCCATAGAACTTTGACCAAGATATTGGGTTGGCCCAAAAGTTCATTCGGATTTTTCCACATCTTATGGAAAAACCTGAACGACCTTTTTGGCCAATCCAATACTTATGCGAATTTTTTAAAAAGCAGTCTGTAAGTAGGAGATAATATGAGAAAGGTGGAAATTTTACATTAATTACTCAAAAAAAGGAAAAAACAGTCAACTTTGTAAGAATAAAATTTACTCTGAAAGTGATTTTCAACAAGAACCTTGTTTAGGCACTGTTGTGGGCTTGTGTCTTTCAAAAATTCATATCTTAAAAAAAATCATTTGGAAATAGTGCCTTTAAAGAAGTAAGTAAGTTAAAATAAGGTCATTAGGGTGGGCCCAAATCCAGTACGGCTGAAGTCCTTATAAGAAGAGGAAATCTGGATACAGACACACACACAGAAGGAAGACCATCTGCAAACACAGAGAGAAGATGGCAATCTACAAGCCAAGGAGAGAGGAACAGATCTTTCCCTCAAGGCCCTTAGAAGATATCCAAACTTGATCTCAGATTTCTAGCCTCCAGAACTGTGAGAAAATAGATGTTTGTTGTTTAAGCGAACCAGTCTGTGGTACTCTGTTATGGCAGCCCTGGCAAACAAATACAAGCACCATAACAACAATAACAGCAAATATTTGTAAAGGGTTTGTTAAATGCCAGGCACTGCTTTTAATGCTACACATATTAACTCATTTAATCTTCACAATTTCTGTGGGAGGTAAGAGTCATGTTTATCATCACTATTTTATAGATGAAGAAACTGAGGCATTGAGAGGTACAGTAACTTGCCTAACGTCACACATGAAACAAGTAGGAGAATTTGGATGACAAACCTCAGTCTAAATCCGAACTCTGTACCCAAAATCTGTGCTTGTAACCACTATATCCTACTGCCTCTT
Source organism: Eubalaena glacialis (assembly GCF_028564815.1). NCBI lineage: Eukaryota > Metazoa > Chordata > Mammalia > Artiodactyla > Balaenidae > Eubalaena > Eubalaena glacialis. The sequence goes on along the minus strand of NC_083716.1, from coordinate 179,681,877 downwards.
GGGTGCAGAATTTTAAGATTCCTTCTTCTAACCCAACTCCTGAGCTGTTACTAGCCAGATCATACCAAATGAAAAGTCAGATCATACAGGTGCATCCATACTAAAGTATTTGAGCCCCTTTGATGAATCTGATACCCTCAGAGACACTGAAACCAGATAGTCATGGATTAAATTTTGTGTTCCCAGGGAGATCAGCTCAGTGTTTTGTGTCCACCTAGAGGGGTGTGATAGGGAGGGTGGGAGGGAGATGCAAGAGGCAGGGGATATGGGGATATATGTATACGTATAGCTGATTCACTTTGTAATACAGCAGAAACTAACACACCACTGTAAAGCAATTATATTCCAATAAAGATGTTAAAAAAAAAATTCTGTGTTCCCCCAAAGTCATATGTTGAAATCCTAACCCCTAATGTGATGGTATTAGGAGGTGTGGCCTTGAGAGATGGAGCCCTCGTGAATGGGCTTATACCATTATAAGAAGAAACACAAGAGAGATGACTTTTCTCTTGGCCATGTGAGGATGGAATAAGAAGATGATCCTCTGCAAACCAAGAAGAGTGTCCTCATGGATACTGGATCTGATACCGCTTTATTCTTGGACTTCCCAGCCTCCAGAACTGTGAGAAATAAATGTTTGTTGTTTAAGCCACCAGTCTATGGCACTCTGTTATAGCAGCCCAAACTGACTGAGATACAGGTCTTAAAAATCACTGGGTATGAGACATGGGTGATTGAACCAACCTTATCGCACAACCGAGGCATGCAGTTTAGTTCAACATAATTTGATGGGGTTATACAGTGTGTTTCCCCAAGTGCTTATAGAAAGTCATGCTGGAACCTTTGGCCATCAAAGTCCTGTTGGTTCTACCTACTTATCCAGGGATGTCTCCCAGGACAATTAAAAGGCATGTGGCTTAGGCACTGCTTCTGAAACCCCTTTCCTGTTGCCAGTGTCAGCAGCCACCACCACCACCACTGCCTGGCATAACCCCCAAAGGGGTGGGGATGAGGCAAAAATAGTAGCTGCTTCATAGGGCTGTTGTGAGAATTTAATGAGCCTAGCACATACTTGGTTCTCAGTAAATGTTAATCCTTTTTCCCTTTGCAACCAGTTGGTATAGCCTTTGAAAGCTGAAGATGAAACTGTTGGTTTTTAACTGGTGTTGTGTTTACATTTTAATTCATTTTATTAAATTAAACCTCCTCTCCTGACTTTTGCAGGGTTAATGACTTGTGTGCATGCAGATTTGAAAGATACAGACTGTGCCTAGTCTGTGCAGTCAGCATGTGGTTGTGAGTAGGATGCTTGCTGCAGGAACTCCTTCATCTCAGCAGCTGCCTGGAAGGGAAGGGGACTCATGACGTATAAAAACAGGGAAGAGGCATTCTCCCCCCAAAATCAGCATTCTGAAAGGATAACCCTGTTCATCCCAGTCCTGTTTTGGCCAGACTCTTCTGTCCATTAAAAGTGTTAATGTCCAGCTGCTCTAAAATACAGGAGTTGTGATTTATTTCGCAGTGCACCGTGCCAGCCCAGCCCAGAGCATGCTTCAAAATCCTGGTTTCCCTCTTTGCACAAAAGAGTTTGGACAAAACAAAGCTGGGATGAGCAGGGTCACGGGCTCCTGTACCCTACTGGCCAAAGACTAGGAGACAAAGGCAAAACAGAGACTGGCTGTCCAAAGCTTTGTGGATCGTGGGAAGCGGTGTTGCCAAGGTGATGATTTATCGCCAGACCGGAGGAGCTGGTGTTAACAAGGACGGGAGACCCAAGCCATGTTTCCTGAAAGGGAAGAGCGAAACTCGGAGGGAATTTACCACCAATTGGTAGGATTTCCATGTTTTGTCTAGAATATGTATTTCCAGCCTGCCTTATGTTGGGAAATTGTGTTCAGAACTCTGAACTCTGAACACAGCAGACTTACATCCTGACTGTCAGAGATAATTTAAAATCAGTTGAGAGGGAAGGAAGGGACATTAAGAGTCACGGTCGTTGTCCGATCCAAACCCGATAAAAAGCATTTGATAATGGTCTATTTATAGAGACATATGGGATGGTTATTAGGAGCAGAGGCCAGGCACTGGGCCCCAGCTCCAATGACGGATTTTGTGAGAGACACTCACCAGTTAGGAAAATCATTTAATCTCTTGGTACTCAGATTAGATCACCAACAAGAATGAGTAAGACCCGTAGAATTTCATATTGGAGAGAAAAAGGCAGGAAGAGCCTGACTCCTCACATTAAGTTTGGAATATTAATTATTCCTCTTTTATTTTACAACCAGAGCCCATTGTCAGGGGACAACGAATCAACATGCTTGTTTATTTATGCTTAATTCATCGACTTGCCTACCAAGGACTACTAAGTGTTCTGTTTTCTGAGCCAATACTGTATTTGAATGAAAATGTGGGTTTTTCTAAGAGAAAGTCAACTCCAGACAGATCTATACTCAACTCAAAACTCACCTCTGCACCCTTCAAGTCATTTGCTCAGTTCCCTTATTTTATTTCTTTTTCTCCCTTATGGAATTTTATTTTTTTAATTGATGTATAGTTGATTTACAATGTTGTGTTAATTTCTGCTGTACAGCAAAGTGATTCAGTTATACATATATATATACACATTCTTTTTTCTTTAACATCTTTATTGGAGTATAATTGCTTTACAATGGTGTGTTAGTTTCTGCTGTATAACAAAGTGAATCAGCTATACATATACATATATCCCAATATCCCCTCCCTCTTGCATCTCCATCCCTCCCACCCTCCCTATCTCACCCCTCTAGGGGGACACAAATCACCTAGCTGATGTCCCTGTGCTATGTGGCTGCTTCCCACTAGCTAGCTATTTTACATTTGGTAGTGTATGTATGTCCATGCCACTCTCTCACTTCGTCCCAGCTTACCCTTCCCCCTCCCCGTGTCCTCAAGTCCATTCTCTGTGTCTGTGTCTTTATTCCTGTCCTGCCCCTAGGTTCTTCAGAAACTTTTTTTTTTTTTAGATTCCATATATATGTGTTAGCATACGGTATTTGTTTTTCTCTTTCTGATGTACTTCACTCTGTATGGAAGTTATTTATTAGCAAGTGAGAAAAGTCATGGAATAAAATCAGGGGACTGTGCCCACTATTAAGCCATAAACAGTTAGTTCTTTAGAAACTAGGAAGGGAGTAAAGGGAGAGCCTGAGGGCACAGCCAAGGAGCATGGTTATTTCTCTGGCACAAAATTGGGACCTAAGTAGTTTTCTGAGAGTTTGTTAGAAACACAGCACAGAATTTCACAAGCTAAACGAACACTATGGTTTACATCACCAAGACAGCGACACCTTTTGCATAACACATTAATGGCTAACCAAGTGCTTTGTTTTTATCTATATTCCTCATTTGATTCTCACATCCCCTTGAAAAGTCAACAGATAAGGTACAGACTATTATCTCCATTTTATGGAAGGGGAAACGGATGCTCATAGAGAACAGAGTATCCAAGGCAGCCTTGTACACAGTGAATGATGTAACCTATGAGAGTTTTTTCGTTTAATTTATTTATTTTATTTTATTTTTGGCAGCGTTGGGTCTTCGTTGCTGCATGCGGGCTTTGTCTAGTTGCGGCGAGGGGGGGCTACTCTTCGTTGCAGTGTGTGGGCTTCTCATTGCAGTGGCTTCTCTTGTTGCGGAGCACGGGCTCTAGGGGCATGGGCTTCAGTAGTTGTGGCTTGCGGGCTCTAGAGTGCAGGCTCAGTAGTTGTGGCGCACAGGCTTAGTTGCTCCGCTACATGTGGGATCATCCTGGACCAGGGCTGGAACCCGTGTCCCCTGCATTGGCAGGCAGATTCTTAAACACTGCGCCACCAGGGAAGCCCCTTATGAGGTTTTTATAGCCACCAAACAGTAGAGCCACGACCTAAATCTAGAGCTTCGGATTGCTAACCCTGCCCTATAAAATCTCAACACATCACCACTACCAACCCCAGCTTCCAAAATAAAACTTTCTATTCAAACATAAAGGCCCCACAAATAGTCATGACAGCCACTTAAAGGCAAACTTCTTTCTCTGTGGAATTCACTCAGCACTATCCTAGAGCATCACAAAATCTTAGACAGGAAAATAATCTCTAGTCCAATGTTCCTCTTTTATAAACAGATGAAGAAATTGAGGCACAGAGATGTGAAGTAATTTGCCCCAAATCACACAGCTGAATGACTTGTTGCATTGGTTAACTAAAATTTTAAAATCAATTTAGTCATTCCACAGTTTACAATTAGGTGTCCATTTGCATAATGTGAACCTAATTAAACACCATATTTAAGGGGTTAATTAAGTGGGCTTAATCTGATTCTACTGGTTCCCAAGTGATTCAAAGTTAATAATTCATAGCACATGCTCCAGATGCCAGAGACAGGTAACTGGGAAAAGTGGACAGTTACATGTAAAAGAATGAAATTAGAACATTCTCTAACACCATATACAAAAAAAAAGCTCAAAATGGATTAAAGACCTAAATGTAAGACTGGAAACCATAAAACTCTTAGAAGAAAACATAGGTGGGAAACTCTTTGACATAAATCATAGCAATATTTTTTTGGACCTGTCTCCTAAGGCAATGGAAACAAAAACAAAAATAAACAAATGGGACCTAATTAAACTTAAAAGCTTTTGCACAGCAAAGGAAACCATTGACAGCCTACTGAATGGGAGAAAATATTTGCAAATGATATGACTGATAAGGGGTTAATATCCAAAATATATAAACAGCTCACACAACTCAACATCAAAAAAACAAAAAACTCAGTTAAAAGTGGGCAGAAGACCTGAATAAACATTTTTTCAAAGAAGACATACAGATGGCCAACAGGTACATGAAAAGATGCTCGACATCTTTAATCATCAGAGAAATGCAACTCCAAACCACAATGAGATATCACCTCACACCTGTCAGAATGGCTATCATTAAAAAGATCACAAATAAACAAATGTTGTCAAGGATGTAGAGAAAAGGGAACCCTTGTACACTGTTGGTAGGAATGTGAATTGGTGCAGCCACTATGGAAAACAGTATGGAAGTTCCTCAAAAATCTAAAAATAGAACTACCATATGATCCAGCAATTCCACTCTTGGGTATATAACCAAATAAAACAAAAACACTAATTTGAAAAGATATATAGCACCCCAGTGTTCATAGCAGCATTATTTACAATTGCCAAGGTATGGAAGCAACTAAGTATCCAACAACAGATGAATGGATAAAGAAGATGTGGTATATATTTACAATGGAATACTACTCAGTCATAAAAAAGAATGAAATTTTGCCATTTACAACAACATGGATGGACTTGGAGGATATTATGCTTAGTGAAATAAGTCCGATAGAGAAAGACAAATACTGGATGATATCACTTATATGTGGAATCTAAAAAATAAAACAAACTAGTGAATATAATAAAAAAAAGAAACAGACTCACAAATATAAAGAACAAACTAGTGGTTACCAGTGGGGAGAGGGAAGGGAGAGGAGCAAGACAGGAGTAAGGGCTTAAGAGATTCATACTGCAGTGTGTAAAATAAATAAGATACAAGGACATATTGTACAGCACAGGAAATACAGCCAATATTTTATAATAACTATAAATGGAGTATAACCTTTAAAAATTGTGAATCACTATGTTGTACACCTGAAACTTATAGAATATTATATTATAAAGCAAGTATACCTCAATTTTAAAAAAAGAGAGACAGGTAAACCAGTCCATCATTTGGGATGTAAATAATAGAGACCCCCAACTAAAAGAAGTTTAAACAATAAGAAAAATGTATTATCTCATATAACTAGTCCAGAAGTAGGGCAATTCCAAAGTTAGTTAATTCAGTGGCTCCAAAATGTCACCAGGAACCCAGGTTCTTTCTTTAATCACACTCTGTGATGACCAGGTTCAGGGCTCACGTATTACGTTGCCGTGTTTAACTATGGTCCTGCCCCAGGTCCAAGCAGCACAGGTAGACAACACTGCCTGGGGCAGAAAAAGGAATGCCCCTTCCCCAGGCCCCTTTTTTAGAGCAGGGAAAACCATTCCCAGGAGCCCCACTGAAGATGTCCTTTCTTGTATCATTGGCTAGAATTGTGTCACACGTCCATCTCTAAATTAATAATCAAAGGTAAAGGGGATGGAATTCAAGCCTGTCTTAGAATAATCAAGATCCAGACCTATTCCTGCCCCTTCTGAGTGGTCACCCCCCTAGACTCTCATACAGTTTTCACAAAGGCTCATGCCAGCCCTGGTCATAGCGAAGGTCAGAGTTAGTATTTTTCAAACTAAAGGTTGTGATCCGTAAGCAGGATAAAATCAGTTTAGTGAGTCACCATTGGCATTTTTTAAATGAAATAAAATAGCATAAAAATAGAGTGCTTTGACGCAGACGTAGAGAATGGACTTGAGGACACGGGGAGGGGGAAGGGGAAGCTGGGACGAAGTGAGAGAGTGGCGTGGACATATATACACTACCAAATGTAAAATAGATAGCTAGTGGGAAGCAGCCACATAGCACAGGGCGATCAGCTCGGTGCTTTGTGACCACCTAGAGGGGTGGGATAGGGAGGGTGGGAGGGAGACACAAGAGGGAGGGGATATGGGGATATATGTATATGTATAGCTGATTCACTTTGTTATACAGCAGAAACTAACACACCATTGTAAAGCAATTATACTCCAATAAAGATGTTAAAAAAAAAAGAGTGCTTTGCATGCAAAGGCAAGTATTATTTTAAGAAACTTTTGTTCCAATTTTTGTATAAATACTGTGTATGAGTGTGTACTGCATTGTGATATTTCCTATCATGGGTCATAGTCAAAGGCTTGAAACACACTGCACCGGAAGGTGCTTTTAGGGAATTCCCTGGCAGTTCAGTGGTTAGGACTCCATGCTTCCACTGCAGGGGGCACGGGTTCCATCCCTGGTCGGAGAACTAAGATCCCACAAGCCATGTGGCCAAAAAAAAAAAAAGAAAAGAAAGAAAGTGCTTTTACTGAAGGCAGAGCTCTACCTTATTCTTTCCTGGGTCCTCGGCACCTGGCATATAAGACACTTTAAATATATGTCAGCAACTAAGCCCGTGCGCCAAAACTACTGAGCCCATGTGCCACAACTACTGAAGCCCGTGCGCCTAGAGCCTGTGCTCCACAAGAGAAGCCACCGCAATGAGAAGCCCGTGCACCACAACGAAGAGCAGCCCCTGCTCGCCACAACTAGAGAAAGCCTGCGTGCAGCAACACTCAACGTAGCATAAATAAATAAATAAATAAATAAATAAATAAATTAGTAAATAAATAAATGTTAAAAAAAAAGTATATGTCAGATGAACTGAATTGATGAAAAATTTGAGATTTACACTCTGCTCCCTAATTTTCTCTCACAAAGATTAATGTATCAAGGTGTTTTCTGGCAAACTTCAGCCAGCTGAGCAGGTAATGTTTCCCCACGGCCAAAATGGTCAAGTGCCTACCTTTGGCCATGTATGAGATGGGCATGTGGCATACCTATCTCATTTAATCTTCCCAGCAATTCTATAAAGTTTATTATTATTACCCCCATTTTCCAGTTGAAGAAATGATAGTTCAAAAATGTTAATTTGCTGACATCACAGAATAAGTGGGCGGGGGAGAGGGTTGGCAGGATATGAAAGTGGGTTGATCTGACTCCAAACTCCTTGACCTTACCCACCACTATCAGCGTGTTATGTCAACGACCCTTTGCACCCCTCTGGAAGAGCAGGGGAGAGGCTCAGCACAGGTTCTGCTCATCCAGAGCGAGAACATCTTGCCCACACATGAACACCTTGGACTTGATGACCGTCCCCAGAGACCTCTTAGCCATGCCTAGTCCACAACCGTTGGGCTTCAAATCCCAAAGGATTCCTTCTGCCTCCCCGGCAGCCCTGGCACAGGGAGACACTGTCAAACAGTTCAGGCCAAGTAATCCAGAGCACAGGTAGCTGGGATTCCAGAAGAGGGCACAGTCCCAAACACAAAAGCTGTGACTCATGGGGGCCCCCGCTGACCTTCTCAAAGGCCTCCACACTCCCAGGCCTAAGAGCGCTACTGGAGGATCACTTTAAAAGGCCTGCTTTGGCCCATAGTTACTGCAGCTTGTGGGCTCCTGGCCCCCGTCCACCACATCCTTAGTAACCGTGGCTGTTCCAGGCTTTCTGGCCCAAGTCATCAGCCATTGAAATCCAGGAGTTATTTCATTAAACTGGTTTCAAGTTACATGCTCTTATAAAACTGAGGGGAAGTTAAACCTGCCGACCTACTGTCTGTGCTGTAAACAACCACTTCTTTCTCGGTGAAATTTCTCCCAGGTCTTGCGTCCCACTACTGAGTGGGAGTAGAGGAGTAGCTGAAGCATTGGTTTTACCAAGTGAGGTTTAAAAGATCTCTGCTTTCTGAGTGTCTTGTTCCCAGTCACTCTGCACTCTCATAGGCTGAATCTTTTTGCAGGAGCCCCACATTACCTTTCTTCTGAGTATTTCTTCAGTGTATCAGGAGGACAAGACAGCACAGAAGAGCATCTCCTGTCTTCAGTTTCTGTCTTTGCCTTTAGCTTTCTGATGGTAAACTGCCAAATGTGCCAAGAAACTTGACTTCAGAAAGGGAAAAGGGGAAACACATGCTCACACAAACACCTTCATTTGGCCCAAGGTAGGTTTGCCCTCTTTTTTAAACTTAGACATAGGGGCTTCCCTGGTGGCGCAGTGGTTGAGAATCTGCCTGCCAATGCAGGGGACACGGGTTCGAGCCCTGGTCTGGGAAGATCCCACATGCCGCGGAGCAACTAGGCCCGTGAGCCACAGCTACTGAGCCTGCGCGTCTGGAGCCTGTGCTCCGCAACAAGAGAGGCCGCGATAGTGAGAGGCCTGCGCACCGCGATGAAGAGTGGCCCCCACTTGCCGCAATTAGAGAAAGCCCTCGCACAGAAACGAAGACCCAACACAGCCATAAATAAATAAATAAATAAATAAATAAATAAATAAAATTCTTTAAAAATTAAAAAAAAAATAAAAATAAATAAAACTTAGACATATGGATAATAGCTGAAAATGACTCTGGAGAAGAATGTGTTTTCTCCATGCTAAATGCCTGAAATCCCAGCTAGCCCTGTGTAGCTGGACGATGCTTCCAGATCTTTGAGAGGGTCAATGCAGGTGTTATAAAAATCCCTCTCATGTAGAATTCCTTAGTCTTCTGACAGCCAGTGTGTGTACAGGGAGAGGGCACACGCCCCTTAGGGACAGTCTTGGAGCATGTTGCTCCCCTGGCAGATTCACAGAGTGTAGAGGGTACCCAGAGGGGGCTGAAGATCCCTGTCAACTTCCTGTGAACCCCTGCCACCACTGCTGCATGGGGTATGACATCACTAGGGGAGAAGTGGGAACAGGGAACTGGGGTATAAGTACCATCTCCCCTGCTTACTCTAAGCAACACTGAATACATACCTGGACCTCTCTGTGCCTCAGTTTAAATACCTGTAAAATGGGACCAATGATATCTGCCACACAATATGGAAAGGTCTTTGTAAATGATAAAGCATTATTATTCATAAAAGTAGTAACATTAAGAAGACCATAAGGACTCTTCTCTGATTTGTCCTAAGCTGCTACATCTACAACATTTAAGGGGAAATTTTTTGAAGGTAAATTTCATTATTGTTGTCATCACTGTCACCTTGCTTAGTCAAACATTGAAAGTAGACTTGGTACCAGATGAAATAGTCATCAACATCATCCCTAAAAGAACAGTTGGTCAGACATTTCAGACATCAAAACAGCCCCACCCCCGCCCATCAGAACCCTCAGCTGTGTCACATTCCTCCACTTAGGCTCCCTTCAGACCACATAGCACCTTCGGGTAATTTTAAATTTCAACCCACTGCCTCACGCTATCTGGGCTGCACACTAGAGCAGCCTGGTTCCTGTCTGGTGAACCACATTGAAACCAAGGGAGTGAAAGCTAATGTAATTGGTTGAAGTCATTTCCAGAAATATACTGTGGGGGACATATCAAGAAGGTATCTGGGTTCTAAACAGGAAATCATAATAATTAGAACTAATGTAGCATCCAAATTACTTTAAGGAAAACAATTGTTACAAAATCAGATTACAGACTCACCAAGCTCCTTGTTAGAAATTGAAAGAGGCTTGCTTTTTTATTACATCCCTTTATTCCAGTAAATTCCTTGCTCATTCTAGAATGAATCTTAATTATTCACAATCCCTATAGTTCATGAAATAACACCATTATAATTATACCAACTCTGAAATACAGCTTGACCCACGATGTGGGGCAAATGGGGTGCATTAACACACAGTCACACATGAAACGTGTAGGCAGCCTCAGAATTACGGCAAATTTAAATTGGTGCCAGAGAAAGAAAATACATATGCCTTTTTTTTTTTTTAACATCTTTATTGGAGTATAATTGCTTTATAATGTTGTGTTAGTTTCTGCTGTACAACAAAGTGAATCAGCTATATGTATATATATATCCCCATATCCCCTCCCTCTTGCATCTCCCTCCCACCCTCCCTATCCCACCCCTCTAGGTGGTCACAAAGCACTGAGCTGATCTCCCTGTGCTATGTGGTTGCTTCCCACTAGCTATCTATTTCACATTTGGTAGTGTATATATGTCCATGCCACTCTCTCACTTCGTCCCAGCTTACCCTTCCCCCTCCCGGTGTCCTCAAATCCATTCTCTGTGCCTGTGTCTTTATTCCTGTCCTGCCCCTAGGTTCTTCAGAACCTTTTTTTTTTTTTTTAGATTCCATATATATGTGTTAGCATACGGTATTTGTTTTTCTCTTTCTGACTTACTTCACTCTGTATGACAGACTCTAGGTCCATCCACCTCACTACAAATAATTCAGTTTCGTTTCTTTTTATGGCTGAGTAATATTCCATTGTATACATGTGCCACATCTTCTTTATCCATTCATCTGTCGATGGACACTTAGGTTGCTTCCATGTCCTGGCTATTGTAAATAGTGCTGCAATGAACATTGTGGTACGTGACTCTTTTTGAATTATGGTTTTCTCAGGGTATATGCCCAGTAGTGGGACTGCTGAGTCATATGGTAGCTCTATTTTTAGTTTTTTAAGGAACCTCCATACTGTTCTCCATAGTGGCTGTATCAACTTACATTCCCACAGAAATGGGCTTCCCAGACCCCTACTGTGTCAGTACTCCACAACTTAATCCTTTGTATATAAATACCTCTGAGATGTAGAAAGTCAGATAGGATGCCCAAGAGCACTAACACACAATGAACAGTGGAATCTTTTTTCTTTTTGCAGGAAGTGACAACAAGAAAACAGTCTAGAAAATGTGGGCAAAATGGAGGAAAGGAAAGAGCAAAACATAAGATGAAGAAGGAAGTGGAAAGGAAAATAAAACACAAGGGCTCTCATTGTGTCCTGACTCTGGGCTTGAGCTCAGATTTTCTTTCACATGCCCTTCAAGAAGATGGAGGGGCAGCATCAGGGCTGATACCAGGGAAAATTCTCCTTTACTCTGCACAAGTCAGGTGTCTTTAATACATTGTAGCTATTTTTTTCCTGTTTCTTAGGGCTGGGCTTTCTTTGTTAGAGATTGGCTGGAGGTGAGTACACTATTATCGACCACTGACAAAGCAACAGGACATCATCTGTCCCTGGGCACATGCTGGTTACCTATCAATCACTTTTTATTGACTCTGAGCTAAGATCTATGAATTCAAAAACTGCAATTTAAAATTTTATAGGCAAACTAATGATCTATCAACTTATACAAAGCTGATTCTTCAATAATCAGCATAGTCCTCTGAAGGGCATAGTCCCCTCCATTGATGGAGCCCTGTTTTTTGGGTTTTCACTAAGGTGAGGAAGGAAGGAACACTTACTGAACCCCTGGTGTGTGTGCCAGGCACTGTGTGGGATGCTTTACATGTATCAGACGGAATCTAAGTTGCCACCAACTGTAACATACCCATTATTTTATGTGCCACCAGAAAAGCAAAATCACTACCAATTAATTGAAGGATGCCATCCAGGGTGTATTTATTGCGAAGCTAAGGAAACTTAATAAGCCTCAAGGCCCTGCACTTGCACAGACCCTCCCAAGGTTCCCAGAGGGGCCCCAGTAGTGTGTTCACATGGCCACATACTTTTGTAAAATTTGCAAAAGGTATTTTAGCTGCAATCAGACCACTGTCTCTTTGCACTCTGACTTCCCCTCTGCCATACTTCCCCTTGTGTTGGCTGGCACTGGAGTGGCCATGGGCAATTTGGGGATCTTCTTAAAGGGAAAGTTGACTTGGGGATACATTTAGTCTGGGTTCAGTGGGATGTGGGCACGTGGTCGCAGTCACATTCGTGCAGTCAAGTCATTGCTGGTCATTCTGGTGCAGCAACAGCGTCCACCTCTGCTACCCTCCACCCCATCAGCTCTCCTGCGGTGAGACCCTCAGTGCAGGGCTCCAGGTTGTACCGAGTGTCAACATGTCCCACCACGCTCACCAGAGGTATATGGCACGAGTAGTGTGAAAAAACAAGGTTTGAAGTATATGAAGCCAAAAACTAGCCCGTGGAAAATTCTTCCAAATCTTATAGCTCCCATATGAAAGAAACTTCATAGAGGTTTCCCCAGATTTGACAATCCTAAAAATTTATCTGACATTACCTAAAATAAGTGGTGAAGCTGGAAAACACTTCTCTAAATTATCTATAGTAAAAAATAATTCTCCATCAACCACAGAGAAGGAAGACTGAATAGCCTACCTATTCTCTCTATAGAAAATGACATAACAAAATCACTGTTATACAGCCAAAAAAATGTAGGACAAAGAGGTATTATCGAGGTGTGTCAGGCAGTTAATTAATAAATATTACGGTGTTTTTTGTGGATTTTAAGGTGTTTGTGATTTATTTCAGCTTTTTAAAATTTATAATTTGTTGTGATTCCTTTCTCATCTAAACAAATATTCACATTTTACCTAATTTTGCATTCATCATTTTACATTCTCTTTTTTTAAAGTTCCCCAAATAATATAAGTTTCAGCCCCATAAAACCTGGATCCACCCCTGGATACCATCCTAATTTCAGGCAACTTTTTAATTTGAGGGAGGGGAGGGGAGGAATATGTGTCTTAGAATTGATGAAATATATAGTGTGTATTATTTCATTTAATTCCACATAACAACACTATGAGGTAGGTATTATCACACTCATTTCACAGATGAGGAAACTGGGCTCAGGAAGTTGAGAAATTTGCCCAAAACTAAGCAGGGTTAATTCTGTTGTCATGGTTTCACCAGCAACATTCAAACCTTGAAGCCACAAAATGAGGCCTGTGTGTGTTTGGGTTGAATCACTTTTTGCAGAGCCTCAAAGCTCCCCTGTCCCCACTGAGTCAGTAAGATTCAGAGGCAGGTTTAGAACAAGACGTTTTTACTCTGAATCCCAAAGTCTTGCCACCACGCTGCACCACAGCCTCTTTGGAAAAGAACTGCTATCAGCCACTTCCTCCCTATAGAAATCCACATTTCCTGCTACCCGTCCAAAGAAGTATTTCATTTCACCCTTATGTGTAATTATGTAATTAAAAGTCTTTGTCGTATGTTCGGAAGTTTTAGGAATTCAACAAAGGACCTGTCCCCAAACTCTGCTCCTAACCCCTGTCCCCACAACCAGACCTAACCCAGAGAAGACACCCCTTTGGGTTAAGACATTAAAGTCCCCTTCCTTTCAAAATGTACGTGTCTACCTGGAAGCAGAAACTCAACAAGGAAGCTATTCTTCCTTATTAAGTTAACAAGAACATATTATTCAAAAGCACTAACACGGCAGGATTCCTGTGAGGAAGGCAGAGTGTTGGTCCTGGCAGACTTTTCTTGTGTTTATGGAGGTGAGGTCCTGAATAGCCAGGGGCAGCACTGCTGTGGTCATTTTCACTTCTATTCTACCTAGCCTGTTGCAGTTAATAAAACCAACTGATTATTTCCTGGTGCAAAGCTCCTCTTGGCCGTTAAGCCAGCACCACCAAGTCCAGTACTTCAGGGGATGACACGCAAGGAGGCCTACTACCACTGCTACATTTGGGACTGTCCATCATCAAAGATATCATCACGGACCACCAGCCTGAGCTTCCTGTCTCCCTTCCCCATGAGTTATGGGAAGCCAAGGTTTAGAGCAGGAGTTTTAATGTGGGGTCCTTGAGCCTCCTTGAAATTACACACCAAGCTGTTGCAGGAGTAATGTGAGACAGCATTTCTTCAGGGAAGAGCCCATAGCTTTCGTCAGATGCTAAAGGGATCTATGATCCCACCTGCCAAACGATTAAGAACCACTGCTTGAAGAGAAAAGCACTGAAACAAAAGTTAGTACAGGTCTCAGGGAGCTGCTCGTACCAAAAACATAGTCAAACTTTTTTTTTTTTTTTTGTCCACAAGAACACTCTTTTTTTAAAAAAGAAGATGCATCTGTATGTACGTGATGAAGAAAGGGTTTATTACATTTAACTGGTTTATAAAGTTTTTAACTTGTTAAATAATCAGTTAAGAATTTATGATTATTATTAAATCATGAAAATAATGACAAGATTGACTTCTTTAAAATGGTTTATTATAACACTAGAGGAGTTATCAATCTTCCACTTTTAAAGTACTGGACCATTTTACTTTGAATAATACAACTTAGCAAGAATTCCATCTTTGGCCATAAGTCAGACTACTCAACAGAAAATATTGAGCTGCGTAGAAATCACCCTACCTCAGTGTCATTTTGACCTTCTTCTCTGCAGCTATTTTTTAAAATATATTTGCTGTGTTTAGAAATACATTATTCATTACTTGAACTAAAGCAGTCATTTGTCTCTGTTAATATAAAAAAGTTCTGCCAACTCAACCAGCTTCCTGAATCAACAAAAATCATGATATCATTAAGGGTTACTTTAAAAAAAGAAAGCAGCTTTTCTTAAGAAAGAGCTTCTCTTGTTCGACCTTTGTCTTGCTTCCTTGACCCATCTTCCTCTGACATACAAAATGCTTTCATCTCCTATTTCTGTCCCTGCAGGTCCTTCCAGGCCTTGTCTCATAACCCCACAGAAAAACCTAATTTTGGATTCTGAATCAGGCCTTTCCAGTTTGTAACTTTGAGAGAAAAGACCTACAATTGGCTTGAGAAAAACTGTAAACTGGAGTGCCATACCCTTCAGACAGGGATGTTTGTTCAGCGTTGGTCACACAGACATCCAAACTCATGCATTAGCTCCTTCAGCACCGCCCCTTGAAAAGGGTTTGTTAAACTTACTGCAAATAAAGGAGGTAGCAATTCTTTTCATTTCTTAAATGGTTGGCCTTGGAGTTTGGTTGTTTGGAATTCGGAGTTTGGTTGGTTGTTTTTTCTCTCCCATTTCTGCAAAGAAGAACATTGAATCTCTCTGTCCCTCTCCAATCCTACTGACCACAGCAAAGCAAACATCTGGTGATGTGAGAGCAGGTAAGTCCAAAATCCTTGACATCATTCCTACACCTGGAGAATGTCCCACCTTAGGAGTGCTCACCTCCTCTCAGTAGATGCCAAAAAATTCACTTTCCTTGCTTCTCTTGCAGCTAAGGCCTCATCCACATGATCCAAACTCTGCCAGTCAGATGTTCTCACACAAGGCTTCATTCAAAAATGAGCCACAGGAAGAGGCCAACTGTGCAGAATCCATTTCCTAGAAAAGGTGGTAGTGGGTGTCTAGCTCTCATGGGCAACAGCGGCATGCGCTGTGCTGTGGAGTCTAGACCTGGTGGCAGTAGCGGAGGCCCTTTGCTGATTCAACCCGAGGCGTGGCTGGTGTAAGCATTGTTCTGGCTTCCTGACCTCCAAGCCTGACTCTCTGACCCGCCTGGAGATTTTGAGAGTGTCTTAATATCCTTTAATAAAGTCCTTTTCTGCTTAAACTGTGGTGAGTGGGTTCTGTTGCTGGTAACAAAGATCCTTGAGAGATACAATGCCCATGGAGTCCTACATGGTCTCCAGGCAGCCTGCTTCTCCCGTTCCATCTGGCAGCGTTCCCCCCTCTCACAGTGCCTTTGTCTCCCTTCCCCAATGGGTTAAGTTCCTTCCTGCCTCAGGCCTCCATGCCAGCTGTTCCCTCAGCTGGGAATGCTCTGTCCCTGCTCTAACCCTGGCTCCCTCCGACACTCAAAACACAGCTCAAAACTGACGAGGTTAAGTCCCCCGCACACACAGCCTCCTGGCCTCCGTACTTGCCCTTCATGGTCCTTATCACAATTGAAATTAAGCACTTAGTTGGTTAATTAGTTTTTCTTCCCAAACAGACTGTACAAATTATAACAATAACTAACATTTATTGAGCTCTTTCCAAATACTGGGAAGCCGTCTAAGCACTTGACATGGATTATTTCATTTAAACTTACTGCAACTCTGGGGAAGGTATTATTGTAACACCCATTTTACAAATGGAGGATCTGAGGTCAGGAAATCTGACTCCAGATCACACTCTTAATCCCATCTGTTGTCTCCATAAGTGGGTGTCTGCCCCCGCAGAAGTTGTACAAGATAAGCATTGGCGGGTGGAAAGAAAATATTAGAATGTATCTCTCTATATATGTATATATTTATTTATCTCATCCTAATTATCTTATTTTGTATGTCCATTTTATAACATACATATTTTATGATGTACATAATAAGCAATAGATTACATAATTTATGAATAAATAAAAACAGCATAGATAGACTCAATTTTCTTCCTATAGGGACTTGCAATGACTCAAATTTGGAGACCACTGCTCTCAGCTGTGTGAAAGTAGAATTGCTCACCAGTGTACCCCCAGCAGCCAGCACAGTGCCTAACACGTAGTAGATACCCAATAAATATGTGTTGACTGAATAGCTGTCCCTCTTACGGTGACAACACCCAGCACTAACTAGGAAGAAAGCCCCAATGTCCCATCTATAAGTTCAGGTTCCCAATATTTTTGCATCTGTGAAGACTTCCTTGCTCACTCCTGCTCCGATTCTGCATCTGAGACCAGCTGTGTTCAGCCACGCTTCGGGATTGTCCATTCCCCGCAGAGACTCACTTTCTGTTGCGCCAGAGGCGGCAGCAGTACCTGGGGCAGCCCGTGGTTTCTTGGATTGTTTGCACTGACCTACTGTCACTGACAGTAAAGCCTGGGTGGAGACTGGAGTGCAAGGGGCAGCTCGGGCCGTGCAACGTCACCTGCAGAAAGTCTGCACACCCCGGTTCCTCTCTCTTTCTGCCTCTGCCGCCCTCCCACTCAGACTAATTTGAGCTCCTCTTTTCCCTGCAGTTACAAAGGTTTCTGGGGGCTTGGGGCATGGAGGGGGGTCATGCCTGAGCAGGGAAGAAAGGGAACAACAGGACAACAGGAATTTTATCAAAGAGTGAGAGGGACCGACTACTTGAGAACATGGCCCTTCTTCCTTCTCTGACAAAGGGCTGGTGAAAGTGGGATGTCACTGGACAAATTCTTGCTAAATTAAAAACAAACTAAAACCACCATCTAATGTGGGTGAAAAGATGAAACTGGCCAACCCACGTGGGCGTGGATTTCCCACAGGGCTCTTGAAAGCACTGCTTTGAACACAGGCTCAGACCCTATAAATGTTATTCTTCAGTCATTTTTAGAATTCCGCATCAGTTGAATTGTTTTTAGATAGGTTTGTGGGTTGTTTCTTCTCTAAAAATCTAAGAAATGGGAGGCTTGGTGGGGAGTAGGGGTAGCACAGAGGGGCCTGCAGAAACATCAGACCTAGCCACCAAGGAACATCAGGGTTGGAGGTCCCCAGGTCAGGGAAGGTGAGTCGGTGAAGAGGCCAACAGCTGTATTTGCAGTCACAGGTGCGGCCCTGCCCAGGGCAGCCCCACAGGGTCAGCTGACCTGTGAACATCATTCCTGGAGCTAATGGGCGAGCCACAGACCAGGCTCCCACTGGCCAACCGGGCGTTGACTTTCAGTCTTGAATTTCCAGCACCTTCAGCACTGCCATGGGGATGCAAATAGCAGATAATCTTCCTCTATTGTGCTGCCTCCTTTAGAAAGGAAACGGCGGAACTGCCGCAGAGTGGAGCTGGGTGTCTACAAAGGCCACTCCTGCGGCTGCACCCCTCCTGTATGTTCGAAAACAAATGAGTTACTCCTTCCAAGTCTTCTGTGCAGAGACAACTCTGAAGCCGGCCTTCTCCACAAGGCCGCCTGCCAGACTCTTCTGGAGCGCATTTCTCATTTATTTAAAGCACATGAAATGTGATGGAAACCTTCAACACATTTTAAAAGATATTTTAAAGATATCTCAAAAAAATTTTCATGAAATACATTTTAAAGATATTTTCTCTACAAATATGTATACAATATGCAGAGTCATCAATTCAGCAATCATTTAGTCAGAGCTTGTATGTGCCAGGCAGCTATGCTGAGAATGTTCAATACAAAAAGCAATTACACACACACACACACACACACACACACGTGTGTGTGTGTCTACAAATGGACACCTGTAAAATATGAACTAAAACATTAGCCATCTAATCTTGACATCAAATAAATTAATTGCTTAACACCCAAACTGAGAGTAGGAAAATGCCTGTTCCTATTATTGTCTAGCTGGTGGTCTCAATCAAGTATATTCACTTGAATCACTTTGGGAGCCTTTTAGAAGCACAAATACCAAGGCCACACCTCAAACTCACTAAATCAGAATTTCTGAGAATGGGCCCCAAGAATATGTCCTTTGAAAATGTTCCCAAGCAATTTTGAAGTTTTCCCCTTGTTCAGAGCCACTGATCTAGATGATCTTAACAGTAGCTGAACAACTTGAGATCCATATTACCTGGTTACTAGTAGCAAGCTAAAAACCAAATTTTTTTATCATTTGTAAGTAATCATCATTAGCTGTGACCACATTAAATGAGCAGGGACTATATGGCAGGGTGGGGGGCACTTTCAGCTAAAGGCAGATCCAAAGCATGACAGACCCCATGACTAAGATGTCCCGAACAAAAAAGGACAAGGAGCCCAGGTATGACACTAGGGAAGGAAGGCAGGGAAACTACATCTAGCACTTAAGTAAATGCCCCAGAAATAAAATCCACCCCAGACACCAAGAGAGTGGCACGGAGAACCACAGACCATGTCCAAACCCTACTAACTAGAAAGAGGGTCTATATTCCATCACTGGCTCAAGTCCCAGTTGGACTGACCCAATTAGTGGCATCCCCTAGTAGCTGGTAGATAGGCAAATAGGGGCCACCATTCCCCACACTAAAAAATTGGGAGAAAAACAAAGGAATGTTATTAGTGTCAGGGAAACCCGTTTATTTAAAGAGGTTCATTTTCACACAAGAAAAGGGTGAATAATAACGAATGTTTTCAAGAATTTTCTATGAGAACTGTTCTAAGTGCCTTAAACAAATGAACCCAATACTATTAGATACCTACTATTATCAGAAGCCCTCAGGTCGGGTCTCAATTAAAGCAGTTTCAGAAAGCCAGGTTTAAAAACCTT
Organism: Eubalaena glacialis; assembly: GCF_028564815.1. Lineage (NCBI taxonomy): Eukaryota > Metazoa > Chordata > Mammalia > Artiodactyla > Balaenidae > Eubalaena > Eubalaena glacialis. The sequence continues at coordinate 179,662,306 of NC_083716.1, read as the reverse complement.
GTTTCATCAATAAGATTCTCTGTGTTTCTGCTCTGGTGGTGTGCTCCTGACCTTCAGTACATTGACTTCTGGACATTCCAGCCATTCCACGGGTCAGTGCTATACGTGCTCGGGCCAGTGTGAACAAAGGAGGAGCATCCCCATTAAGCATGATCATGGCCATGATTACTAGCAAAGGACTCTAAAGCAACGCTCTCCAACAATTAGAATGTGAGCCACAAACGTAAGCCACATACATAATGTTTACACATTTTCTAGTAGCCACATTAAAATAAGTAAAGGGTGAAGTTAATCTTAATATATTTCATTTAGCTCAATACATCTAAAATATTATCACCTTAATATACCCATATGAAAAAATTATTGATGAGATATTTTACATTTTTTTATGTTAAATCTTAGAATTCCAGTGTACATTTTATATCTATCTCAGTTTGAACTATCTGCTATTTCTCTCTTTAACTTCCTTGAGGAATAATTGGGACTAATTGACGAATATAAATTTCAAGTGCTCAAGAACCACATGTGGCCACTGGCTTCCATACTGGACATCTCTAGAGGAATGTAAAGGTCAGCTGCAGGGGAGGGGTCAATACCCAAATCACCTCTCAGTGCTAACTTCAGAGGATGTAAGCTTTTTTTTGGTTTTTAAATAACAGCAACTTTTCCTTATACTTTCATCCTTAGAAGATAGAAATCTATCATCCCTGGCTTGGATGTCTTCCTTTTTCAACGTGAAAATTATTTGGGATAATTCCTTTACATTTTAGGAGTCTCTTATGCAGAAACTTTTTTTTAACTGGCTAAAGCTAGTCCCATCAGGACTTCCTTGTTTGAGTCTTTGGAATTTGGTGAATAAGAGTCTGTCAACACTTCCTGGGCCCTTGGGTTATCTCTGACTTGCTCTATAGCCCTCTAATGAGGGCTTCGAGCTGTTTCATGAAGAGGCCCAATCTTTCAAGAACCCAAGGTGGTAATAATACAGTTGCTTTTGTACATCCCAAAGCCCCTTTGGTCTCAGTGTCTGCCTTTCTCTGCAGTTGTCCTCAGTCTCTCCTGCTGTGCAGGGACCAGGGCAGCACTCAGCAGTCCCACTGCAGATGGCACATGTTTAGTGCAGAGAGCACGTTTGGGGTTTGTACCTGTTTCAACCATGCCTACCTTTTTCGTGCCCCACTTCCTTTTTTTTTTAACTGTTAATATACCTTGGTAAGGAAATTACCTTCCAAAAGTACCCAGGATCTTTCTCCACTGGCCTTTTTACTTTTGAAAAACAAATTCTTTGAGAAGACAGATCAGAATTCCAAAACCTCAAGCTTCAACAAGGAGTGGCCAGTCTGACAGTTACTACCATGTACGAACTCGTCTAATATTTTTAAAATCCTAAAACATAATTTGGGTGACTAATATCCCCTGGGATAGGCCAGACACTTGGTTTCTTCCAACCCCACCCAAATTCCCAAGTGGATCTCAAAAACACGCTGTAGGAAAGCCTGTTCTGTTTGTTTTTAACGTACCAATACCTTCAAAGCTGAAGTTATGTGATCAAGAAAATATTTCCCTCCTGCTGCACTAGCTGACCATGGCATAGAGGCCTTGGACGGACAGCTGATATGGGGCTTGATGTTTCAGTTAGTCATGGACAGCCATGGTCTGTGAAGAAAGCAAGCCCGACCTTCTGGTGCAACACCATAACCAGGGAGGGATGTGACTGTCAGGATTCTGAGAGGGACTCAAAAAGAAAAGAAGGAGAGGATAGATGAAAAAGAGAGAAAAATGGGAGTATGTGAGGAGGCCTCAGTTGGCTGGGGGAGGAGAAACAATCTCTGTGGAGCGACAGGATTTACACCACAGGAAATATGGAAGGCAGGCCTTGGAGCCTTCCTTCAGGATGTGGGTTTGCTCCCTGCAGGATGCCCTTTCTCGTTAAAGTCTTTAAAATGTTCAGTATGAAAAAGACTAAGAGAAGCTGGAAAGGGGAGAGGGGAAATCGGCTATTCCTCATCAGATCTCACCTCTTAAAACAATGCTCGGTGCCACCAAGGGGTCAGCAACTAGATGTTTTCTTCCTGCTCTCAGGGCCTGTGCTTCCTTCTCTCCCCGCCCTCTGTGGGTCTCAAGATTTTAATTATAGGGAACGTGGAGATTTTGCAACTGTCTGGAAAGCAAGTCGGGCATTTTTTTTCTGGTCCTTTTAAATCCTGGGATTTTCCATCATTCACCATCAAATGAATTCCTAAGGAGTTTCTTGCTAACCCCTGTCTAGGTGATACCAGGCACACACACACACACACACACACACACACAATTACAGTATAGATTCTGGTTGGAGCAAACAGCAGGCAATACATTATTGACAGTAGAAATACTGAAATCTTTTGTTGAAAGGGGAGGACGTTTCCTGGGCGTTTTCATGTGTTGAGCAAACAAGAAGCAAGGGAAGCAGTTGTTGATGGTGACTAGCAAGCTGGCATCAACTGTGGTGCTTGTGGCTGCCCCATCCTTAAACCACCCTGGGAGGAACGACTGTTCTGTTCCATCTGACTCATGATTGGGGCAATTATTTGAGTAGCTTAGAGGTCCTGGGACCTGTCATCCAAGGGGGACATAAAAGGGTTGGTGGGGGGAAGAGGCAAATACCGTATCACAGAGCTTAGAGGCTCTATTTCCAGTCAAGAAGTCCTTCTAGCTTTTACCTTTCAGAAACTATCAGCTGTTAGTTGGTAGGAACTTGATTTTTTTTTAAATTAATGTTGCCATGCCAACATTATTTCTTTTATTTTTAAATTTTAATTTATTTATTTATTTTGGCTGAGTTGGGTCTTCGTTGCTGCACGCGGGCTTTCTCTAGTTGCGGCGAGCGGGGGCTACTCTTCGTTGTGGTGCACGGGCTTCTCATTGCGGTGGCTTCTCTTGTTGCAGAGCATGGGCTCTAGGCATGAGGACTTCAGTAGTTGCAGCACGCAGGCTCAGCAGTTGCAGCTCAGGGGCTCTAGAGCGCAGGCTCAGTAGTTGTGGCACACGGGCTTAGTTGCTCTGCGGCATGTGAGATCTTCCCGGATCAGGGCTCGAACCTGTGTCCCCCGCATTGGCAGGCGGATTCCCAACCACTGTGCCACCAGGGAAGTCCCACCTGATTATTTTAAAACAATTTATTTGGCATATTAAACTCCTGACCTAAGAAGATCACTGACATAGTTTATGGTTTTTACAATTTTTAAAAGTCCCATGCAAGAAGGGCCTCTTCAATCCAAGGTTTGCAGTGATATTTAAATACGGGTCATCAATATATCAGGACAAAACTATAATTCAAAAAGATACATGCACCCCTACGCTCATAGCAGCACTATTTACAACAGCCAAGACTTGGAAGCAACCTAAATGTCCATCGACAGATGAATGGATAAAGAAGATGTGGTACATATATACAATAGAATATTACTCAGCCATAAAATAGAATGAAATAATGTCATTTGCCACAACATGGATGGACCTAGAGATTATCATACTAAGTGAAGTAAGTCAGACAAAGACGAATATATTATATCACTTAAATGTGGAATCTAAAATATGGCATAAATGAACTGCCACAAAACAAAAACAGACACACAGACATAGAGAACAGACTTGTGGTTCCCAAGGGGGAGGTGTGGTGGGGAGGGATGGATTGGGAGTTTGGGATTAGCAGATACAAACTGTTATATATTTAGAGTGGATAAACAACAAGATCCTACTGTATAGCACACGGAACTATATTCAATATCTTGTAATAAACGATAATGGAAAAAAATATGTATAACTGAATCACTTTGCTGTACAGCAGAAACTAACACAACATTGTAAATCAACTACACTTCAATAAAATAAATTTAAAAAAATTCTTAAATAAATAAATAAAATTAAATTAATAAAAATGGGCCATAAACTGATAAACGGATTTTTTAAATATGGTCATCCATACAACGAATGTTATTCAGTCATAAAAAGGAATGAAGTACTGATACATGCAACAACATGGATGAAGCTTGGAAACATCATGCTAAGTGAAAGAAGCCACAAAAGGCCATCTGTTGTATGATTCCATCCATATGAAAAGTCCAAAATAGGCACATCCATAGAGACAGAAAGCAGATTCATGGTTATCAGGGATGAGGGAGAGAGGAAAATAAGGAGTGAATGTTAATGCATACAAGGTTTTCTTTGGGGTGATGAAAATGTTTTTGAACTAGATAGTACTGATGGTTGCACTACATTGTGAATATAATAAATATTATTAATGGTAAATTTTATGTTATGTGAATTTTACATTTTTTTTTTAAAAAGAGCCTGAGTTAAACAAACAAAAAAAAAGAAGCCATACTGGTGACAGATGGTAACTAGGTTTATTGTGGTGATCATTTTGTAATGTATAGAAATATCAAATCACTATGTTGTGCACCAGGAACTAACATAGTGCTGTAGGTCAGTTATACATCAAAGCAAACAAATAAACTCATAGAAAAAGAGATCAGATTTGTGGTTACCAGAAGCAGAGAATGGGGGGAGGGAGAACTGGATGAAGGTGATCAAAGGTATAAACTTCTAGTTATAAGATAAATAAGTATTAGGGACGTCATGTACAACACGATAAATATAATTATCACTGTGTGTTATATATGAAAGTTGTTAAGAGAGGAAATCCTAAGAGTTCTCACCACAAGGAAAAAAATTTTTTTCTATTTCTTTAATTTTCTACCTATATGAGATGATGGATATTCACTGAACATTGTGGTGATTATTTCATAATGTATTTAAGTCAAATCATGATGCTGTACACCTGAAACTTATACAGTGCTGTATGTCAATTACATCTCAATAAAACTGGAAAATACATATGTACGTACATACATACAAACACTCTTCCAGGGAGCATACCTGAATCCTCGGAAAAAAACAAAGAAAAAGAAGGCATACTAACCATCCTCTTTAGCGGAGGCCTTCATACCCTTGAGTTCAGCCTTGTTAAAAGCTTTCCTGAGTTAATCAACCACCAATTTTTCCCACTCAGCCCCATAAGGGAACAATTTGATTAGGTAGGCCAACACCAGACAGCTACTATGTACACTGACCTTGGCCTGTCTTAATCATCAAAATGCTGCTGTCTCAGGGCAAGCCCCTCACAGCTTCTCACACAGGTGATGGAGAGCAGTCGCACGGAGATTTTCTTCAAACCAGGGAACAACGGAGAGATTCATTTCACACCGGGAATTTTCCTTCACTGAAACACAAAGGTGGTTCAAGGATCTGAGTCTTTGATTGCATGACTCCTTTTGTGTAAATAAAAAGGCACATGTAAGCATGGACATGGATCTGGCAGTGTACACATAAATGTTTTTCAGGATAGAAACAGAAACTTGTCAACAGTATCACCTTAGGGAAACCGACTGGGCCAGGAGAACTTCATTTGTTATTGTGTATTTTCTAAACCCATTTAAATTCTCCAATCATGTAATTATATGACTTTTATAATATATATATTTCTATATTTATATTTGCATGTAAATATAGGTAATACATAAATATAATATTAAAAATGCTAGCCGAGTCACTTGACTCTATAAACTGGATCTTGTAAATTTAACCATTAGAAAACAGCCAACTGAATCCAAATTGAGAGATATTCTGCAAAACAACTTACTTGGACACTTCAAAAATGTCAATGAGGGACTTCCCTGGTGGCGAGGTGGTTAAGAATCCGCCTGCCAATGCAGTGGACACAGGTTCGGGGCCCTGGTCTGGGAAGATCCCACATGCTGCGGAGCAACTAAATCCGTGCACTGCAACTACTGAGCCTGTGCCCTAGAGCCCATGAACCACAACTGCTGAAGCCCGCGTGCCTAGAGTCCGTGCTCCGCAACAAGAGAAGCCACCGCAATGAGAAGCCTGCGCACAAGACCCAATGCAGCCAAAACTAAATAAATAAATAAATAAATTTATTTTAAAAAAAAAAAAATGTCAATGACATAAAGAACAGGGGGTGGGGGGGGGGGAATGCTGAGGAACTGCTCCAGATGAATGGAAGCTAGAGACCTGAAAATGAATGCAGTGTACGTGCTATTTACATGCTGCATTCATCTGATCAATTACCTAACCTCTCTAAGCCTCAGTTTTTCCATCCCTAAAATGGGTTGATAACAATCACTATCACTCCATAGGGCTGTTTGCAGAGTTAGTAAGATTGTGCATGCAAGTGCCCAGCACACAGAAAGTACTCCATAAATGAGAGTGTAATTATTTCTTAAAAAATCTGTTGTTTTGAAGGGTCTGACTCTAATGGATGAAAATCAAAGATCATTTTAAGAAGTCACCTAAATTGTAGAAAAAGGGTTACTTAGTGAGGGATTTAATTTTTCCTGAACAATTTACTATGAGCAAAATCTTTGAAAAATGATACTTGTAAAAGGCAAACTTATTACATAATGACACTTCCAAGGTTTATTATTCCTAGTATTTAACTACTTATCTCTTCAATTTTAACACAAAGCTAATCATTAATATTATCATATTCTACAAGTAATTATTTTAAAAGCTTTTGCTGTAATAGCTGAAACCAACCTGGCTATTCCTGGTACTGAAGAAGGTAAAAGTGTTTATTTTTTTTTTTAGGACTGACATGAAAGAGACTGATTTTTGATGCCAAGAAATCACTTAGCGTTCATGTGACTTCAACTTCACGGCATCTTGGAATATGTTTATCCTTGATCAAAATTCCTCCTGGGGCAAAATGCCAATAACTTCTCCTCTCTACTACGTTCCCTAACAAAACCCAAAGAGAAATTAAAGGCAAGGTCATAACCCATGACTCAGCCATGTTGGCAAACACTCTGGGATGTCATGAACTACCATGAGCTATAGCCACTTCGAGTCCATTTCTTCTGGGCACCTCTTGCCTGGTGGATAATACTGTACCTAGCTTTCCAGTAGAGAAACTGAGGTGCAGAAGTGGAATGAAAAGGCTGAGATCGGGATATCCATTAGGATAAAATCACTGAAGTCCCCACGGTTGGGTCCCAGTGCCCATCATTCATTGTATGAAGTATGAAAGGTTGGTAAGGGAGGGTACCTACTTTCAAAACAGCCTCTTAATTTGCCGGAGGTTGCAGGGCCGGGAGGGTGGCGGTATTTTTTACCATTAGCCCTAAGTTCAGCACAAATGAAGATAAATAATATTTTATTTTTAGAATGTTACATAATAAGCTTTTAGGGAAATCTTTATTTCTATAAGACTGACTGTGAGCTTAACCATAGAAAAGTGCTAGACACTATTTTCAGCACTTTACAAATATTAACTAATTCAAACCTTATAATGGCCTTATTATTACCCCCTTTTACAGACGAGGAAACTAGGCATGAAGAGTAAAATAACTTGCCAGAAGTCATGGAATGACCCCTAAAACACATTGTTAAGTCAACTGTAGAATACTATCTAGATCCCATTTCTATGAGAAAAAAAAAAAAAAAAAAAAAAAAAAATCTTTAGGGCTTCCCTGGTGGCGCAGTGGGTGAGAATCCGCCTGCCAATGCAGGAGACATAGGTTCAAGCCCTGGGCCGGGAAGATCCCACATGCCACGGAGCAACTAAGCCCGTGCACCACAACTACTGAGCCTGCGCTATAGAGCCTACAAGCCACAGCGACTGAGCCCACGTGCCACAACTGCTGAAGCCCGCGTGCCTAGAGCCCATGCTCTGCAACGGGAGAAGCCACCGCAATGAGAAGCCCACGCACCACTACGAAGAGCAGCCCCCGCTCGCCGCAGCTAGAGAAAGCCTGCACGCAGCAACGAAGACCCAACACAGCCAAAAATAAATAAATAAATAAATAAATAAATAAATAAATAAATAAAATTTAAAAAAAAAAAATCTTTAATGTGTGTGTGTGATGTAAATGCAAAGAAAGAGGCCTGCCTAGACAAATACACTTCAATCACCGCTGGTGATTATTTCTGGAGTGGGAGTAGTGGGGTGGGAAGATAAGGAAGACTTTCATATTCTGCTTTTTTTACTTCTCTATCATTTGCATATTTTAGAAGGAGGCTATTTCAGGCATTAACATTCATAATTGTTTTACCTTAGAAAAATCAAATAAAGAACCATATCTAACAAAGCAACCACAGAAATGAGCTTATCCTTCCTTTAAGGCACATAAAACTCCATGTGTGATTTATTGTTGCAGTAATCGCCAGGAAAATTTTTAAACAAGTCTTTATTGCACACCTGCCAGGCAGCGTGCTGGGTGCTGCTGTGTATTTTATCTCACTTGATCTTCACCAAATCCTCTTAAGGGATAAATTCAAGTTTTATTTCAAAATTTTTAAAAAGTATTTAGGGGCACTTGGGTTATTAAGATGGAGTAATTTATGTAACACAATGTAGCACTGTTCTCATTTATCTTTTACCATTTCATCCTCCTAAAATATGGTGAAATAGGAAGCTCAAGAGATTATTATTCCCAGTTTATACATGTGGAATCTAAAGCTCTAAAAGAATAAATAACTCAGTCAAGATACAGTGAATTACAAGTGAACACTATAAACAAGAGCCAGGTCTCCTGGTTCTCGACCTCATGTTCTGGCCACCAGAGTGTAGCCCAACTGGCCCAGTCACGTCTGTCACCATATTGCCAACACTCGTTCATAGAGTGACTGGATATGAGCTCTCAGTGACCATCTCACCAGTGGCCCTCAATCCTGGCTACACAATAGAATCACCTGGAGAGCTTTTAAAATATATCAATGCCTGGGGCTCATCCCAGACCAATTAAATCAGAACCCCTATGGGCAGGGTTCAAACATCTGTATTTTGTAAACACTCTTCAGTGATTCTAAGTGAGAACTGAGAACCAACCTTAGGAGGCAAATAGGTGTCACCTGAAATGCTAATTCCGATTCACTGAAAGAGGTACATGAGGGCTGTGTGGGAAAGACTCTGAGTGGGCGTCTGGGCTCGGGGAGAGTGCCGTGAGTAGTGAGTGGTGTCGGCTGTGGACGCGGGAGGGGTAGGCGGCCCGTGAGCTGTGTGCCGGCCAGGCCTGATCTAGAAGGAAACCGAGGCCGGAAAGTTTAAGTGATTTACCGTGGTAACCAAAGGAGCTAGTGGCAGAGCCGAGTCTAAGCCCGGGTCTCCTAACGTCCAGCTCAGCCCTCCATGTCTTTACATAACAGAGTAGCTCCCAAACCAATTCACAACCACCAGGAAGATGTCAGACCAGCCCTGTGACTAACCGGACCGTGCACCCACAACACACCCGCCGTCTTGTGTGCCTACACCCAGCATCGCCCCCATTGCTGCGTGAAGAGGCCCCTGCAACAGGCGCAGCCCACGGCGGCCAGCAGGCACCAGGCACTTCCAGTGTACCAACTGCTCTCGCTGCTGCCACCGTTCAGGTTGAACTTAAAGAGAGAGCCAGAGAGAAGTAATGCTGGGCCTGGAGTTGGGAGCTGTGGCCACAGCTTCCCTCTATTACTAAGCCACAGGAAAGGCCGCCCAGGAACGTGCCTGGCAACACGCAGCAGGCCGCCTCCTGCCTGCCCCAGGCACACTTCTCTGGCAGCATCCAAATCACTGCCTGTCTTAGAAGCCTGTGGGGGAGGTGACTCGTGTGTGTGTGTGTGTGTGTGTGTGTGTGTGTGTGTGCGCGACTCAGGGATCTGTCATAAATGCCCCATGAGTCACCCACTTCCTGACCAACACACTGTGGAGACAACTTCAGGATGCACAAAAGCACAGGAAAAGAGCCTCTTGGCCGGGAGCTGGTTATATGTTTTCGGGAAACTGGTTACTTTTAATATAAATACACACACACACACAGCCCCCAAGCTAAAACTCAACACATTTAGTGTCTCTTCGTTGAGATAATTCTGTCCACAGCGGTTTCTTTTATTGTGGCAAAATATATGTTACATAAAACTTCCCATTCTAACCATTTTTAAGCGTACTTCAGGGGCATTACGTGCATTCACATTGTTGTACAACCACCATCACCATCCATCTCCAGAACTTTTTCATCTCCCCAAAGTGAACCTCTGTACTCCATAAACAATAACTCTCCATTCTCCCCTCCCACCCAGCCCTGGTATACACCAATTTACTTTCTGTCTCTAGGAATCTGACTACACTATCTGCCCATAATGTTTTACTTCATGAATCATTTATCACTTCATTGTTATGATTTTTAACGGAAAAAAATGGGTAATGCTCTGGCTTCTTGATGTCTGTTTCTTTAAGGATTCCCTAAATAGAAATAGAAATAATTCTCTTGAGTTTCTATTCGAATTGGGTAGCAGAGGATGGCGAGATGGAGAAGCAGAGATGACTGGGGTCGGGGGAGGAGGGTCCAACTGAGCAAAGAAGTGAGCTTCAGAGCACCAAACCCAACACATTCTGGTTGCTCATACAAAGAGACACCAAAATGCCACAATCCAGTGCTTTCCCCAGGTGGGCAGCAGTGGCTCTGAAAGGCAGCCAGCATGTGAGCCACTTCAGTGCGTGAGCCACACAGGGCTCCCTACCTTAGCAGTTTTTCTGGGAAACCCATAAAAGAAAAGCAGAGCAAGCAGTGAGCATTGATGTCTTTGACCCACACAGTTAAATGGTTGTTAATAACTCTGTTTCACAATGCATCTGCAGACCAGCTCTGGCTCTGTACACCTCTGCAGGAAGGCGGAGGCCGTGCCCACAAGGACCACAGCTGCTTCCACTTGCTGTCCCAGGGGAACCTCACAAAGCACACTTCCTGCCCCTGGTCACTGGTCTCAGGGCCGGTGTGGACAGCCCTCCAGTACATAGGCTTGGGAGAATCAGAAAGAGGTTCACTTCCGAGAAGTCCTGTGGAAGGTTTAGTCTAAGCAAAGGTTCCTAGCCTGGGGTCTAGAAACACCCCACCCCACGGCCACCATGACCCAAAGAAGAAAGTCAAGAATCTCGGGATTTGTGAATATTTCCCACTCAGACCATAAACCAACCACAACGAATGTTGTAAGGAATACAAAGACTTAGGACAAGTGTAATCCCTTCCTTCAAGAAGCTCACATCTGGTTAGGAGACTCAGAGTCTCCATGGAGGTGGGACTGCCTACTGGACACCAAATCCTCCTCGGAGGAAGGTGCTAACAGAGCTGGGTTCCTCTGGAAGCAGGGTTTCTGGAGGAAGTTGAGTCCTGGGACTCTCAGAGGCCAGTTCTTTTAAGAGATGTGGTCTTTCTGGTGTACAGTCACGTCTGTTTTTTAAGTTTCTGATCTTTGATCTCTCCGAAACAGGACTTGACCATGGGCTGCCAAGACCCTGAGGTGCTGGTCAGTGAGAGGAGACCCACCCTCCTCCAACCTATCCCTGAGGGGGGCCGAGGCAGCCCAGCACTGCCCATTTCTAGAGGACCAGAGGCACCAGCAGAGACCTCGCCTGCTGATTCACTGCCACACCTTGTTGAGCTCCACCCACAGAACAATCCGCAGCTCACACCGAATCCCCCCACCCCAGCATCCTAAAGCAGCTACAAAGGAAATTAATGGTTTCCCCCAGAGGCTTTTATTTATACAAATGTAAAACCCCTATAAATACCCTCCCAGATTTGTAGACCTCTTCTTGCTGTTGTTTTTCTCCTGTTGCTTAGAATGAAAGAATGAGGATGACACAAAAATAAACCCCTTTAGTACTACAGAAGAGTGAGAGTTCGGTGGCAAATTGCAGACAGTGATTAAGTGAATACGGGCATGGTATTAGGACACACACCGCAGCCTGTCACCTTTTCAAAATTAAACATGATCACGTCCCACACACGCTTACATCATCCCCCTCCATAAAACGCTTGAATGGCTCCCCACTGCTCTTAGGACAAAGGCAAAGTTCCTCAATGGAGCATACAGGGCTTGCCTGTCTGTCCCTGGTGCCTCTCTAGCCTCATCCCACATCCTTCTCTCCCCGCCCCACAGGCACGCTGCCCCCCCTTCAGTGATGCAGGTGGATTGCGCTCCCTCTAGCCTGAGAACTGTTATGCATGCTATTCCTGCCTAGAATATCACTCCTGCTCAGCCCTTCATCTAGTTGAAGCCCTAGCATTCTCTAGACCTCAACACAAACTTCGCTTGCTCAGAGCAACAGTCCCTGAGCCTTGCATCTCCCCGTTATTCTCTCTCTAGCCCTGCCATCACACCCCTTTTCCTCATGTGCTAAATGAGACTATCACTTCTCCTGTCACTTTCAGATTTCCTGTGAATACTAAGTGAGAAATAGTATGGGATGGCAGATACAGAATAGAAGTATCTATCCAATTTTCTAGTGTGCCTTCCCATACCACAGAGCCTGCAAGGCTAAAACCTAGTTTCCAGACTCCCTTGCAGCGATGTCTTTGCAAAGGACTTGAATTTACAAAGTTAAGAAGGCATGAGGTATGCATTCTGCTAGCACAGATCACAAGTGGAGCTGGAGCCAATATTTCTGATCTCCAAATTACAATGAATTATATTCTTAGAGCTAACATTTCTGGGACTGGCTTCCTAATTGTGGCAGAAGTAGATGCTCTCTGGGTAGGCCAGTTCTGGGATCCAGCTCTGGGAGACACTCATGGAAGGCCAGCCCGAAGCCTGCACCTTGTAAGCACATGATTATCTATATTAACGCCCTTTCTGCTTAAACTACTAAAGTGGTTTCTGTTACCTGCACTGAACCCTGTTCAGTGATATATATGAGAAAGAGCTTCTGGAACTATAAACTTCTATGGAAATGTGAGCTATGGTTACTCATCACGGTGCAGAGCTGCCATCTGGAAAGGGGCCATGGGAATAGCCATCAGTCACGAAATGTGCAGTTTCAGGATGACTCACACTCTTGGAACAGTCTCCCTAGTGCCAACAGCCATTTTAAACCAGAATCCTCACCTGAAACTTGGAGGTGTCTCTAAGTGTCATTTTGGAATCCAGCTTCTCTTCTATAGTCTTGTTTTTCCCTATCTGGAAAACAGGAACAGTGTAGAGTTTGCAGTGTGTGGCACTTGGGGAGGGCTTTCTAGAGTTGATCATCTCCTAAAGCACATCCTGGAAGGGCTGACATTCCTGTATCAGGTGGAAAGCTCATGAGTCATTCTCAGTGGCTCATACATACCTCCCTCACTTTGGCAAGCCTACCCTGCATCCTTGATGCTTATACATACCTCCCTCCCTTTGGCAAGTCTACCCTGCATCCTTGATGCTTGCTCACCCTGCAGTCATTCCCAACTCAGGGAGGGAGGGAGACAGAGGGCCGTGGGTGCTGCTCACTCCCCCCTCATTTTTCACCACACGGGGCAGACCATCTCAGCACCTGGCTGTGCGAGGCCTGGCTGAGGTTACTGGGTTGAGTCCCAACAGGATGACAGCATGGAGGTCTTGCTTCTTCAGCACTTTGTTTTTCCAGCCATCTAAAAACTCTGGCTCAGCTACAGACAGCTCAGCTGGAATGCCCCGGGCGTAGCACTCATGAGCCTGAATGGAAAACCTTAAGTTCAGAGGGAGAATGGGTGAAATTGAACAAACGTCACCTAAAGCAGCCTTGGGGCCTCTGATTACTTCTCCATCTCATTTTACCACTCTTTAAAGGCTTATGGTGGTCACCTGCCAGGATGAAAGCACCTCAGCTCAAGGAGCTAGCGGGACAGAAGGGATAAGTGAGAGATTAAACACACAGAGCACTGCAGATGTGACTCAAGAGAAGTGGCAGGGAGAGGGAGAGAAAGAATAAATCACCACCAGATAAAATTGTGCTCGTGGCTGGCCTAGATAAAAATGAACTTGGGGACTTCCCTGGTGGTCCAGTGGCTAAGACTCCATGCTCCTGATGCAGGGGGCCCGGGTTCCATCCCTGGTCAGGGAACTAGATCCCACACACCGCATCTAAGAGTTCACATGCCGCAACTAAAGATCCCACATGTGGCAACTAAGACCCGGAGCAGCCAGATAGATAGATAGATAGATAGATAGATAGATAGATAGATAGATAGATAGATAGATCTTTTAAAAAATAGAATAAAATAAAGATGAACTTGCATCCCTTCTGGGTGGGAAATGTCCCTTTTTGATGGAACAGGGAGTTCGTCTGTGCTCTGGGCAAGACCGGGTGCTCCGGGAGCAGTGTTTTGGGAGTCCCTCCTCAGACAAAGTTCAGGGCCCAGCTGCCCTTGGGGAGGGGGTAGCTGAGCTATCAAAATCCCCACATTCACCCCATTTTCAACTAGGGCAGTTCCAGCCATACTTGTTTCACACGTTGGACGTCTTAAATGATTTCATTTGAAGAAAGAGATATGTGGGGTTTAAAAAAAGAGAGAGAGAGCTGGAAAGCCACTCATCTGAGGAAAAGCACTAGGCTAGGAATCAGGAAGCCTGGTTCTACCACTAATTTTCTGGGCAACCTTAGCAAGTTATCTCAGCCCTCTGGGCTTTAGCTTCCTCACCTGGACACAGGAAAAATACTGACTTCAAAAGTTGCTGGGCTTCCCTGATGGCGCAGTGGTTAAGAATCCGCCTGCCAATGCAGGGGACACAGGTTTGAGCCCTGGTCCGGGAAGAGCCCACATGCCGCAGAGCAACCAAGCCCGTGCGCCACAACTACTGAGCCCGTGTGCCACAACTACTGAGCCCGTGTGCCACAACTACTGAAGCCCGCATGCCTAGAGCCCGTGCTCCGCAATGAGAAGCCACCGCAGTGAGAAGCCCACGCACCACAATGAAGAGTAGCCCCCGCTCGCCGCCAAGTAGAGAAAGCCAGTGTGCAGCAACGAAGACCCAACAAAGCCAAAAATAAATAAATAAATAAATAAATTTTTTTAAAGTAAATGAAATATTAAACATTAATTTAAAATACTGGAAAAGTTTAGGTTTAGAAGGGTACATAAGTCACATTTAGGTTTGTTCTACAAAGCTCAAGCATGTTCAAGGGTTTTGCTTTATCCTGAAGTATTTCCCCAACCCTTGGGCTGTTTCTACACAAATGCCTCTCCACGGATGTCTGTCTCCATGGCAGCTGGCCAGTGCTGCCTGTTCTCTTTTTGTAGTTTTCTCTCTCTCTCTCTCTCTCTCACACACACACACACACACTCACACACACACATACAGTAACACAATTGAAAAGAGGAACTTTTCTGAATTCTGGAGAACTTTGAGTGGTGTACCTTGAGAGAGTTCCTGAAAGCACCTTGTCAGGTTATTTCCCACTGCCAAGATGAAGGAAGGGAGAAGGCACTGGAAAGGAGAAACCATCACTCCAAATAGAATGGAAATGGAAGCACTGCAAAGTAAATAGCTGAAAATATCACAAGTGTCATTCACCATTCACAAAGACTGTCTTTAGACAACATAATAATCCAGTACAACATTTATTCTGTCTGAGGGATTATTACAGCACAGTTTTACCTTTCCATCTTCCATGGCGTAGTGTGATTTCTTTAATAATCATTCTTTGTCTTTCCCAAGCTTTAGGGGTCAGACTAATCCAAATGATGACTTGGGGAGACTGAAGTGAGGGTTGTTGGCAGCCTGGAAAACCACGCGAGGACTCTCATGCCTTCAGCGTCGCCACACAATTACAAATGACTGCTCTTTAACTAGCCTTTTCCTTGGCATGACCTGGCATTATTTACTGTGCACTGTCTCAGGCCTGGGATATCTCTCCCTCTACCCTTCTCCCACGAAAGTCCTAGTTCTTCCAGGAAGCCTTGCTTCACCACAGCAACTTACATGCTCTTTCTCTTTTTTAAATCCATATGGTGTAATTCAACAAGTGTTAATCACGTCCCTTTCCAAGGTGGAAAGAACAGAGAACTATTCAACCTAATTCACTGGGGGCGGGTGGTGGTAGGGGGTTACTCTAAGAATAAATAAGAGGTAAGGGAAGAGACAGGGATGTCACAGGATCTGATACTGAGCCACGGTACAGCCAGTTCTCATGGGAACTAAAGCTTCAGAGTGTCTTTAGAGACATTAGCAGCACAAAATCTCAAGCTTCCTCTGCTGGTGCCTCACCCATAACAGAGCTGGTACCCTCATGTGTTTGCTTCTCTCTCCATCTCCACCAGCTGGCCTCCCCCTGCTCACTCATAGTTTTGCTGGCTTCAAGCTGCAGCAATTTATCCATGATTTGGCTGGCTAGGGTCCCAGAACTACCACTTAGCATCCTTTCACCTTTTTCCCCTTCTACCAACTGGCAACTTGTTTCAGTGTTTTGGCCTTCAAATTCCCAAGTAAGAACACCTGATTTGCCCAGTTAAACTTTTGGAGCTAGACTATGCAGGTCATAGCCAGGCAACAGCTTGGTTGATCTTAGGTTAAATGGCTCCTCACTAGCTTGGAGATGCTGAGAGATTCTTCATGTAGAGGCCCAGCAGAGATTTGATGGGGGCTCTGAGATTATGTGTGACCTTTAACTTCTAAGGATGGTTATTTTTGGTAGCAGTTGTAGGCTAGTGTCTGCATGGGTCTTCTTCACTCTAAAACCACAGTGGGAATAAGAGTGGAAACTTACCTAGAAGCCCCATTTGAAAGAAAGCCCATTTCTGGCAACTGGACAGGAGAAGACTTGTTCTAATACCATTTGGGTATAAGATATGACACACACTACACAACTTTTTGGAGTAGGCACAGGCTGATGAGGCCAGAAATTTACAGGAATGGGTTACACATAGATGACCAAGACTTCGCCCTTGATGTCATGGAGCCTGTATTATTCAGGGTTCTCCAGGGAGACAGAATGAATAGGATATATATATAGAGAGAGAGACATATGAGGAGGTTTATAATAGGAATTGGCTCACATGATTATGGAAGCCAAGAAGTCCCATGAACTGGCATCTGCAAGCTGGAGAACCAGGAAAGCTGTGGTGTAATTCAGTCCTGCCACAAAAGCTTGAGAACTAGGGGAGCCAATGGAATAAGTCCTAATCTGAGTCTGAAGGCCCAAGAAGCAGAAGTGCCAATGTCCAAGGGCAGGAGAAGATTGATGCCCCAGCTCAAGCAAAAAGCAGATTTGCCCTTTCTCTGCTTTTTTGTTCTATCCAGGCCTTCAATGGATTGGATGATGTCCAGCCACATTGGTGATAGTGATCATCTCTACCAGTTTACTGATTCAAATGCTAATGCTAATCTTTTCTGGAAATACCCTCACAGACACATCTAAAAAATGATATTTTACAAGTTATGTGGGCATCCCTTAGCCCAGTCAAGATGACACATAAAATTAACCATCATAGAGCCCCATCTAGCAGAGAAGATTGACATGTAAAAAAGCATGTTCCAAAACAGTACAAGGCATTGGGTAGCACAAAAGAAAGAATGGGTAATTCTCTAAGGGAAAGCTTCCTCGTTCAAGTAAAGTTGTGAATAACAAGTTTAACTGGTAGACTAGGAGGGCAAGACATCCCAGGCAGAGGGATCATCAAGGAGAAAGGTATGAAGAAGTGAAGTATAGGATGCTCCAGGTCAGAGCTGTTATAAAATATAAAGGGAGAAAAAGTAGGAATTAAGGCTGGAGAGAGGTATACAGGGATCAGATCATGGAGACCTTATAACTCAAAAAAGGACCAGTAGAGTTTTAAGGAGGAGAGAGGTATGAAAAGACTTTCCTTTTTGGAAAATTACTGTGCCAGAAATGTGGAGGACATGTTAAATTGAGGAGAGGTTAGAGGCAGGCAGATCAGTTATGATGCTATTAGACTTGAACCCAGGCATTGGCAGGGGAAATAAAGAGGAGAATATGGATTTGAAAGGTCAAGAATGTAGAACAAGTTTAGGGTAGAGGGAGATAATGAATATAGTTTGGTACATGTTGAGTTTAAGATGCATCAGGGCAACCCAGATAGATATTTCCAATATAAGTTTTTGGACAGATGGTCCTGAAGTTAAGGAGAAAGGTCAGATCTAGAGATAGAAATTTGGGAGTCTTGTGCATTGACATGGAGGGAAAAGCCATGGGCTTGGAGAAAATCAATGAGGATGGAAGGTAGGGAGCAGAGTAGAAGAAACAGGAGAAAGGAATCCTGGCAGTAATGGCACAATAGATTACATGGTATCTTGTAACATTTTCTGAATATTTCTCTTCCCAACTTAATTAAATTCTCCATGTTATCTTCTTCCTCTACTGTTACCCTCTCTCTTTTCAGCCTCCCCTACTTCCTTTCCCAGGCCACTGTGAACCTATTCAGTGTCTTTGTGCAAGTTAGAACAGTACACACCCTCTGGGCACTTGGCTTGGCAAGCCAGCTTTGGGTAAATTCGGAAAAAAAGTACCATTCCTTTGGGCTAAGGCAGCCTCATGCCAATACAGAGCTCAATAAGTAGAGCCAAGACTGATTCACCACCTCAACCTGGACCTTTGTGCAACACACAAACTGCTCAACTTTATGTGGCAGCTCTGGCCCCCATCCAACAAGATCTACACAACAAGATTCCTAACAAGGTCCATAACAAGTACTTGTGGATGACTCTTCAATTTCCTTGTGATTTAAAGTATTTTAAAGCAGCATTTTATTTCCTCTCTTTGTACCAGACTGTGCTGTGACAAATTTTGCTAATGATGGCTCTTCAAACCTGGCCCCCAGATCTTAAGAGTTGAGAAATAAAAACATCAGACCAATCTCTCTCACACACAGGCAGCCCTTGGCCCTTTTCCCTGATTCTCGTGAAGAAAGGCCACAGAATCCTCTCTTTCAAAGGATGGCAGCTCTGAGATGCCAGCAACTTCATACTCTGTGGCTTTAGCCTGGTCTGCTCCCAGCCACATGCCATACCCAACCGATGTCTCTTTCAAGACATTCTTCAAAGCAGCTTCCTTCCTCCTTTGTCCTCTGTCCTTTGGGGATAGTCTCTTTATGAAAAACTGATTAATATCATTATTGAACACAGTTGAGAATTCTCTATCCTTGAGATCCAACAGTCATCTTATCTAAACGGATTTATTCATGCTGCATATCGACGTGTAATGTGCCCGGTATAACCCTTCAGGCAAGGTCCATGCTTCTGCAAATGCTCCGCCATGTTTAAAATTATGGCGTAAATAATTACAGGATTCATTTCACTGATATTATTAATAATAAATTTCTGTGAATTACACTCTCAAATGCCTGGGGTGGTTTTGAATGAAAAAGAGATTACAGGGAACTTCAAAGAAGATAGAATGTTGGAATTAGCAAACTTTGAAATTAGAAAAAAAAGAAAATTAGAAAAAACGAGAGGAAAAATAAGACTTTTCAGCTGCATTGAAAGAGGCATTGAAGTTATCTGGACTCCAGTTAATTTTATCACATTGTCATCCTCACATCTGGCACAAATAAAAGAAACTCATCCATAATCCTACCAGCCATCAAATTAAATTACTTTTATTTTTCTGTGTTCTCCCTCTGATCTTTGCCACATGTATATAAAATGGGTTCATAGCTTTAGTCGCAGATCCTGGCTAATTTTACTAGATTTCAAACCCACTGATATGAAATGGGATTCAAATCAATACGTATGAATTGAGCATTTACTATTATTTAAATCTCAGCCATGGGGAAGGCTACCAGACAGGTGCTGCCCTGTAGAGTTTAGAATCTCCTATATAGGTGTACCAGAGACAAAAGCAGGACAGACTAGGAGGCAGCTGCTAGGAGAGAACGCTAGCATTAGGAGTCAGGAGCTGTGGGTTCTGACTATTTCAACCAGCTATGATCTTGGGCAAGCCTACCTCTTGGTTGCCTCAGTTTCCTCATCTGTAAAATGAAGGGATTGAACTTGATCAATGGTTTTTAAACTCTGCTCCTCAAAAGGCTGCAAGAAGATGCTGGGGCATGAGGCGTAGTGCTATAGCACCGATCTCCTCCCACCTCCCTGCAATCAGAGCAGCTCCAGCTTTGTCTACTTTTTATGCCGATGCGTCTGACAACAAGACAGATCATGGGGCTTCCCTGGTGGTGCAGTGGTTGAGAATCTGCCTGCCAATGCAGGGGACACGGGTTCGAGCCCTGGTCTGGGAAGATCCCACAGGCCGCGGAGCAACTGGGCCCGTGAGCCACAGCTACTGAGCCTGCGCGTCTGGAGCCTGTGCTCCGCAACAAGAGAGGCCGCGACGGTGAGAGGCCCGCGCACCGCAATGAAGAGTGGCCCCCGCTCGCCGCAACTAGAGAAAGCCCTCGCACAGAAACGAAGACCCGACACAGCCAAAAATAAATTAATTAATCAATTAAAAAAAAAAAAAGTTCCACATTTCAGTACTTTAAAAAAAAAGACAGATCATGTGCATTCAGGGCTGTCTCAGAAAAGCAGGGACTTCCCGGGCGGCACAGTGGTTAAGAATCCGAATGCAGGGGACACGAGTTCGAGCCCTGGTCCGGGAAGATCCCACATGCCGCAGAGCAACTAAGCCCGTGTGCCACAATTACTGAGCTTGTGCTCTAGAACCCGCGAGCCACAACTACTGAGTCTGCATGCCACAACTACAGAAGGCCGCGCACCTACAGCCCGTGCTCCGCAACAAAGAGAAGCCACCTCAGTGAGAAGCCCATGCACCGCTCTCTGCAACTAGAGAAAGCCCGTGTGCAGCAACGAAGACCCAAAGCAGCCATAAATAAATAAATAAATAAATAAGCTGATCAATAATATGAAAGTGTTTAAAAAAAAAAAAGAAATAAAAGCAAGGACATAGGGTCACCCTGGTTATCAACAATACAGACAGCCAGGGTTCACAGAAGGGGGAGGTAAAGGAGGGCAGGTGCAGAATGGGAAAGGTGCATGGAGGAGCCAGGGCTTGGATGGACCTTGAGGGAAGGTGGTACAGAGGGTCCCTGACCTACAACAGTTCAACCTACAATTTTTTGACTTTACAGTGGTGCAAAAGTTATGTGCATTCAGTAGAAACTGCACTTCAAATTCTGAATTTTGATCTTTTCCTGGGCTAGCAATGGGCAGTACGATACCCTCTCCTGATGCTGGGCAGTGGCAGCAAGGTGCAGCTCCCAGTCAGCCATGTGATCACAGGGTAAACAACCAGTACACTTATGGCCATTCTGTACCCAACCATTCAATACAGTATTCAATAAGTTACATGAGGTATTTAACACTTTATTATAAAATAGGCTTTGCGTTAGGTGATTTTGCCCAACTGTAGGCTAATATAAGTGTTGTGAGCATGTTTAAGGTAGGCTAGGCTACGCTATGATGCTCGGTAGGTTAGGTGTATTAAATGCATTTTCAGCTGACAATATTTTCAACTTACGATGGGTTTATCAAGATGTTACCCCATCAAAAGTCAAGGAAGATCTGTACTTGGAAAGACAGAGGGAAGAGGTAAATGAAGAGAGCATTTCAGGGAAAACATAGTGCCCAGAAAACAGGATGCACTTGGGGTGGAGCTGGGCCTGGGGAGCAGAGACGGCTGTGGAGTAGGATAAAAAGAAGGGCATGACATATGGTCACCTTATCTTTGATAAAGGAGGCAAGCATATACAGTGGAGAAAAGACAGCCTCTTCAATAAGTGGTGCTGGGAAAATTGGACAGCAACATGTAAAAGTATGAAATTAGAACACTCCCTGACACCATACACAAAAATAAACTCAAAATGGATTAAAGACCTAAGTGTAAGGCCAGACACTATCAAACTCTTAGAGGAAAACATAGGCAGAACATTCTATGACATAAATCACAGCAAGATCCTTTTTGACCCAACTCCTAGAGAAATGGAAATAAAAACACAAATAAACAAATGGGACCTAATGAAACTTAAAAGCTTTTGCACAGCAAAGGAAACCATAAACAAGACCAAAAGACAACTCTCAGAATGGGAGAAAATATTTGCAAATGAAGCAACTGACAAAGGATTAATCTCCAAGATTTACAAGCAGCTCACGCAGCTCAATAACAAAAAAACAAACAACCCAATCCAAAAATGGGCAGAAGACCTAAATAGACATTCCTCCAAAGAAGAGATACAGATTGCCAACAGACACATGAAAGAATGCTCAACATCATTAATCATTAGAGAAATGCAAATCAAAACTACAATGAGATATCATCTCACATCGGTCAGAATGGCCATCATCAAAAAATCTAGAAACAATAAATGCTGGAGAGGGTGTGGAGAAAAGGGAACACTCTTGCACAGTTGATGGGAATGTAAACTGATACAGCCACTATGGAGAACAGTATGGAGGTTCCTTAAAAAACTAAAAATAGAACTACCATACGACCCAGCAATCCCACTACTGGGCATATACCCTGAGAAAACCAAAACTCAAAAAGAGTCATGCATGATACTATACATAGAGAATCCAAAAGATGCTACCAGAAAACTACCAGAGCTAATCAATGAATTTGGTAAAGTAGCAGGATACAAAATTAATGCACAGAAATCTCTTGCATTCCTGTATACTAATGATGAAAAATCTGAAAGTGAAATTAAGAAAACACTCCCGTTTACCACTGCAACAAAAAGAATAAAATATCTAGGAATAAACCTACCTAAGGAGACAAAAGACCTGTATGCAGAAAATTATAGGACACTGATGAAAGAAATTAAAGATGACACAAATAGATGGAGAGATATACCATGTTCTTGGATTGGAAGAATCAACATTGTGAAAATGACTCTGCTACCCAAAGCAATCTACAGATTCAATGCAATCCCTATCAAACTACCACTGGCATTTTTCACAGAACTAGAACAAAAAATTTCACAATTTGTATGGAAACACAAAAGACCCCGAATAGCCAAAGCAATCTTGAGAACGAAAAATGGAGCTGGAGGAATCAGGCTCCCTGACTTCAGACTATATTACAAAGCTACAGTAATCAAGACAGTTTGGTACTGGCACAAAAACAGAAATATAGATCAATGGAACAGGATAGAAAGCCCAGAGATAAGCCCACGCACATATGGTCACCTTATCTTTGATAAAGGAGGCAAGCATATACAGTGGAGAAAAGACAGCCTCTTCAATAAGTGGTGCTGGGAAAATTGGACAGCAACATGTAAAAGTATGAAATTAGAACACTCCCTGACACCATACACAAAAATAAACTCAAAATGGATTAAAGACCTAAGTGTAAGGCCAGACACTATCAAACTCTTAGAGGAAAACATAGGCAGAACACTCTATGACATAAATCACAGCAAGATCCTTTTTGACCCAGGTCCTAGAGAAATGGAAATAAAAACACAAATAAACAAATGGGACCTAATGAAACTTAAAAGCTTTTGCACAGCAAAGGAAACCATAAACAAGACCAAAAGACAACCCTCAGAATGGGAGAAAATATTTGCAAATGAAGCAACTGACAAAGGATTAATCTCCAAGATTTACAAGCAGCTCATGCAGCTCAATAACAAAAAAACAAACAACCCAATCCAAAAATGGGCAGAAGACCTAAATAGACATTCCTCCAAAGAAGAGATACAGATTGCCAACAGACACATGAAAGAATGCTCAACATCATTAATCATTAGAGAAATGCAAATCAAAACTACAATGAGGTATCATCTCACACCGGTCAGAATGGCCATCATCAAAAAATCTAGAAACAATAAATGCTGGAGAGGGTGTGGAGAAAAGGGAACACTCTTGCACAGTTGGTGGGAATGTAAACTGATACAGCCACTATGGAGAACAGTATGGAGGTTCCTTAAAAAACTAAAAATAGAACTACCATACGACCCAGCAATCCCACTACTGGGCATTTACCCTGAGAAAACCATAACTCAAAAAGAGTCATGTACCAAAATGTTCATTGCAGCTCTATTTACAATAGCCAGGACATGGAAGCAACCTAGGTGTCCATCATCGGATGAATGGATAAAGAAGATGTGGCACATATATACAATGGAATATTACTCAGCCATAAAAAGAAATGAAATGGAGGTGTTTGTAATGAGGTGGATGGAGTTAGAGTCTGTCATGCAGAGTGAAGTAAGTCAGAAAGAGAAAAACAAATACCGTATGCTAACACATATATATGGAATCTAAGGGAAAAAAAAAAAAGGTCATGAAGAACCTAGTGGCAAGATGGGAATAAAGACACAGACCTACTAGAGAATGCACTTGAGGATATGGGGAGGGGGAGGGGTGAGATGTGACAGGGTGAGAGAGTGTCATGGACATATATACACTACCAAATGTAAAATAGATAGCTAGTGGGAAGCAGCCGCATAGCACAGGGAGATCAGCTCGGTGCTTTGTGACCACCTAGAGGGGTGGGATAGGGAGGGTGGGAGGGAGGGAGATGCAAGAGGGAAGAGATATGGGAACATATGTATATGTATAACTGATTCACTTTGTTATAAAGCAGAAGCTAACACACCATTGTAAAGCAATTATACTTCAATAAAGATGTTTAAAAAAAAAAAAAAAAAAGAGTCATGTACCAAAATGTTCATTGCAGCTCTATTCACAATAGCCAGGACATGGAAGCAACCTAAGTGTCCATCATCGGATGAATGGATAAAGAAGATGTGGCACATGTATACAATGGAATATTACTCGGCCATAAAAAGAAACGAAATGGAGGTATTTGTAGTGAGGTGGATGGAGTTAGAGTCTGTCATACAGAGTGAAGTAAGTCAGAAAGAGAAAAACAAATACAGTATGCTAACACATATATATGGAATCTAAGGGGAAAAAAAGGTCATGAAGAACCTAGTGGCAAGACGGGAATAAAGACACAGACCTACTAGAGAATGGACTTGAGGATATGGGGAGGGGGAAGGGTAAGCTGTGACAGGGTGAGAGAGTGGCATGGACATATATACACTACCAAATGTAAAATAGATAGCTAGTGGGAAGCAGCCGCATAGCACAGGGAGATCAGCTCGGTGCTTTGTGACCACCTAGAGGGGTGGGATAGGGAGGGTGGGAGGGAGGGAGACGCAAGAGGGAAGAGATATGGGAACATATGTATATGTATAACTGATTCACTTTGTTATAAAGCAGAAACTAACACACCATTGTAAAGCAATGATACTCCAATAAAGATGTTAAAAAAAAAAAAAAGAAGGGCATGAGTGCTTGAAGGCAAGCATATAAATACAAGTTTGACAAAGTAAGCTACAAGATCTCCTGAAGATTTCTGAGCAAGGGAATGACATGCTGAAATTGGTGATAAGGAAGATTAGTGTGTCAGCTTTTCACAAAGCAAACACTTCTTGACGCTTATGAGGTGTCTATAGGCACTGAGAATACAAAGCTGGAGAAGGCAGCGGCTGCCCTTGAGGAGCCTGGCAGCGGGGAATGCAAATGGGTTGAAACAGAGGAGAGCAAGAGTTGGGGCTGGATTATGGAAGAAAAATGGGGGCAGAGTAAAGGGGGAAGAAGCAAGAGATGAAAGACATTGCAAAGTAAAAATTAACACGACTTGGTGGCTCGCTGAATAAAGTAACTCAAGGAGAGGAATAAATAACAAACGACCACACTTTTTAATCCTGGAGCTTGAGTGTAGCTTCCTCTTCCTCTTGGGGCCACAGGTAGACCACCTTTTCCAGCCTCCCTTGCAGCTGGGTATACCATGTAATTGAGCTCTGAGGAAAGATTGTGAAAAGAAGTAATGTATTCCCCGTCCAGGTCTGGTCCATAAAAACTTCCCACATGTGTTTCTTCACTCTCCTTCCCATCCTCCCGATGAATGAAGAGGGCTCTGAGGCTGAAGAGGAGGTCAGATCCACAAGACTGAAGGAGGGCTACATGAAAGTCTGCCTGCCAAATAGGAACACCACCTGGGCTTCACATGGCTCACTGTGGTAAGCCACTGACATTCTGGAGTCATTTGTTACGGCAATTAACTTATCCTGAGACTGAAACAATAATCGTGCCATTTTAACAACCAAGAGAAGAAGTTGATATGGGCTTAGAGGATGAGATAATAAATTCAGTGTTTCATTTAGGGTTGTTTTGCTTTGAGGTACTATAAAACCTTACCTAAACTAATTTAAAGGGGGGAAAAAGGAGTTATTGACAACACTTCCAACTTTCAGTCCTGTATAGCTTAGAAGGAAGCTTTTTCCACCAAGTTATGAGTTTCACTTTGATTGGCCCAATTTAAGTCATGTGCCCCACCTGAGAACCAATCATAAAAGCCCTGGCTGTCCTGAGTGGAGTGGCTCTGTACTGGGAGAACAGTCAACTCTACCCAGAGCAAGGGTGAGGGTGATTCCCCAGAGGGAAAGCAGGGCACCACTACTACAGAAGGGGAAACGGATGTCCAATGTTAAAAAGCAGTAAAAGTGCTTCACTTTCTGTTTCAGACATGCCTAATTATTTGTAATATCCAAATGGAAAGGACTTTATAGAACAGAACTAGACATGCCTAATTATTTGTAATATCCAAATGGAAAGGACTTTATAGAACAGAACTAGACATGCAGTTTAATCCAGGCTGTGTGAATAAGAGATTTTCTTCCTTTTTCTGAATCCCTAAATCCGAGAAGACTGAAGGAAGAAGACAAAGAATTCCTTTTGGAGGTCCCATTTGATATGTGGCTTCACTGTTTCCGTTGCCTGTCTTTTCTACTCAGTCTTTTTTTTTTCCCTTATTTTTTTTGGGGGGGGGGATGCGTCAGGTTTTAGTTGCAACACACGGGATCTCTGTTGAGGCATGTGGGATCTTTTCGTTACGGCGCGTGGTCTGCTGGGATTCTCTCTAGTTGTGGCGCGCGGGCTTCTCTCTAGTTGAGGAGTACAGGCTCCAGGGTGCGTGGGCTCTGTAGTTTGCGGCACGTGGGCTCTCTCGTTGAGGCGCACGAGCTCAATAGTTGTGGCACACAGGCTTAGTTGCCCCACGGCATGTGGGATCTTAGTTCCCCCACGGCATGTGGGATCTTAGTTCCCCGACCAGGGATGGAACCCGCTTCCCCTACATTGGAAGGCGGATTATTTACCACTGGACCACCAGGGAAGTCCCTCTACTGAGTCTTTATGTGAGAAGTTTGGGAAGTAAGGAACATATTTTTAGGGACACAGGTGAGGAACACAAAAGAGATAATACATAATATTGAAGAGTATTTTGCAAACCTCACACTCCCATAGCCTTTTTAAAAATGCTGATTTTTAGACTCAGTTGATGAGGGCGGCTGAGTTGGGCTGCACAACTCCAGGACCAGCTTTCATTGAGAAAGCTAACATGAAAACAGTGTCCCCTGGAGTTGTACAATATACCAGCACTGGATTCAGGAATTCTCTTTACATAAGAAAAGTCTTCCGACATAGAGAATCTGACTGACTATGGTCTGAACCCTGCTTCCACAGCTTGGAACATTCTAAAGTCTTCCCCATACTTTTATAAAATGCTTGATCTTACTTGAGACATTTACAGAATATATTCTACTTACTTACTTCCGGATCTTACTACGTCCTCTTGATATTTCATGCCCCCCAAATCCTCTCCTTCATGTGAGTCTGCCATCTTGGTTCTACCCTCTGTGGATCTCTATGAAAATTTTCCTAAGAACTTTACTTAAGATTTAAGGTTGTCACTGAGGAAGAATTATATCATATGCCAGACAGCAAATTAATAAAATCCCCATTTGATTTTTCTGTTCTCCCCACAGATCCCTCTTTATAAGCCTCTCTTTATTAACTCAAAACTGCAAATTTATTTTGACCCTTTAGCATAAAGCTTTTCCTAAATCTTTTCCTGCTCCAGTACTTCAGTATCTTCTATCTAGACTTTCTTCATACCAGAACCATGCCATCCTGATTACTGTAGCTTTAAAGTTTTGAAATTAAGTCATGTAAATCTTCCAACTTTGTTATTCTTTTCAATATTGTTTTGACTATTCTAGATCCCTTAGATTTCCATTTTCAGTTTGTCAGTTTCTACCCAAAACAAAAAATCTGGGGAGAAATGACGTCTTAACAAGATCATGATTCCAATCCACGCACACAGTATATTTCTCTCCATTTACTTAGGTCTTTTTAAATTTCTCTCAGCAGTATTTTGTTATTTTCAATGCTCAGGTCATACACATATTTTGCTAAATTTAACCCTAAATATTTCATTCTTTATGCTGTTATTTATGGTGCTTTTTAAATTTCAGTTCTAATTGTATATAGCTATCATATAGAAATACAGTTGATTTTTATATGTTGAGTTTGTATCCTGCAACCTTGCTAAATAGGATGCAAAACGATACAGTAACTTTGGAAACAGTTTGGCAGTTTCTTATAGAGTGAAACATACACTTACAGTATGACCTAGAAGTTCCACTTTTAGGAAATGGAAACATGTCCTCACAAAGATGGGTATGCAAATGTTCATAACAGACAAAACTGGAAACAACCCAAAGGTCCATCAACAGGTGCACAGATAAACAAATTGTGATATATCCCTACAAAAGAACACTACTCAATGATTAAAGGAACTAGCTAGTAATACATGCAGCAACATGGATGAATCTCATGGATGAATTTCAAACAGAGCAAAAGACGGCAGACAAAAGAATGAATATTATATGATTCCATTTATACGAAACTCTGGGAACTACAAATTTAATATATAATGACAGAAAGTAGATCAGTGTTTGCCTAGACCAAGGATTAACAGGAGGAATACCTGGGAAGGGGCACAGAGGGAACATTTTGGAAAGATACAAAAGTTCTGTGTCTTGATAATGGTGGTGACTACGGTGCTGTTTACATTAGTCAAAACTCACTAAACTGGGCTTCCCTGCTGGCGCAGTGGTTGGGAGTCTGCCTGCCAATGCAGGGGACACGGGTTCGAGCCCTGGTCTGGGAAGATCCCACATGCCGCGGGGCAGCTGGGCCCGTGAGCCACAACTACTGAGCCTGCGCATCTGGAGCCTGTGCTCCGCAACAAGAGAGGCCGCGATAGTGAGAGGCCCGCGCACCACGATGAAGAGTGGCCCCCGCTTGCCGCAACTGGAGAAAGCCCTCGCACAGAAATGAAGACCCAACACAGCCATAAATAAATAAATAAAGGAGTTCCTTTAAAAAAAATAAAACTAAAAACTCACTGAATTGAGCATTAAAATGAATGCATCTATTGTAGGTACATTTTACCTCTTTACTGAGAAACTGAAACTGCTCAGGCTACTTTTTAGAAAGCAAGAAGTATGTATGCACCAAGAAACAACTGAACTTCAAGAACATAGCACATAGGACAGAAAAGAGGGAAATTTTCCTAAACTTCACTAGATTGTTAGCCTCTACAGTGCTGACCAGTAGAACTCTCTGCCCTGTCCAGTACAGTAGCCACCAGGCATACATGGCTATCGAGCTCTTTAAATGGGGCTGGTACAAATGAGGAACTGAATTTTACATTTCATTTAATTTTAATTAATTAAGATTTAAATTTTAATAGCCACCTGTGGCTAGTGGCACCATACTGGACAGAGCACCCAGGGTAGGAAGTGTATTTCCTATGTCTTGGTGTGCCTATTACCTCGTCTTGGACCTGGTAGTAACTGTTCACTGAAGGCAGAAAAAGGAAAAAATGAAATTAAATAGGATCCAAATAACCTGATGTGCACTGTAGCTGTGCCAAGTGGTGGACAGAACACCAGACTTGGTCCTTTGGTTCCTCTTCTGTTAAAACGGGGCTCTTAACTCACTACAGACTCACACTGTCCTTATGAGGCTAAGATGAGAAATGCAAGTAGGAAGACTAACCTTAAACGGCAAAGCAGTGTGCAAGTGGAAGGTACTGGATGCATTAGCAACGTACTGGCAGCATCTGGCGCCACCAAGGGATTTTAAACTGCAGGATCAAGAGGGTCATGGTCAGGCCTTCCCGGAGCCACAGGAAGAGACTCTGCATGTATACCTTGGTTCCAGTCTAGCTTTGACATGCTAACACTGCAGTCTCTGAGGAGTGTAAACCACGGGCGCCTCATAAACCTTTCGATTTACATACACACGTGTGACCTTTCCTAGGGCCACTTCACCAGTTTTGACCGCTGATTTGCAGGGGAGCGCGCTCTGCATGAGAAATGATGATTGCGGCGGCGGCGGCTGCCTGCAAGGATAAAAGAGGTGGCGCTCACTACCGGCAAATGAAAGAGAGCCCCACGGTGAATTACAGTCCCGCCGGAGGCAGAAACAGAACCTGGAATCCTCGTTTGCACTCTCCGTGGTTCAAAAGGTGTTCCGCGATCTCCAGTAACTGCTCGCTCCTCCCTCCACGGCTGTCTTTTGTCTTTGAAAGCCCGAGACCGACAGTCAATTATTATCTGTGCATGCAAGTGTTGTTGAAGAGACCAATTTGTGAACAATGGCCCTTCCCACGTTGTCCAAACATAAAGATTGCTCCGCAGCTGTTATTTGCGGAACCTGTCACCGTTCGCCGCGCTGCCGCGGAGCCGCCAGCTGTCCCGGAGCGCACTGCGCCCGGCGCCGCCCACCGCTGACATCGCCCCCGGCCCTCCCCGCGCCGCTGCCCGCCGCCGCCCACCGCCGCCCGGCGCGGGATGCCCGGAAGGCCGGCGCGCCGCCCTGCTCCACCCGCCCGGCAAAGCACGCCCGGCAGCCTGGCCGTGGTCTCCGCCTTCCTCGGGCGGTCTGGCCCGGTTTCCAAAGCTCACTCCTCCGGACCCTCCCTTCCCATTCCGTATTCATCGGGGCAGAAAAACAGAATCCACGGACGGACTTGTTAGGCCAGCCTGGTAGGACACGAGTTTAAAGAACAAATATTCATTTGGGTGTTTATTTTAAAGGTGTGACCCAAAATTCAGGTTCAGATCTCCTTGCCCTGTAACATCTGGACGAAATTGTCTTGAACCCACCAATTCTACAGTCGAGGAAGGTCCAAAGACTCCCCCAGAGTCCTGCTAGTTCCCATGGGGTCTGATGTCCTCTTCCCGCCTGAATCTGCACGCCATTCTTGAGTTCCTCCACCTACCCTAAAGCGAAATGCAGCCCTTCCACTGGTTCCCAAAATAAATCTGCTGGCATGAAGCAGTTCCTGAGAGCTTTCACTGAAAACACAGAGGGGGTTTCCACAAGAAGAAGGGACACCTCTTGAAGGACACTCTCAGTCATTCTCCCCACCCCCTTCCCATGGTGACATCCCTTATGTTTCAACCCCGAGAGCTCCAAATTCCTCTCCCGCTATTATACACACAGCAACTCTCTGATCCCCAGGCCCTTCCCCCAAGCTTCACTACCCAGTTGCTACCAACGGCCTTCCATTGCCAGGGCTCCCTCTCCTTCAGGGAAGAAGCACTGTTTTCTTCCTGGTACAAAGACCTTCAGTTTCCAGTGGTGTCCTGCTGGCGTCAGCATGTCTGCTGGGCTGCCAGTTTCTCAAAAAGTTCACTGGCCTCCAGCACTCCGTTTTCTTATGTCAGGACAATTCACATAGAGTGGATGGCTAGCTACTCAAGGAGCAGAATTTCATAGTAGTTTTCAGCCCCGAACTTCCAACAATGATTTTAAAAACATCAATTGCTGAATCTTGTAGGATGCAGAAGGCATGCTTGCTGGGCAATATATACTTAGACTGACATACTTTACAGTCTAAATTCAAACTGTCTAGCCTTTTCCAAATCCCTGACAGGTGACTTCAGTCTTCCTCAAGACTGTCCATGCATTTGTGTACCCATTTCAGGATTACAGACACGAGCATATAGTATTTCTTAGATTATGATACTATAGATACCTTATAATAACGAATATTTTGAGTGTGAACTGTATATATTTCCTAAATTTCTTTGGACACCAATTTCTAAGACCTGTGCCATTCTCAAGCATGGAGCTATAAAATAAACTGAATAGTCCCAGACCTCTTCTTAACCCCATTTTATGCTAATGATAATGCACTCTAAAATGACCAGTCATGTCCTTTACAGAGTAACATTAAGGCTATCTTCCTAATTTGTAGTTAAATTTTTTAAATGTATGTTAAAAGCATAAAATACTCTATAATTCCTTCTCCCTTCACTTTTACCCAAGAGACAAAGACCAATCAAAAAGAATTTTTTTTAATCCTGATCTTAGATAACATATCCTGGTTTGTTTTAGAATATTATTAAGGGTCTGAAGGAAAAAGAAATTTTTTGAAAGAAAGTTGAAATCAGCTTCCCAGAGAGAACATTAAGATTCAAGAAATTTCCATTTCGAAGGACTCTAGAATTATGTCCACTGCCCTTGAATTCCGTAACACCGAGGCAGCAAGGCAAATTCACACAGGAGAGGGAATGGGACTTCCTGAACACAAGGCAAAACTCGTCTGATTCAAAGTGGTCCAGTCCTCAGCGGTGGCATGTGGTTGCTTCAAACAGCAACAAGCCTGTGCCTGCACCAACGTTCTAGGCTGGTGCCCACACACTGTCTCCAGGGCAGGGTTAGATGTCACAGCCGCCCGGGGAGGAGAGCAGTTCTGTGCGTGTTAACAAGCTCTGTGGAAGAAGGCAATCCACTTGGCTCAGTACCACATTAGACTGGGGAAATACGAACTAGACTCTGGGCAAATATTTATCTTCGAGGGACCTCCGAGAGACCTCTGGGGGAGGAAAATAAATCTCTACACATGTTTACTCATACTGATTTCCAACAGCCCATCTAAATACAAGTGCAGCATTTCATTAAACAGACTTCTTCAATGGCCACCGAGCTGGGTAAATACATTATAAATAAAGGCACAGATCCTCTTTTCAGGGCAGATGGAGGTGTAATGTTTGAGTACATGATCCCTGTCTCCCAAACCAATCCCTTCTCTGGGGGCCCAGGAAGCAAGGAGTTTGCTGAAGGATTTCATTTTCTTTTTCGATAGAGTCGTTTATGGAGGGACTTCCATTTGAAGGAGAATATGCTCATTTTCACAGTTTTGGAAAAACAGAAATTTAAAAGAAGGAAAAAAGACTATTGTGAAGGCTGCTCACCCTTGATCTATCCAAGGAAAGTGCTAGGATTTGTAAGCTCAAGAAGTTCAGTGAACATGATTTTAAAAATGATTTGCACAGGGTCTGTTTCCTCATCTGGCTGGAACGACAAAGCTAATGTTGGACTCCAAGTTTGAGTACAAGAAGGAAAAGTGCATGACCTCAGAGCACCTTCCCACAGCAAGGCCCCAGGTGATGCTGAGAAAGCACTTGCTTTTGGACAAGGCTCCAGCATGTACGTACACACACACACACTCCTTCCACACAATGGCTTGGTGTAAAGAAAGCAGGGAAATCGCTCTCCAGGCTACAGATTCTCCCATGTTATTAGTCACCCTATCCTCCTCCTCCCAACTCTCCCTGGCAGCTGGGCTGGGCAATGACTCAGGAAGGCAGGCGGTGGGGAGAAGCTAGTTCGCCACCATGGCTTAAGAAAAAATACTGAGGCCTTTTCAAGTATAATTAACTCATAAACTTACTAGTCATCTGGAAAGGGAAGAAGGGGGCCAATGAGGGGTACAGGTGTGTGTTTGGGGCAAGGTGGGAGATGAAAGACATTTGGACAATAGTTGGAGGAAAAGTGATAGCCCCTATTTTTGTGAAGATGGCTCATGTAAACAAGCAAATAACATTCTGATAACCTATGCACACTTCTCCATGAGCCATTCTGCTGTGGGGAGTTCTTCCAAGTTCAGCAAAGCCCCCGACATCACTGATGAAACCAGGTCCCATTAGCACCACATATTACCTACTGGAGGAAGATGCAAGCAACACTGCGGAGTATAACAGGATCTCTGGAAGGGAGAGTTGAGAGCAATAGCATGAAACTCAGACCTGAGCCAAAGTGAGAGCTGAGTACCAGGACACACCACAGTCAGATGGAGGAAAATCAGTGCCAAACTACAGTGTCTTCAGGACTAAAAGAATTTCTGTTGAACATGGTGGATCCTTTCTCTGAGTATAATATCTGATTTGGCCATCTTGAGAGATAACACCAAAGGAAACCCAACCTAGACACAACTGATTGTGTTTGGGGGTAGCACTGGATCTGCTCTTTTTTCTTTGTGCATAAAGCAAAATGTCTCTGCCCTCCATCTTCACTACTCAGAGAGCAGGGCAATAGCTTGCTCTCTGCTAACCCCACAATGATCACATCATAGATGTTTACCACCCTGACCCTTGCCTGTCCCTCCCTGTCATAGCTGGCTGCTCACACCAGCCATGATGACATGATTGTAGCTCCAAAAGTGGAACATTAGGGAGGATAACACCTTAAGATTCTCAACATTCAATTACACGCTCCCCAGCCCTGATATTCCAGGCTACAGCACTCCCATCAGCATGATTTGCAACTGATTTATGAAGCAAATCCCACTGTTTCTGGCTCTTATTCAGCCCCAAATACAAAGGAATGAGTAAAAGCTGTTTTCTCCGCAGCAGTATCTTGCCTCCTTGGCAGGTGGAGAGGATGATGTATGGAATAGCTGGCATCTCCTCCTCCTCCTTGGAAAGGGATTCGGCACACACAGTCCTGTCAGCCAACCCACCAGCCAGCTGACTCTCCGGGGGCCGCGGAAGGCCAAGCGGCAAGGCTGGCCCCAGCTGCCAGTTCCAGGAGAATAAGCCACTGAGTTGGTTCTGCCCTCTCCTGGAGCCCAAATCCCCAGGCAGCCTCAGCCTCCATAGCCCACGGTCTACGCTCCACGTTCCAAAAAGAGCCTCTCCCATCGTTATGTGTAATCAACCACATTAAAATGTCACTGGAACTTTCTCTTAATGCCCTTTCTAAAAGCCCATCTGTCCCACTAAAGCCTCCGTTTAATCTACCCATGTTTCCTCTATAGCACACATACATTCGCACCTTCTGATAGGCACATAGCTATCAACAGGCTATCAACAGAGAAGCTTTCCTCCAAATGCTGAAACTTTAGAATGTCTTCTGTATTGTTTTCCTTGTGTTCTTACAGAGTCAGTGCTCCGAGAACTTAGGAGCCCTCTCTGCACGAAGAGGCTGCTCACACTCGGTCTCTCAGGCACGTCTCACTGTCTAGTGGCCCCTGAGGTCTTTACATAGGGGCCTGGGGCTGCAGTCTGACTGGGGGAACAGGGACTCGTCTAAAGCTGGCTCTGTGGAGCAAGCACACTGTTTACTTAGATTTAATGTTGACGTGCCGAAGTTTAGAGTCAGAGCTCGTGAAATCATGAGGAGCCCGAAAACCCCACCTCCACCTTGGAGCTGCAGGCTTAATAGCCCAAGTGCAGCCATTGATTACGGTGCCAAGATACCCCAGAGTCCTTCTAGAAGTAGCTTCAGAGGCCAGCCGACCAGCTTTCTGCTGTCAAAAAGGAGGCATGTAAAACAGCCCATTTCCCTAGCACGTGGCAAGGTTTAAGTGAGAAGATCATTCTGACAAACATGGTGGCATGGGGTAGACAGAACTCCTGTGTGGTTGGGGCAATAAGCACTGCCATTAATTTAGCATTTACCAAATAATACACACTATCTAAAAAGCCTTGACTATACTATCTCATTTAACACTCACCACAACCTTGTGAGGTAAATATCACTACCCACCCCATTTTAGAGATGAGGAAACTGAGCCCCAGTCCCAAGATCCAACAACGAGCAAGCAGTGGTCCCACGCTTTGAACGCAGTTCTGTCTGACTATAAATTTCCCTTGTTGCTGCAGCCTGCCATATCTCCCAATTACATTATCTTCACACTGGATTGCTGATTTCCCTCCCTGTTATCAGCCCTCACAACAACAACAAGATAGTTTGGTGCCACCCCTCAGCAAGAAGCACGAGAGTCGTTTCCCAGGTTAGGAATGTAGGATAAACAGCTCACTGCACCAATAGATGACGTGGTGCCAGGCCATCAGAGGATGGCCAAAGCCAGTGGAGGCTGTCCTCTGAGAAGGAAAGGTGGGTTTGAGAAGGGGATATTTTCATTGCCCAGTGAGCAAAGAATGCAGAGGTACTTTTTTAATCAGGGGATCTGCTCCTTTCTGGTTGCAAACAGCTTTCTGCTACTTAGCAGACTTATTGGGGAGGGAACTCCTTGGTGTCACTTTGTCATCACAAGCCACCACAAAAAATCTCCAGGAAATGACCCCACTATCTTCCTGGCATTTGCTACTTCACTCCAGCTCAGGTATTTTTTAGTGTATGTCCCATGCAGTATTTGCGCATACTTATTCTAAAAAATTATCTGTTGCTTATCTGAAATTCAAATTTAACCAGGGTCTTGTATTTTACCTGTATTTCACACAGGCTCCCAATACAGCGCTACTCTCTTCAAAAAAATAAGCGTGCTAATAAAGGTCAGAAACTGTCACACAGATGGTGATTGGGACCTAACCAAGCCAGCTAGGCCCTGAATTAAGACCCAGAGAATCCTTAGTGCACCCACCCCCGGAGCCCTCCCTTGGGGCTTCATGAGAGCATCTTCCGACCAGGAAAGGCCTAAGCTAAGCAGTTGGATCCCTAAATACCCCAAGAAAGGTAGATGAGTAAACAGTACATTGATCTCTTTGGGTGCAAATACACAGTTCCTTTCTCCTCAGTTCCTGTTCAGGGCTCTCCTCTGCTAGCGACAGGGAAACCCCTTCCCTCTCCCACGCTAGCACATTTTTAACAAAGCAGCTAAGATCTCCCCAGCTGAAACTCCTCTTCCACAAAGATTTGCTTGGAGGAGCAGATGGGAAGAATGGCGGTTACGTAGCAAAAAAAAAATTACACTGGATGCCAGAGCAAGTTCACACTTGTAACCACCAGCTCTGTCCAATGTTTTCATTTTTCAAGCGCAAGCATGTTGTTGAAATCTAGATGCCATTTCAAAACACGATTCCGAAAGAACAGCAAGGGGGTTTCACTGGCACGGTATTCTCTCCCTTCTTTCCTGCTCTCCAGCGAAACAAACGTCAATGTTTCCACATCACCTTCTACAGAAAGCCTGTTCTGTTCTCCCTGAGAAATCCAAGGCCCAGCCGACCAGGAGAGCAGCCTCCGCAAGTTCCTGCTGTAGTCCTGAAATTCTGTTTTCTGTGTGGCCTCTCGCACCTGGCTCTTATCACTAAGTCATCTGGGCCACACACCCACAAAAGAGACAACCCTCAGAATGGGAGAAAATATTTGCAAATGAAGCAACTGACAAAGGATTAATCTCCAAGATTTACAAGCAGCTCACGCAGCTCAATAACAAAAAAACAAACAACCCAATCCAAAAATGGGCAGAAGACCTAAATAGACATTCCTCCAAAGAAGACATACAGATTGCCAACAGACACATGAAAGAATGCTCAACATCATTAATCATTAGAGAAATGCAAATCAAAACTACAATGAGGTATCATCTCACACCGGTCAGAATGGCCATCATCAAAAAATTTAGAAACAATAAATGCTGGAGAGGGTGTGGAGAAAAGGGAACCCTCTTGCACTGTTGGTGGGAATGTAAATTGATACAGCCACTATGGAGAACAGTATGGAGGTTCCTTAAAAAACTAAAAATAGAACTACCATACGACCCAGCAATACCACTACTGGGCAAATACCCTGAGAAAACCATAATTCAAAAAGAGTCATGTACCAAAATGTTCATTGCAGCTCTATTTACAATAGCCAGGACATGGAAGCAACCTAAGTGTCCACCAACAGATGAATGGATAAAGAAGATGTGGCACATATATACAATGGAATATTACTCAGCCATAAAAAGAAACGAAACTGAGTTATTTGTAGTGAGGTGGATGGACCTAGAGTCTGTCATACAGAGTGAAGTAAGTCAGAAAGAGAAAAACAAATACCGTATGCTAACACATATATATGGAATCTAAGAAAAAAAAAAAGTCATGAAGAACCTAGGGGTAAGACAGGAATAAAGACACAGACCTACTAGAGAATGGACTTGAGGATATGGGGAGGGGGAAGGGTAAGCTGGGACAAAGTGAGAGAGTGGCAAGGACATATATACACTACCAAATGTAAAATAGATAGCTGGTGGGAAGCAGCCGCATAGCACAGGGAGATCAGCTTGGTGCTTTGTGACCACCTAGAGGGGTGGGATAGGGAGGGTGGGAGGGAGGGAGACGCAAAGAGGGAAGAGATATGGGAACATATGTATACGTATAACTGATTCACTTTGTTATAAAGCAGAAACTAACACACCACTGTAAAGCAATTATAGTCCAATAAAGATGTTAAAAAAAAAAAAAAAAGACGGCACCTGATTTGGCAAGAGCTTAGGACCAACAGCCTGAACCCGGCTTCCTCTGGACAAGCCCAATCCCCTCCCCCGCCCCCAGGCTACCCACACCTGGGACGGGCAGTCCCTTCCAGTTTCCTAACAGCCTGTTTCAGTGTGTCTGAGCTACAGGCCTGGGGGAAGATCAGGGTGACCTGTGACCTTGGCTAACCCTAGAGCAGTTTCAGTTACTCTTCTCTGGGTCTAGGACCAGTGATTCCTGCCGGGGGTGGGGAGCCTGCCCCTCAAGAGGAGCCTAAGGATACTCTCCAGCAGGATGTTTTATTCAAAAAAGCAAAATTAATAGTATGCCATTTTATATTGGAAAATTATTTATTATTTTTGCAACACAAACTACAGAAAAGAAAGTGCAAACATTTACAGAAATAAATCTTTCACATTTTGTAGTAAGAATAATAGCTAATATTTGAGAGCAGCCTAACACCAGGCATTATGCAGAGCATTTTAAATGCATTATTTGGTTGATTCCCCAGCCATCCCATGAGACAGTATTATCATCATCCCCTCAGCCCCTCGGCCAAGTAGGGAGACAGAGGCATGTCCCAGTGAGGGCCAGGGCTGCAACTTAGATCCCAACACCTCACCAGAGTAAACCCTCACCATCACTCCACATCATATCCAAGGACCAGCTCATGTTTAGCCATCGCCCCAGATACCACTGGCTTTCTCTCCTGCCACAGAGACCTGAGACTACACTGAGAATCAGGAAAAACAACTATAAAATCAGTTATTGGGACTTCCCTGGTGGTCCAGTGGTAAAGAATCCGCCTTACAATGCAGGGGATGTGGGTTCGATCCCTGGTCAGGGAACTAAGAGCCCACATGCTGCAGGGTAACTAAGCCTGCGCACCACAACTACTGAGTTCGCGGGCCTCAACTAAATAGACTGCGTGCCGCAAACTACAGAGCCCATGTGCTCTGGAGCCCGTGCGCCACAACTAGAGAGAGAAAACCCGCATGCCACAACTAGAGAGAAGCTCAGGCACCGCAACGAAGAGCCCGCGTGCTGCAATGAAAGATCCCGCACGCCTCAGCGACGATCCCACGTGCTGCAACTAAGACCCGATGCAGCCAAAAATAAAATAATATAAAAATAAATAATAAATAAATCTTTTTAAAAAATCAGTTATTACCTTGCCATTTCCAACAGCCTAGTAGACGGTACACATGCTACAGAGTGTCAGCAGGACAAAACTAATAAAATCATATGTAGACCTGGCTCTTTCTTGTTAAATTCTTGCCAAGGAAGAAAATCTTCAGGGAAGTCCAAGACAAAATCGAGTTTGGCTGAATATCTTCAGCCACTGAAAGAAATCAGTATGTCACAGCATTTGATTAGTGCCTTGAACGCAGCAGGTACTAAAGCAATGTTATTCTGTTGAAATTGGGACAACTTTATAGGAAGGATTACTTCTCTCTCCCTCTCCCCCACCTTAAGATGAACCTTAAAATGTCATTCATTCACTAGATAGGCATTAACTGAGTTCTGCCATGATGAGGCATCACTGGGCACGGTGATAAACCCAAGATGAAGTAGGTGCCATTCCTGTAATTGAGAGCATTATAATTTGTTGGGGAAAGCTATATATTTCTTAAAGACAAATACATGTGTATTAGTTTTCTATTGCTGCGTTAACAAATTACCAAAAGCTGATTCTCTCACAGTTTTGTAGGTTAGAAGTCCAGGCACAGAGCGGCTGGGTTCTCTGTTCAGATCTCACTGGGCTGAAATCAAGGTGGGCTGAGCTTCTCATCTGGGGCTCAGGGTCCTCTTCCAAGCTCATTCAAGTGTGGGCAGAATTCTTTTCCTTGCAGTTATAAGACTGAGATTCCCATCTCCTCCATGACTGTCAGCCAGGCTGCTCTTACCTCCTAAAGGCCATCTCCCTCCCTTGCCACGTGGCCTCCACCTTCAAGCCAGCAATGGCATGTAGAATCCTTTTGCTCTGAAACTCTGACTTTCTCCTCTGGAACCAGCCAGAGAAAACTCTCTGCTTTTAAAGAGCCCACCGGATTAGGTCAAGTCCAATAGGCTAATCTCCCTTTTGTCATATCACATAGCATAACCATGGTATCTCATCATATTCACAGGTTCTGCCCACATTCAAGGAGAGGAGATGAGATAAGTGTGTGGGTCACTGGGGGTCATCTTAGAATTCTGCGTGCCACAATATGCATGTAAAAATAGTGTGTTTTCAACCATTGTCGACAGTGGTTCCCCCCAACCCTTGGTGTCATCAGAACATGGGGGGAAGCAAGGATGCTTAACATCATATAGTAGTCAAAGAATAACTGTCCTGGATGAAATACCCAAAGGACGCTCACTGAGAAACACTAAACTAAATGAAACAGAAAGAGCCTTAAAATTTGATGGAATGTCAGAGCACTTCTTTGAGTAACAAAAGGTCCATTAAAGACTAATATGGCTCCTCTTTTACACTGGTAGATTCCCCCCAACCAGGTGAAGATAGAAACTAAATGGATAGAAAACTGTACTATGCCACATAATGATGGAAGCCCAGTACCCTCCCGAAACAGGACTAGGCTCCTAGCTAAAGGAGGAAATATTTCTTTTCTTAATGTGATTTCTGACTTAATTATTCACCATCCTCTTCCACATTTAATGTCTGTCCTTGGAAGATGCTCAAATTTAACAGGTCAACCAATGCAGTGACCAAGCTGACTACTGTTCTCAATGGTGGCTATACGAAGGGAAAACTTGATCTTGAGTTTCACCCCTCTGGTTTAGCACACTGTTGTGGACACCAGGGGACAGAGGAAGGTTATCCTGAGAATGAGGGTCTTTCCTCTGGAAGGAGAGAAATTTGGGGAGCAGAGGGCAGGGGAGTAAGGTCCTTCCCACCTGGCGGTTGTCAAGCATTTGAGCAGGGTCCTGAAGGATCGGAAGCTTTGCATTTTTGAGATAAGGCAGGGAGAAGCTCAGCAATGAAGAGGAGGAGAGTAGGGCAGTGAAAGGGCAGTGAAACTAGAGCAGGTTACTTCTTTAGAAGGAGGAAGCTAAAGTATGTTTGGAGGCTAAGAAGGACTCAGTGGAAAAGAATAGAATGAAGACCAGACTAATGATACAATCGAAAAAGGAACCTGCAAGGTTCCAGAAAAGTCGGCGGGGGCGGTGGGGGGGTGGGTATAAGATGCAATGGGAAAGTATTAACTATGGACACTTCTGCTTCTGTGATATGAGGAAGGAAGAAAGGATGGGTGAAAACACAGAGATGTTGAAGTGGGTAGGAAGAGGGGAGTTAGGTCAGGTGGTCTCAGTCTCAGTAACTGTAAGACAAGTCCTCTGCCAGTGAGAGTTTTTAAAGTGCAGTATATCTTACATATTTTAAAAATGCCCAATGTTTCCCCTAATTTTAGCTATCCCTGCCATGGGGGTTAGGGGAGGAAGGCTTTGGGAAATACTAATGTTAGAAATTAAAAGGAATAAAAGCATCCACAACTAAGGAAGGGAGCCAACATTTGCTGAGTTATTAATGTTAAAACATGACATTTCACCAAAAAGAAATGGAAATAGAACAGAAGTGTTTCTTAAGGGCACAGGAGAAAGATGTGCAAGGTAGCCAAAGTCCAAAGGTTCCTAAAAGAGAGACACCGGATACCAGCTCCTCTATCCCGCAAACCTTTCTGAAAGGAAAATATGTCTTCACAGTTGAAGGGGGTAGGGAGTGCCCCTGCCATGACCTGATGGATGGGAAAAAGTTCTGTTTACCCAGTTTTCTTCCTATTTGTCTATAACCAGCCAGGTGTTTACAGAAAGCGAGAAAAGTCGTTGCCCCTATACTTACTAATATGCTAGCTCAATAAACAGGGGGGTTATATTCCATTCACATTTTGAAGGAAATGTTACAATTGCTAGAGAAGAACTAGCTATTTAGTTTCATGTAAAAAGAATAATTTTGTAATGTACCAAGGCTATCTGAATTGAGTAAGGGGTCTGGGGGAAATTTTGCCTGATGAAATCAGTTTTTCCTAAGTGAACAGCTACAGCAGAAGGAGGGTAAATGTTTTACCCAGTTCTGGTCAATAATGAGTCCAGTCTCCATTTTTGTAAAGAGATCGTAGAACCTTACCATCCCTAATACAACCTTGGCCTCAAATCTTCAGCTCTGTCTGACAAGCTAGATCTTACCGCAGCTTGGGAATAGAGCTTTGGTTCTTAATATTTTTTTAATACATCAAAAAACACTTCAGTTTAACTGATTTGGGTCAGCTGTGAGCCATTATTCAGTGGGAACTGATGGGTAAAGATGATATATATGCAAATGAATGGGAAAATTTTTGATGCACCAAGTTTAAGAGAAAGAGTGATATATATGCAGTGCTGTTATACTACAAATATTATAAGTAATCAAAATGGTTTGACATACTGTGTACATTTCAAAGAAGGTTTGTTGTATCAGTCAAACCATGTAAAAAGCGTGATGTGCAATTTGAAACAGGGGCCAAGATTTAGCAGAAAATGACGAGATCAAACAGCAATTTAGGAAGAGAGAGAGAGAGGGAGAAACAGATTGTTTTGATTCCATTTCTATGGTTATCTAAGCAAAATCCAGGCCAGCTTTTTACAAAAACCTACCTAAGGTAAGTCACAATGAAGGGCTGGCTGGCAAGCCTTTAACATACCCTAGAGAAATGTATTATGATTCAGGAATATTTTTAAAATGTACTACTCAGCAAGAATACCGTAGCTCTCCTATAGATTAGGAAATTCACCATGTTCAAGGCCATTAAGGACAGCCCAGAGCAAAATAAAAGAGAGTAAATCCTGGTACTGTTAGGCTTGGAGATATCCTCCTTCAAAAAAAAAGACAGATGAAAAAAGAAAAATACATTTTTTATTTGTACTTCAGCCCTGGAGCAAATACCAATGTAGTTTGCT
This sequence comes from Eubalaena glacialis, assembly GCF_028564815.1. NCBI lineage: Eukaryota > Metazoa > Chordata > Mammalia > Artiodactyla > Balaenidae > Eubalaena > Eubalaena glacialis. The sequence goes on along the minus strand of NC_083716.1, from coordinate 179,619,287 downwards.
CCATCCCTGCCTCCCTGTGTTGGGTTAGGTAGTTTACAAAGAGTTGCCACCTGAATGGGGTGTAAGTGCTGAGGCTCAGAGAGAGACAGAGTCAAGAGCAAAGGATGACAGTGCCCATCAGAGCAAGGGCAGGGTGACCAACTGTCCTGTTTGCCCACGACTGAGGTGCTTCTCCATACTCGAGACACTCAGTGTTAAAAGCAGAAGAGTCCCGGGCAAACTGGGATGACTGGTCACCCTAGCAGGCATGGAGGAAACTGCAGGAGCGGCTCCTGGGTAGAACTTCACCACCCCAGGCTGTTGGAGAACCGGGACTGTCGTACCTGGCTTGGTCCCCCAGGCACGTACGCCATGGTTTGGCTCCCTGAGGGACTGCACTCAGCTGTCCCCCTTCCTTCCCTGGCAGGTACCATGGAGCACTCAAGGCACACAAACACACAGACAGAGACACAGACACAGACACACATACACATTGTATATCTTTGCTATAAATGTACTTACATGCTAGAAAATAAAAGAGTAAGTTACAAGGTTTAGAAAAGTAAGGGAAAGCAAAAGGAACAAAGCATTTCATTTCCTAGGCTCTGAATCATATTTATTTCTATTAAAAATTTTTCTAATTACAAGTAATATCCTCATTACATAAAAAAAAAAAGTACACAGAAAAGAAAAAAAGAAAGGAGCCCACTCCCATTCTATTCAGGGACAACCACTCAATACCTAGATGGACTTCCCGCTCTACCCGTGGTCCTCAACCTTGGCAACATACTGTAATAACCTGGGAAGCTTTTTAACAATAGTGAAACCTGGGACACACCCCCAGAGCTTCTGAATTCATTGGTCTGGAGAAGTCTGATTTATTTCATTGGTCTGGTCTGATTTTATTGGTCCAGCATCAGTATTTTTTAAAGTTTCCTCCAGGGATTCTAAGACTCCAGGAAAGCTGGGAACCACTGCTCCAGGCCCTTTTCAAAGTGTCAGTCCCCTCACACACACAGACCCATACACGCAAACACACACACGTTTATATCATACCTAGCATTCCTTTTAAAATTTCCTGCTTTTTTCACTCAGCAATATATAGTGAATAAATTCCCATGTCAATAAATCATTTGCAACACTTTAAGTGGTAGCGTGGTATCCCAATGTATGGCTTAATTCATTTAACAAATTCTTATTGTTGAATATTTTTACTGTTTCCAGATTTTGCTCTCATATCTGCACTGGGAATAATAATTAAAATTCTGGACTCTGGAGTTGGACTGCTTTGGTCTGAGTCCCAGACACTGCCCTCACTAGCTGCGAGTGACCTCAGGCAAGTCCCTTAAACTCTCTGGGCCTCAGATTCCCCATCTGTTAAATGGGGTAATAGTGGTGCCTACTTTTAAATGAGATAATACATATAAGGCACTAACCATGAGCTTAAAAAGCATTAGATATTATATAACTATTAACCTTTGGCCATTTCCTAAATTATTTTCTTAGGATAAATACCCAGAAGTTCAATCTTGAATCTAACAGTATGCATAATTTTGAGGCTTGTGATATGATTTCCACACTACCCTCCCACAAAAGTGTGAGTATCGTGCAATTACCAAAGTGTCTACTCTTGAGTAAAGGTGGCTCCACCCATTTTCTCCACCCCTTACTCATGTTGCACCAGTTTTATTCTTAAGTTCATGATTGTAGGGACTTCCCTGGTGGTCCAGTGGTTAAGAATCCGTCTTGCAATGCAGAGGATGCCGGTTCGATCCCTGGTCGGGGAATTAAGATCCCACATGCCGTGGGACAACTAAGCCCGCGTGCCACAGCTAGAAAGATGCCCATGCACTGCAACTAAGAGCCTGTGTGCCACAAAGAAATATCCCGTGTGCCACAACTAAGACCCAACGCAGCCAAAAAATTAATTAATTAATTTAAAAAAAAAGTTCATGATTGTAATTATGATGCATGAACATGATAGGATGATCTGTAAAATTTGAAAATTAAGCATAACATTGACCTAAGAACTGGATTTGAAAAAGCTAATAATATCTGTAATTTATTTACAATTTATCTCCTAACTGCCTGGCAAAAAATGAGGTACTCAGGGGAAAAAAAACAAAAACAAAAACAAAAACATGATGCAAGACAATTAAAATAAACATTTCAGGAAAAAAAATCTTACTATTTGGAAAAGAAAGGGAAAGATATGAGATGGTCATGAATTTCAGCTCTGAGCTTCCTAGCAACAAAAGTAAAGATAGAAACACATTTCCCACTCCAAAATAAAAAGGAAGCACATTAACTTTATCTAGAAATAAATGTCTTCCTGTTACTAAATTCTAAAAGGAATTACCATGCATTTCCTTATGTAAAAGCCACCAAATAACATAACAAACAATACAGTTTGGCCCAAATTTGCTGAAGATGTTAAAACTTTTTCATGTGACCAGTTCTCATATAGATCCTTGAAAAAATATGAGAACCTAAGACCTGGTTGTATTTCAGTGAAGACAGAGCTTTTGGTTCTAACTTATACCACATATGTTGTTTGGTGTTTCTCAAGTGTGAGTTAAACTGTGGTGGTCGTTAGTGCTGTTAACCAAATATTTCTGGTTTTCCCATTTTCAGACACATGGTAAGATTGTATATCTCTGCCCCCTTAAATTAGGTGAAACCATGTGACATTCTGTGGCCAATGAAATGTGAGCATCAGTAATACATGGAAGTCTCAAGTGGAAGTTTTAAATGCCAGGGCACATTTTGTCACAACATGCATACTGCTGTGGTCATTAGGGTACTCAACAACAGATTCTTAGATATGATACCCAAAGCACAAGCAACCAAAGAAAAAAACAGATAAATTGGACTTCATAAAAATTAAAAACTTTTGTGCATCAAAGAATACTATCGGGGCTTCCTTAGTGGTACAGTGGTTAAAAATCCATCTGCCAATGCAGGGGACACAGGTTCGAGCCCTGGTCCGGCAAGATCCCGCATGCCGCGGAGCAACTAAGCCCATGCGCCACAACTACTGAGCCTGCACTCTAGAGCCCACAAGCCACAACTACTGAGCCCGCGTGCGCCTAGAGGCCGTGCTCCGCAACAAGAGAAGCCACCACAATGAGAAGCCTGCGCACCACAACAAAGAGTAGCCCCCGCTTACCACAACTAGAGAAAGCCCACGGGCAGCAATGAAGACCCAACGCAGCCAAAAATAAATACATAAATAAATTTAAAAAAAAAAAGAATACTATCAAGAAAGTGATAAGACAACCCACAGAAAGAGAAGAAATATTTGCAAATCATATATCTGATAAAGGTCTAGTATCCAGAATATATAAAGAACTCTTACAACTCAACAATAAAAAGACAACCCAATCAAAAAGAGAGGATTTGAAGACACATTTCTCCAAAGGAGATACACAAATGGCCAATAAGCACATGAAAAGATGCTCAAAATCATTAGTCATCAGGGAAACGCAAACTAAAACTGTTTCATACCTACTAGGATGGCTATAATCAAAAAGATAGACAATAACAAGTATTGAGGAGGATATGGAGAAATTGGAACAATTGTACACTGTTGGTAGGAATGTAAAGTGGTGCAGCCACTGTGGCAAATAGTTTGGCAGTTCCTCAAAAGGTTAAAATAGCGTTACCTATCTTATGACCCAGAAATTTCACTCCTAGGTATATACCCAAGAAAATTAAAGACATATGTTCACTCAAATCTTATACATGAATGTTCATAGCAGCATTATTCACAATAGCCAAAAGGTGGAAATAACCCATGTCCATTGATTGATGAATGGATAAACAAAATGTGGTTTATCCATCCAGTGGAATATTATTCAGCAATCAAAAGGAATGAAGTTCTGATAAATGCTACAATATGGATGAAAACATTATGCTAAGTAAAAGAAGCCAGACGCAGAGGCCATATACTGTGTGATTCCATTTATATGAAATGTCCAAATTAGGTAAATCCATAGAGACAGAAAGCAGATTAGTGGCTGCCAGGGGCTGATGGGTAGGGAAAACGGGAAGTGACTGCTAATGGGTACAGAGTTTCTTTTGGGGGTGATGAAAATGTTTTGGAATTAGGTAGTAGTGATGGTTGCATAACCATGTGAATATACTAAAAACCACAGGATTGTATTCTTTTAAATGCGTGAATTATATCTCAATTTTTAAAAATAATTTTTAAAAGAATGCTAACGTCAAAACAAAACCTCAGTCAGCCTGGGTCCCTGAGTCTAGTTGAGGTCAATTAGCAAAACTCCCTAAACTTCTGTTGAGTTAATAACTGAGTTTAGGGACTTCCCTGGTGGCGCAGTGGTTAAGACTCCGTGCTCCCAGTGCAGGGGGCCCGGGTTTGATCCCTGGTCAGGGAACTAGATCCCACATGCATGCCACAACTAAGAGTTCACATGTCACAACTAAGGAGCCGGCGAGCCGCAACTAAGGAGCACACGTGTTGCAACTAAAGAAGCCGGTGAGCTGCAACTAAGGAGCCAACAAGCCGCAACTAAGGAGCCTGCCAGACACAACTAAGACCTGGCGTAACCAAATAAATAAATAAAAGTAAATATTTTTAAAAAAACAGTTTTTTAAAAATATTGTTGCATAAGTGTGCCTATCCTTATTGATATGAAAACAAATTCCTTTTAAAGGTAATAAATTTGTACAGACCCCAAAGTTAATATAAATTATTTTCATTATTATGTTACTTAGATATATATAAATATAAATTTCAGTTTAAGGTCCTTGGGCTTATATATACAAACAACTATAAAGCCAAAACAAGGTTATAAACTAAACAGGTACAAAACTACAAAACCAATAATATTCAAGTTACCAGCACTAAATCAGATGGGAGATGACACTGTTTGCTTCAACTAAATCACACCTGAATAGGCATTGACTGCAAGGGCCTCGAGTCTGACATGCAGGTAGTGTCATGCCTCATGACACCTCAATTTTCTATAACTTTTCTAGGTTCAAACTCCTAAACAATTCACCCAGTCTTCACTTAGCACAAATGCATCTCATTAACCTGTGCCAAAGGAATTCTACTCTATACCAACACAAAAACTAATACAGACACAAATTACGGACAAAGAAATAGTACGGCAGTATTTGTATACAAACTGATCATTTAGGCTACTTAGAATACATTTATATTGTGTTTTTTGGATTTTTTTTCAAAATAAAACATTTCATTTTTATTCTCTTAGCAAAATCTCATGAAGCTCTAAGATATACAGCCTCTAGATAGTTACGATGCCTATCTAAGGAAGAATTTCACTAGCCCCGGTTTGTTGCATCTTCCATACATACAAAAGTACTAAAATCATTAACTTGAGATATCTGTTCTTTGTGATTAGTAGTAATCTTTTTATGCTTGACATGTATTTCCCAGCCAAAAAAATTCATATACATACTGGCTCCTCCCCTACTGCTTCCAAGCAGTCCCCTCAGAGCTACTGAGAGGCTGTTTCCCAGGCTATAGTCCTCATAAGGTCCCTGAATAAAACTTAACTCACAACTCTTACATTGTGCATTTTTTTTCAGTCAACATCCCCAAGAATACATTTGCTGACCAATAGAAGCTCCATGGCTCTCAGTTTGAGAAACACTGTTATAGCCTAGACCACTGGTTTTCAAATTTGAGCATGCATCAGAATCACCTAGAAGGGCTTATTAAAACACTGATTGCTGGGCTCTACCTTCAGAGTTTCTAATTCAGTAGGTCTGAGGTGAGGCCCAAGAATCTGCATTTCTAAAACTTCCCTAAGTGATACTGATGCTCCAGGGAGCACAGTATCTTTCAAATATTAGGTGACTCTCTGGTAGCCATCAATTCAAGACAGGTTTCTAACAGCAATCAATTCAAGGATACACTCTCCTCTGATGCCTGAAATCAGCATCCTGTAGGGCTGACTGGAGAGACAACCATCAGCTTTGATCACCCAACAGGATGAAAAGTGAGCCTTCAGTAATGAGAACTGTGATAGTTAATTTTATGTGCAACCAACTGGGCCGCAGGGTGCCCAGACATTTGGCCAAACATTATTCTGGCTGTGTCTGTGAGGGTGTTTTGGGATGAGTTTAACATTCCAATCAGTAGACTGATTAAAACAGGTTGCTCTTCCTAACATAGGTGGGCCTCATCCAATCGGTTGAAGGCCTGAATAGAACAAAAAGGCTGACCCTCCCACTAGTAAGGAAGAACTGCCTGACTGCCTTCCGCTGGGACATTCTTTTTTTTCCTGCCTTTGGACTCAAACAGAAACATCCACTCTTTCTAGGTCTCAAGCCAGACAGCATTTGGACTGGAACCTCACCATCTCTCTCCTGGGTCTCCAGCTTGCTGACATGTCAGCCTCCATCATCATGTGGGCCAATTCCTGAAAATAAATCTTTCTCTATCTGTATACATCCTATTGGGTATGTTTCTCTGGAGAACCCTAATACAAAAACTAATGAGCCTTTCTTGGATTTTCACACAAACTGAGCCCAGAGGTAGAAGGAGGAAATTCTCATTAATAAACCTTCGTGATCCATCCACCTCCAGTCAAAGGTTTCTATAGCAACCTGAGTTTCAAAGCGAGGCTCGGGCCACATTTTCACAAACTGAAATGGAATAGATGGAATAGATGAGTGGAAATAAGTAACCCCTTGTGATCAACCAAGAAAACGAAGAATAATAAAAGACTAGCATCAGTGCCTGAGTTGAATTAATTTACCAAGATTTAGGACTATGAAACACTGGGCACACACACTTATTCTGCCACAGAGATTACCTAATTTCTTAAGGTCAAAGCAACGCTTTCACATCATTACCATTTCATACATGAAAAGATTTTTCTTCCTTTTTCTTAATTACTTCTAACTCATTCTGAGAGGCCACATAGTAGTGTATTAAGAGTGTGAGCTCTGCAGTCTTACATTTGGAATACCAATTTCATCATTTGCTAGTTGTGATGACCTTGGACAAGTTATTTAACCTATATAAGCCGCAGTTTACTCTTCTGTTCACTAGGAATAATGATCTAACCTGTCTCCGGATCTAACCAATAAAACAAACTACTTTTAAGTATTTATAATAGAAAGGGCTCCATGCGGGGAATTATTTCCACAGATGAAGGAGGAGTTGAGACGGGGAGGAAGCTGCCACTGACCCTGGGGTGGAAGACAAAGAGAGGAGATGAAGTTATGGAAGTCCAGGGTCAGCTGAGGAAGCTGGGACTCTGAGGGCTTGTGTGCAGCTGCTGCCAGAGCAGCCTCCTGAGGCAGAGGTGGGGGGGGACGGGTCTCCCTGGCTTCTCCCACCCCCTCACCTTTCGGTCCTATGGACGCCTTCCACTGGACACACCATCCAGATGCAGCCTGGGAAACATGCCCTAGAGCTGGCTGTCCTGTGGCACCGAGCAGGGGCTCCATCTGAGGGCCAACGGTCCCAGAACCAGCACTGCACGGCAACGGTCCGCGGAATATGGCAGAGCCCTTGAAGCTGTGTATTTTAAATTGGGGCTGTTGTGTCTCACTCGCCTTTTCCTTAACCCCTTCAACGAATTTTCCACTCCTCACGGTCTCTCTTTGTCTTCCTACTCTCTCATCACCCAGTTCTTTCCTCCCACTTCCTCGCCCACACTCAACAGCAGAGAGCAAGTCGGCTGGCCTCCCAGTGAAACTACAGACTATGAAACCCGAGGGATGGTGGTGTCAAGCTTTAGCTGCCAGATCCAATGATGTCCTCCTCTTCTCAGAGCCTGAATCCCCTGCCTTCACACACCAGGTCACAGAGGCATGACCACACAGCAAGCGTGGCGCCAGCACAAGCAAGACAGCAGGATGTGCCGGTCCTTTATCCTGAAGATCTCCCTCGCCCAGACCCACCCCCAGTGGCCATGTGAGCTTGTGCAGTTTGCTGCAGAGTCAGCTCCTTCAAACACCCCAGCTAGGTCTGCTGATCAGACGGAGATGGAAACAGATGACCTCGAAGTCCCCTTCCACCCCATCATCCTACGACACTACTGATGAAGTTAATTCCTATACAGGGACCCACAAGACGGAGGCCACCCCCTGCAGCCCACATCACAGATATAAACCAAAGTCAGCCTGCACTTAGGGGAAACACCTGTCAAGGTACCTTGTCTAACACCAATCCTCCAACTCAGCTTTAGCTAGCTCACCTTACCCTAGAAAATAGGAGCTGCTAGCCTTATAAGAAAGTTCCCAACCTCCTAGCCAATCATGTGCTGTTTCCGTGTTGCCTCTTCCAATATACTATAAAACTCGTTCTTGCCCAAAGTCCCTCCGGAAGAGTGCTCCACTGCTTGTGAGGCACTGTGCTCCCCTAATCCATGGATTGAGTAAAGGACAGAAAACTCACTAATAAACTGTTTTAGTCATTTGACACTACTATGGTTTCCATTTGTGTAAGGCTGGATTGTGGTATAGTCCCTGCCTGCCTGTGTTATGTTTAGCCAGAGGTAAAAGTCCCAAAATTCTTGAGCCCTGGTGCCAAGAGTGGTTTTCTGTTATAGGACAGGCATTTAATGTATCACGTTGATTGATTTGCGTATATTGAAGAATCCTTGCATTCCTGGAATAAACCCCACTTGATCATGGTGTATAATCCTTTTAATGTGCTGTTGGATTCTGTTTGCTAGTATTTTGTTGAGGATTTTTGCATCTATGTTCATCAGTGATATTGGCCTGTAGTTTTCTTTCTTTGTGACATCTTTGTCTGGTTTTGGTATCAGGGTGATGGTGGCCTCGTAGAATGAGTTGGGGAGTGTTCCTCCCTCTGCAATATTTTGGAAGAGTTTGAGAAGGATAGGTGTTAGCTCTTCTCTAAATGTTTGATAGAATTCGCCTGTGAAGCCATCTGGTCCTGGGCTTTTGTTTGTTGGAAGATTTTTAATCACAGTTTCAATTTCATTACTTGTGATTGGTCTGTTCATATTTTCTATTTCTTCCTGGTTCAGTCTCGGCAGGTTGTGCATTTCTAAGAATCTGTCCATTTCTTCCAGGTTGTAGGACAGGCATTTAAGAACAAAGGACGCCAAGGCTTATCCTAGGAGCTGCACAGAGTATAATATTCTCAAATCAACCCTCCTTATAAATAAATTATTTGTAGATTTGTAGATTAAAATAATTCAGAATTATGAAGGGAAAATTAGGGCAAGAAAAATTATCCCATTGCACAAGGCCTATAATGAAACTTTTGTGCCAATTTATATCTTTACCATTCTCAAAACCCTTGTACATTTTTCCTTCATATTTCTTCCCTGGGGTGTATAAAAGAATCATTCCTCTGACATGGTCCTTTAACACTTAAAACCCAGAGGTGAACTGAGTCCATCATCTTGACCAACCCATACCAGACTTTTTTTTTTTTTAACATCTTTATTGGAGTATAATTGCTTTACAATGTTGTGTTAGTCTCTGCTTTATAACAAAGTGAATCAGCTATACACATACATACATCCCCATATCCCCTCCCTCTTGCATGTCCCTCCCACCCTCCCTATCCCACCCCTTTAGGTGGTCACAAAGCACCGAGCTGATCTCCCTGTGCTATGCGGCTGCTTCCCACTAGCTATCGGTTTTACATCTGCATACCAGACTTCTTGTTAAGTCCAACTAGAAAGCAGTTGGCCAAAAACTCAACTTTTTGCGTTGTATCAGATTTGAGACAAGTCAGATCACGATTTTCGACATTTCACCAGCCCTGATCTACTGGTGGTTCTCAAAGTGTGGTTCCCAAACCGGCAGCAGCATCACCTGAGAACTGGTTAGAAATGCAGAATTTCAGGCCTCACCCAACCCTACTAAAACAGAAACCACAGAGGGTGGGGCTCAGCAATTTGTGTTTTAACAAGCCCTTCAAGTGATTCTGATGTAGGTAAGGTCTGAGAACCACTGTGCTAGAAAAACACACAAAAAAACAAAAAACAGACCAATTCCAGTGAAACATATCACATATTACTGGTCATTTTTCTAATGACCTGAATCTGAATTTAAATCCCAGATCTCCCCACAACCTGAAATCTACAGTATTTCTAACACCTATTTTATTCAGCACTCATTGTATTGGGAAGGCTTTTATTATTAAGGGAGGGTAATTTCAAGCAAGAGGACAATGGAAATTAGAACACCGCTATTGTCCTGTCAAAATGAACAAATTCCCCTCTACCAAACTGTCATTTTATGTTTGGGGGGAAAGGAAGGTTATATGCCTTTGCCAAACATGCCACCCTTTTGCTGGTAAATGCTTCTTTCCTATAATTGAGTGAACCTGCGCAAGTGCCCTTCTGTACCCACCAAGAAATAGCAGGCCCGACATGGGAATGGAGCCATATTTCCTTGCTCTTTTTTTCCAACCTTGTAAAAGCTCTTTAACCTTTCCAAGTAGAGGGGAGTTTTGGCAAAGAATTCTCCAGGGTGGCAAAAAGCACTTTCTTTTCACTCTTTTGTTGGGCTGTTAGATTTGAAACCCTTTTGCCCTGAGAACAATACACTGCAGAGTTACTTTCCGTCACTGCCTTCCATGTGCTTTCTCTGGCCCTTAGGATAATAGGCCACCATTTTAACATCAGAGACCCTGTGGCTGCAGTGAATCTAAGTGTAATGTAAGTCAGGCTCGTGAGTACTATTAGTCCAACTCTTAGCTAGACTGCTCTAAGGGGTTTAATTTTTAAAAAGCAATGTGGCACTCTAGTTAGAAGGCCAGTGAGCAGGAAATGGACTCCCACATCAATAGAATGCTAACCACCCTGGTGGCACACAACGCAGAAGGTAATTTGGGGGATTTAGGAAGTCAGAGAAGATGAATAAATAACAGAAGAACCAACCAATTTCCTTTTTCCTTTTTATGAAGACTATGATTGTAGGCTGTAATCTTCTTCTCATCATTAATGAAATAAGGGGAAGGGGGAGTTTAAAATATGTGGTAGTGTTAAATAACCCATAACTAAATGCATGGCAACATCAAAAATACACATCTCGGATGGAAATACAATGAGGGCCTTGAAATTTGATGTAAGGTTTTTTTCTAAATATAACTCCCTAAGGAAAACTCTTAAAAAAAAATCTCCCCTAAAACATAGGCAGAACATTCTATGACATAAATCACAGCAAGATCCTTCTTGACCCACCTCCTAAAGAAATGGAAATAAAAACAAAAATAAACAAATGGGACCTAATGAAATTTAAAAGCTTTTGCACAGCAAAGGAAAACATAAACAAGACGAAAAGACAACTCTCAGAATGGGAGAAAATATTTGCAAATGAAGCAACTGACAAAGGATTAATCTCCAAAATTTACAAGCAGCTCATGCAGCTCAATATCAAAAAAACAAACAACCCAATCCAAAAATGGGCAGAAGAGCTAAATGGACATTTCTCCAAAGAAGATATACAGATTGCCAACAAACACATGAAAGGATGCTCAACATCACTACTCATTAGAGAAATGCAAATCGAAACTGCAATGAGGTATCACCTCACACCCGTCAGAATGGCCATCATCAAAAAATCTAGAAACAATAAATGCTGGAGAGGGTGTGGAGAAAATGGAACCCTCTTGCACTGTTGGTGGGAATGTAAATTGATACAGCCACTATTGAGAACAGTATGGAGGTTCCTTAAAAAACTAAAAATAGAACTACCATATGACCCAGCAATCCCACTACTGGGCATATACCCTGAGAAAACCATAATTCAAAAAGAGTCATGCACCAAAATGTTCATTGCAGCTCTATTTACAATAGCCAGGTCATGGAAGCAACCTAAATGCCCATCGACAGACGAATGGATAAAGAAGTTGTGGTACATATATACAATGGAATATTACTCAGCCATAAAAAAGAACGAAATTGGGTCATTTTTTGAGACGTGGATGGATCTAGAGACTGTCATACAGAGTGAAGTAAGTCAGGAAGAGAAAAACAAATATCGTATATTAACGCATGTATGTGGAACCTAGAACAATGGTACAGATGAACCAGTTTGCAGGGCAGAAGTTGAGACACAGATGTAGAGAACAAACATATGGAGACACGAAGGGGGGAAAGCCGTGGGGAGGTGGGGGTGGTGGTGTGATGAATTGGGAGATTGGGATTGACATGTATACACTGATGTGTATAAAACTGATGACTAATAAGAACCTGCTGTATAAAAAAATAAATAAAATAAAATTCAAAAATTCAAAAAAAAAACTAATACTAAACTTTCTTTGGGTTATTTGTATGGAAATATGTTAATATAAATGTTTCAGACATTACATGAAATTCCTAAAAATCTTATATGTTCTGGTATAATGTTATAAGTCATAATTCTAGTTATTATTTTAAAATGTGTATCTCAGAAATAACTAAACTTCCTTGTCAATTGCATTATTATGAACTTTCATCAAATCTTTAACCATGGTCATTTTTAAGTCTTTTGTCATTTACAGACAGTTCTGGGTGTACTCTGATGCTTCTGCAAAAATGTTCCTATAAAAGGGTTTCACCTTCAAGGAATTCATGGAAAAGCTCTGACAAGTACAGGTTTCTGGTAACTGACTATACTGCAGAAATGAATGAATAAGCATTTTCAGAACTCTAATGCAAAACTGATGAATTCATAAAAGTGCTAACAAAAGATCAAGATGAAAAAAAATTAATTACATGGGACTGAGTGAACTGATGAGGATGATTATAATTTTTGTGACTTTCTGTATGAATAAAAAAAAAAAAAAAAAAAGAGTCATGTACCACAATGTTCACTGCAGCTCTATTTACAATAGCTAGGACATGGAAGCAACCTAAGTGTCCATCGACAGATGAATGGATAAAGAAGATGTGGCACATGTATACAATGGAATATTACTCAGCCATAAAAAGAAATGAAATTGAGTTATTTGTAGTGAGGTGGATGGACCTAGAGTCTGTCATACAGAGTGAAGTAAGTCAGAAAGAGAAAAACAAATACCATATGCTAACACATATATATGGAATCTAAAAAAAAAAAAGAAAATGGTTCTGACGAAGCTACGGGCAGGACAGGAATAAAGACGCAGGCGTAGAGAATGGACTTGAGGACACAGGGAGGGGGAAGGGTAAGTTGGGACGAAGTGAGAGAGTGGCATGGACATATATACACTACCAAATGTAAAATAGATAGCTAGTGGGAAGCAGCCGCATAGCACAGGGAGATCAGCTCGGTGCTTTGTGACCACCTAGAGGGGTGGGATAGGGAGGGTGGGAGGGAGACACAAGAGGGAGGAGATATGGGGATATATGTATACATATAGCTGATTCACTTTGTTATACAGCAGCAACTAACACACCATTGTAAAGCAATTATACGCCAATAAAGATGTTAAAAAAAAAACAACTCCTCTAGCACTAAACCGGAAATATATATTTCTAAGCATTGCTCCAAATAATATAAAACTAATTATAACTCTCTATAGCCTCAACTGAAGTGAAGATTTGATGGTGAGCTCAATAATTAGATCACTCTAGACAGTCAATCTGGGCAAATCATGTCCCAAAGCTAATGTTTCTCCCGTAATTATCTTATGTCTGTCTACAACCATCAAATTAACCAAATAATTGCCGACTCTCCAACATGATGTGCAGACAGCTGCAAAGCATCCACTGGGGCTTCTCCTTTTGCTCCTTCTCTTTCTTCCATACGTCACCATTTACCCTTCTGTCCTTTTCCCTTCCAAAGCCATCTGGGCCTATGATTTACAGAAGGATTTATTTGCAATGTTCCAAACCTGGCTTTTGTTGTAAGTGGTATTCACTTCTAATGGTTTCAAGCATTCCACCAGAAGTGCTTACCTGTGAGAGAGTACAGAGAACAAAGAGGGCAAGGTGCACAGACCTAGTGCTTCACAGTTTTCAAAGTGCTGTTTCATAGCCTTGTTAGTCTCATCTCATAGCCCTGAGGTGGCAGTTATTTTACATGCATACAAACTATGTCTTCTAAAGACTTTCCCAAGGTCAAAGGTCTAATAAATTCAAAGATATCCTGGAACTCAGGTCTCCTGATCCTGAATGCTCTGAGACTGGGCTGGAATATATTTCCAGGAGTCAAATGCCAAAGAAGGTGTAATTCTGATTCCCTTAACATGAGGGTAGAGTACAGCAGAACTCCTGCAGCAGGATGGGAATGGATGTGTGTGCCTGAGGTTGGCATCCATATCTGTGAGGTTAATGTCTCTAAACTAGAGCTTCCTAACCATGGCATTGACATCTTCACCCTCACCTTCACAAAGCCAGTGAGAATGAGAAAATGAAGGTTTCTATCCCTCCAGGTATGACTAAAAAGGATGATTATTGCATCATCCTTTTGAAGTATTGCAGTACTTCTCAGAGCCCTGAAGGAATATTTATTCTAGGTTAGTAATTCCAACTTTTTTGGACATGAGATTTGTTTTATTTCAGAAGACCCAGACCCCCCCCACACAATTTGAGTTATGATTGAGAACAGAATTGAGAACAGAAGGATAGTTCCTTCAAAATCCCTGGAGACAGGGAGTCCAGTAAGTTAAGGAGGAAATTTAGCCTGAGTAAGACTAAGGTGTCTTTGGATACCATCTCAGCTGGGTTTCACAGATTGGGGGATTGTTCCAGAGCTGTAAGTTCAAAACCTCAAAAGTCGGCTTAACCGTAGGTAATTAGACCCAAGGGAAACTATTCATTTTATCCAAACTCTGTCAACACTGATTTTTAATTAAGAGCTACTTTATTGAATTAAACTGAGTAAAACCTATCCTAGGATTCGACACTTGCATGTTCCAACCAGGACACCCTCCTCTATACAAAGGTTCTTTAGTGAAAGTGGCATTATTGAAAAAAGGTAGACATTTGAGATTGTTATGACAAGTGTTATATGTGAAATTAAGGGTGGAGTGGCTTTAATGCATGGAGCAAACAGAAAGGAAGTGGTTCTAAAATGTAAAAGTAATTGACGGTAGAGAAATTTCTCAGTGTGCATGGAACAAGGTCCAGGAGAGAACTATGCTTTTATCTGAAGCAAAAGTATGGGATACTTTAGGAAGACCAGCCACATAAAGCATCTCTTAAAGATGCAGAAATAAGGAAGCCAGTCAAGAGACACTGCATGTGATCACAGAGCTCAGAGGAGAGAGCTGTAACTAGTATGTATCCAGTACTCCTCTGTATCATTTAGAATGCATTTCATGGTACGAAACAGAAAAATAAACTCAAACTGGTTAAAAACAATAAAATTGATTTATTGGTTCCTGTAACTGGAAGTCAGGGTTGGATCAGATTCAGTGATTTTACTACATCATCAAGGATCCAAGCTTCTGTCCTTCTTTCTGCTCTGATACTGTGGAGGAGCTCAGCTGGGGCTGTCAGCCAGAACCCAAACATGGGGCCTCTCCATGTGGCTTGGACTTTTCACATGGTGGCTGAGTTCCAAGAGGGAGCATCCCAAGATTTTTCTTTATTGAAGTATAATTGATTTACAGTGTTGTGTTAGTTTCTGGTGTACAGCAAAGTGATTCAGTTACACATATATTATTTTTCATATTCTTTTCCATTATGGTTTGTTACAAGATATTGAATACAGTTCACTGTACTATACGCTAGGACCTTGTTGTTTATCTATTTTATATATAGTAGCTTGTATCTGCTAATCCCAAACTACTAATTTATCCCTCCCCCACTTTCTCCTTTGGTAACCATGTTTGTTTTCTGTGTCTGTGAGTCTGTTTCTGTTTTGTAAATAAGTTCATCTGTATCATATTTTAGATTCCACAAATAAGCTATATCATATGGTATTTGTCTTCGTCTGACTTATTTCACTTAGTATGATAATCTCTAGATCCGTCCATATTGCTGCAAATGGCATTTTTCATTCATTTTTATATCTGAGTAGTATTCCATTGTATGTATGTGTGTGTATATATATATACATATATATATATATATATATGTATATATATATATATATATATACGTATATATATACCACAACTTTTTTTTTTTTAACATCTTTACTGGAGTATAATTGCTTTACAATGGTGTGTTAGTTTCTGCTATATAACAAAGTGAATCAGCTATACATATACATAAATCCCCATATGTCCTCCCTCTTGCATCTCCCTCCCACCCTCCCTATCCCACACCTTTAGGTGGACACAAAGCACCGAGCTGATCTCCCTGTGCTATGCGGCTGCTTCCCACTAGCTATCTATTTTACAGGTAGCGTATATATGTCCATGCCACTCTCTCACTTCGTCCCAGCTTACCCTTCCCCCTCCCTGTGTCCTCAAGTCCATTCTCTATGTCTGCATCTTTATTCCTGTCCTGCCCCTAGGTTCTTCAGAACCTTTTTTTAGATTCCATATATATGTGTTAGCATATGGTATTTGTTTTTCTCTTTCTGACTTACTTCACTCTGTATGACAGTCTCTAGGTCTATCCACCTCACTACAAATAACTCAATTTTGTTTTTTTTTTATGGCTGAGTAATATTCCATTGTATATATGTGTCACATCTTCTTTATCCATTCATCTGTCGATGGACACAGGTTGCTTCCATGTCCTGGCTATTGTAAATAGTGCTACAATGAACATTGTGGTACATGACTCTTTTTGAATTATGGTTTTCTCAGGGTATATGCCCAGTAGTGGGATTGCTGGGTCGTATGGTAGTTCTATTTTTACTTTTTTAAGGAACATCCATACTGTTCTCCATAGTGGCTGTATCAATTTACATTCCCACCAACAGTGCAAGAGGGTTCCCTTTTCTCCACACGCTCCCTAGCATTTATTGTTTGCAGATTTTTTGATGATGGACATTCTGACAGGTGTGAGGTGTTACCTCATTGAAGTTTTGATTTGCATTTCTCTGATGATTAGTGATGCTGAGCATCTTTTCATGTGTTTGTTGGCAATCTGTATATCTTCTTTGGAGAAATGTCTATTTAGGTCTTCTGCCCATTTTTGGATTGGGTTGTTCTTTTTTCATACTGAGCTGCTTGTATATTTTGGAGATGAATCCTTTATCAGTTGCTTCATTTGCAAATATTTTCTCCCATTCTGAGGGTTGTTTTTTCGTCTTGTTTATGTTTTCCTTTGCTGTGCAAAAGCTTTTAAGTTTCATTAGGTCCCATTTGTTTATTTGTGTTTTTATTTCCATTTCTCTAGGAGTTGGGTCAAAAAGGATCTTGCTGTGATTTATGTCATAGAGTGTTCTGCCTATGTTTTCCTCTAAGAGTTTGATAGTGTCTGGCCTTACATTTAGGTCTTTAATCCATTTTGAGTTTATTTTTGTGTATGGTGTTAGGGAGTGTTCTAATTTCATCCTTTTACATGTAGCTGTCCAGTTTTCCCAGCACCACTTATTGAAGAGGCTGTCTTTTCTCCATTGTATATTCTTGCCTCCTTTATCAAAGATAAGGTGACCATATGTGCGTGGGTTTATCTCTGGGCTTTCTAGCCTGTTCCATTGATCTATATTTCTGTTTCTGTGCCAGTACCATACTGTCTTGATTACTGTAGCTTTGTAGTATAGTCTGAAGTCAGGGAGCCTGATTCCTTCAGCTCCATTTTTCTTTCTCAAGATTACTTTGGCTGTTCAGGGTCTTTCGTGTTTCCATACAAATTGTGAAATTTTTTGTTCTAGTTCTATGAAAAATGCCATTGGTAGTTTGATAGGGATTGCATTGAATCTGTAGATTGCTTTGGGTAGTATAGTCATTTTCACAACGTTGATTCTTCCAATCCAAGAACATGGTATATCTCTCCATCTATTTGTATCATCTTTAATTTCTTTCATCAGTGTCTTATAGTTTTTTGCATACAAGTCTTTTGTCTCCTTAGGAGGTTTATTCCTAGGTATTTTATTCTTTTTGTTGCAATGGTAAATGGGAGTGTTTCCTTAATTTCTCTTTCAGATTTTTCATCATTAGTGTATAGGAATGTAAGAGATTTCTGTGCATTAATTTTGTACCTGCTACTTTGCCATAATCATTGATTAGCTCTAGTAGTTTTCTGGTAGCATCTTTAGGATTCTCTATGTATAGTATCATGTCATCTGCAAACAGTGACAGCTTTACTTCTTCTTTTCCGATTTGGATTCCTTTAATTTCTTTTTCTTCTCTGATTGCTGTGGCTAAAACTTCCAAAACTATGTTGAATAACAGTGGTGAGAATGGGCAACCTTGTCTTGTTCCTGATCTTAGTGGAAATGGTTTCAGTCTTTCACCATTGAGAACGATGTTGGCTCTGGGTTTCTCATATATGGCCTTTATTATGTTGAGGTAAGTTCCCTCTATGCCTACTTTCTGGAGGTTTTTATCATGAATTGGTGTTGAATTTTGTCAAAAGCTCTTTGTGCATCTATTGAAATGATCATATGGTTTTTCTCCTTCAGTTTGTTAATATGGTTTGTCACATTGATTGGTTTGCATACATTGAAGAATCCTTGCATTCCTGGGACAAACCCCACTTGATCATGGTGTATGATCCTTTTAATGTGCTGTTGGATTCTGTTTGCTAGTATTTTGTTGAGGATTTTTGCATCTATGTTCATCAGTGATATTGGCCTGTAGTTTTCTTTTTTTGTGGTATCTTTGTCTGGTTTTGGTATCAGGGTAATGGTGGCCTCGTAGAATGAGTTTGGGAGTGTTCCTCCCTCTGCTATATTTTGGAAGAGTTTGAGAAGGATAGGTGTTAGGTCTTCTCTAAATGTTTGATAGAATTCGCCTGTGAAGCCATCTGGTCCTGGGCTTTTGTTTGTTGGAAGATTTTTTAATCACCAAGACCCTGTCAGCCACACAGGTCAGAGGAAAAGGGAGAAAAGAAAGAAAGAAAGAAAGAACAAAATAACTAAATAAAATAAAGTTATTAAAATTGAATAAAATTATTTAAAAAAATAAAAAAGTAATAAAAAAAAGAAAGACAGAAAGAAAGAAGAGAGCAACCAAACCAAAAAACAAATCCACCAATGATAACAAGCGCTAAAAACTATACTAAAAAAAAAAAAAAAAGGGACAGTCAGAACCCTAGGACAACTGGCAAAAGCAAAGCTATACAGACAAAATCACACAAAGAAGCATACACATACACCCTCACAAAAAGAGAAAAAGGAAAAAATATATATATAAAAAAATTTAAAAAGGAAGAGAGCAACCAAATCAATAAACAAATGTACCAATGATAATAAGCTCTAAATACTAAAATAAGATAAACATAAAACCAGAAACAAATTAGATGCAGAAAGCAAACCCCAAGTCTACAGTTGCTCCCAAAGTCCACCCCCTCAATTTTGGGATGATTCATTGTCTGTTAAGGTATTCCACAGATGTAGGGTACATCAAGTTGATTGTGGAGATTTAATCCGCTGCTCCTGAGGCTGCTGGGAGAGATTCCCCTTTCTCTTCTTTGTTCGTACCGCTCCTGGGGTTCAGCTTTGGATTTGGCCCCACCTCTGCGTGTAGGTAGCCTGAGGGCGTCTGTTCCCGCCCAGACAGGACGGGGTTAAAGGAGCAGCGGATTAGAGGGCTCTGGCTCACTGAGGCCGGGGGGAGGGAGGGGTACGTATGCGGGGCGAGCCTGTGGCAGCAGAGGCCAGCGTGACGTTGCACCAGCCTGAGGCGTGCCGTGCGTTCTCCCGGGGAAGTTGTCCCTGGATCACGGGACCCTGGCAGTGGCGGGCTGCACAGGCTCCCGGGAGGGGCAGTGTGGAGAGTGACCTGTGCTCGCACACAGGCTTCTTGGTGGCGGCAGCAGCAGCCTTAGCGTCTCATGCCCGTCTCTGGGGTCCGTGCTGATAGCCGCGGCTCGCGACCATCTCTGGAGTTCGTTTAGGCAGTGCTCTGAATCCCCTCTCCTCGTGCACCCCGAAACAATGGTCTCTTGCCTCTTAGGCAGTTCCAGACTTTTTCCCGGACTCCCTCCCCGCTAGCTGTGGCATACTAGCCCCCTTCAGGCTGTGTTCATGCAGCCAACACCAGTCTTCTCCCTGGGATCCGACCTCCGAAGCCCGAGCCTCAGCTCCCAGCCCCCGCCCGCCCCGGCGGGTGAGCAGACAAGCCTCTCGGGCTGGTGAGTGCTGGTCGGCACCGATCCTCTGTGCGGGAATCTCTCCGCTTTGCCCTCCGCACCCGTTGCTGCACTCTCCTCCGTGGCTCCGAAGCTTCCCCTGCCGACACCCCGTCCCCACCAGTGAAGGGGCTTCCTAGTGTGTGGAAACTATTCCTCCTTCACAGCTCCCTCCCGGAGGTGCAGGCCCATCCCTATTCTTTTGTCTCTGTTTTTCCTTTTTTCTTTTGCCCTACCCAGGTACTTGGGGATTTTCTTGCCTTTTGGGAAGTCTGAGGTCTTCTGCCAGCATTCAGTCGGTGTTCTGTAGGAGTTGTTCCACATGTAGATGTAGTTTTGATGTATTTGTGGGAAGGAAGGTGAGCTCCACGTCTTACTCCTCCGCCATCTTGAAGGCGCACCCCTCCAGCCCATACCACAACTTCTTTATCCATTCATCTGTCAGTGGACATTTAGGTTGCTTCCATGTCTTGGCTACTGTAAATAGTGCTGCTGTGAACATTGGGGTGCATGTATCTTTTCAAATTACTTTTCTCCAGATATAGGGAGCATCCCAAGATTGAATATTCAAAGGGACCCAGGAGGAAGCTGCAAGACTTCTTATGACCTAGGCTTAGAAGTCCCAGAATGTCATTTCTACAACATTCTATTGGTTAAGCAAGTCACTGAGGCCAACCCAGATTTAAGGGGAAGTGGGGTAGACTCCGTCTCTTGAGGAAAAGAATAAAATATGTGTACAGGCAGGGAAGACTATCTACCACAACATGAATGACTGAGCACCACAGAGGCAGTCCCCTACTGAGAAACCTCTAATTAGCTGTCACTGCCAGTGTGCTGAAGACCAAATTCCTGGCCTTTGAGACCCTCTGCCTGAACCAATTTCCTTTTCCAGGCTCATCTTCCACCACTGTCAGCCACTCATCATTGCCTCAATCAGCCTTGTGTTTTTCCACCTCCATGCTTTTGCTTATGACATTCTCTTTTCTGCAAAGGCCTTCCCCTATTTACTTCTTCCCAACCAAATCTTGCCCCCTAAGGCCCAGCTCAAATCCCTCCTGCCCCTGCTCAGACTACCCCAGGCTCAGATGATTTCAAACCACTCTGAACTCATCCCACACCACTGATTAGGCCCTTCCTGTGGGGCAGTTCATTGGGTAATATTCCATCTGACAGCATGGCCCCAGGAGAGAGAATGGATGACAAAGTACAGCCTTTTGCTCCTTATTCTCTTGGTTTAATATTTCATGGCAAACATTTAGTTTTATAATATAAACACAAATTTAAAATTTTAAGCAAGAGCTAATAGAAATTCATTAGAAAAATTGATAAGGGCTAGAATAATCTCCAAAGTTTCGTAAAGAAAAAAATAGTTTACTCTGGGAATACTAAAAGAAAAAAAACTCTCTAAATGGTATTAGTTCATGACTCAATCCACTCTTAATATTTCACTACTCAGCAGTGTGTGCCTTCCTCTGGTTTATTATTTTCATACTCCAATGTTTTCTCTGAGACTGTTTAGCAAGAGTGAGGAATGGAATTGGGAGGGTCAGGAAACTTTGAGAGCTGCACCAGGCACGCCTTGCAACCTGCACAAAATATTTGACAATTGAGCCATCAAGTCAAAAGTCATCCTTAGCCCTGACTCTGGGCTCACCATCTTTTATGAACACGGAAAGAGGGGTCAGATATGAATCAGACCAAGTCCACTTCCCTCTTTAGGCTATTTCACAATGTATAGCCTTGAAAACTGCCAACCCAGAAGAGAAAATCTGCTCTTTTCCTGACTCTGTTTTTCACAATATAAGCTCTATAAATAGATTCTTCTGCTCTCTCAGCCTTTGTTCAACATTGGCTCCCTCAAGTTAAAAAACAAAAACAAACAAGAGACACAGGGGAGCAGCTTCCATGAGGAGGTCCTTCAAGCCTTCTAGCTTTCAGACAGGAGTACACATTCCTAACTAATAAGAAGATATTTTACCTATCAAGGCCTAGAGAAAATGAAGTCCACAGCTGCCTCAGGATTAACAACCTGACTGAGAATGCATCCCTCCTTCTAACCAAAATCCCTCTTGGTGGTCTAGGATCAGTCTGCCAACCCCTTCATGAACTCCACAGAAGGGAAAGTGCCATGATAACTCATGGTACTTCTCCTATGTATCTGCTGGAGAAAACAGACAGTAGATGAGCCCATCCTTGCCTCTGTAAGGTAGTGTGGGAGATAACTGTAAACAGAGATGCCCTTGATATCTGTAAATGAGGCAGGCGGGTGTTGCCCCTGGAAGGAGAATTAGCTAAAGAAATAATGATGAAAGGGGGTCCCTGAATATTTCCAGGTGGCTATATCTTAAGGAGACATTCCTGCAGTGAATACTGTGAAAGATATAATTTCTCCCGCTTTACTAATCCATCCCCATACAAGATGTCACCTGGTACATAAAACTACAAAGACAAACCCCCATGAAGCTCCAAATTAGGGAACAGGGAGAAGGTCTGGAGTGGATAAGCATATCTGGCTGTAAGTCAGAATTCCAACCTGTCTTCAACAATCTAAATCCTACCTACTGGTGTGGAAAGGGAGATAGCAGAGAGCCATCTTCTATTCTGGAGTAGAAATACTTCACTGTGAAAATGGACCAGAGCTTACTTTCAGGGCAGGGTTACAAGGCCACCCTGCCCTCATCCATTAACCTCCACACCCCAACCCCCTGGCACATGTTTACCGAGGTGGGAAGCTCAGGGAGGGGGGCGTTATAATGACCCAAGCAGCTGCCAGCTGAGTGCATGGCTATTACCTGGTAGCTAGACTTTTACCCCTTGAGTTATGATGAAACAGATGGATAGAACTCACAGAACTCCCTCACCAACAAGTCCTCTCAGACAACTCTATCTGCAAAAACACTTCATGTGCCAAAAAAGTACATTAATTGGGGCCAGAAGAGCCAAGTGATTTGCAAGCTACTGTATAAACAAAGTCACTTACGGCTCCTGACAACTGCATGGCTTTCTAACCCCTTTTAACCTCAGCCTCACTGAAAACTCAACTTTTGAGCAAAAGCTTGAATTGAGGGAGCGAGCTACAGGGGTATATGAGTAAGGAGATTTCCAGACAAAGGGAATGGCCAGGCTAAGGAATCACAAGTGGATTTCCCTTTCCCACATTCTGGAACTTCACCCCTATGAGCATGTCAAAGGCCAGGAGGAACCAAAGGCAGGGACGCCAGAGCAGACCAATATTAGCAAGGGAGGCCCCAGAGTCCCCTTTAGACCTTTGTGGTGATGGCGAGAGAGGGACCTAGTAGTTCCAGAGGTTTTGCCTCCTTCCGTTTTCATGCCCACTTCCTCCCTGAGGGAGCCCATCCAGCCCAGACCTCCCCATGGTCCCTACTCAAAGGTCCCACTTCCTGCTGGGCACCTCCAGATACGTTCCCACAAACATTTCATGCCCACATATCCCAAATGGACTGCAGCATCTTTCCCCAAAAGCCTTTCCTTCTCCTCCTAAATTCAGAAGTCCACCCTATCACCCAAGCTGGAAACTTGCCTCTTCTCTCTCCCTCGTGGCCTATATCTAACAAGATGCACTGTCCTATTAATTCTATCTGCATAACATCTCCAGAATCTCTCCTCTTCTCTGTTTCCTCTGCTGTTTTTTGCTTCAGACATCGATCGCATCCTAACCATTCTCTAGCCTGTCCACAATGATCTTCCTAAAACCAAATCTGACCATGTCACTCCCTTGCCTACACTTCTTCAATGGCTTTCCATAGTACAAAGTCCTGACTCCTCACAATGACATAGAAGTCCCCCAGGACAAGGACAAGGCCTCAGCCTCATTTCTGACCATTCTCTCCTTAAACCCTGTGTCAGCCATCTGCACTGTACCACCGTGGTCCCTTGAACCTGCCATGCTCTCCATCAACTCCTGCCTTTGCATGTGCCTTTGCACCTGGAATACCTTTCCCATCCTTCTTTGTCTGGCTTATTCTCATTTATTCTCCAAGACTCAGCTGAGACATCACCTCCTGTGGGAGGCTCTCCTCACCTCCCTGGGGTCTGTTAGTGCTCCCCGCCTTGTGCTCCATCATACTCTGTGAACTTCCCCATCATATACTCATAACCCTGAATTCTAAGGGTTCCTCTCTCTCTCTCTCTCTCTCTCTCTCTCTCTCTCTCACTAATCTTTGAACTTATTTAAGGCAAGAGCTGTTTATCGCTCTTTGTCAAACAAATGAGAACCATCCCAGAGCCACATTAAAAAAAAAAACAATGGAAGGATTCTCAGCTCACAGGAGAAACCAGGATTTTGGTTGGTATGGGGACCAGAAGCAACTGCTCGACCTTCAAGTTTGAGAAGTTATACTAGAAATACAGACGGGAGTCCCAAGGCACATCAATTCTGGGGAGTGGGATTGGGGCAGGAGACTGGAGCTTCAGCTTCGAATAAGAGACCTCGGGCCTTTGTATTAAGATGTATGAGAATGAGTGTGAGCAGGTTTTCATTAAAGGTACAGAGTATCACAGAAAAGATGGGCAGTAGAGATATTACAAGTCCTAGATAAACAGAAGGAGAAAATAACATCTAAAATGTTAATTTGGCTATTTAAAAATATCTTCATTTATGGGAAGTGTTGTCTCCAGTGGAATACAAAATCATTTTTTTAATCACTGAACATGCATCAGATTAATTGGGTTGTAAATTAATTAAAGCAGCAAAATCTATACATGCAGGTGGATCTTTACTGTTCACTGCATACGCCAAGAAGTTTTCTACTCAAAATTTTCAAAAATCAGAGGTAAGATGTAATGCTCAAGAAGTAGAGGAAAGCTGGGAGTTCCCTGGTGGCCTAGTGATTAGGATTCTGGGCTTTCACTGCATGGCCTGGGTTCAATCCCCTGGTCAGGGAACTGAGATCCCACATAACATGTGGCCAAAAAAAAGAAGAAGAAGAAGTAGAGGAAAGCTGACCCCTTGGTTACACAGTGGGAAGACCCATGACTGTCTTCACAAAATGCAAGTGTCTTAGTCATAAACCAACCCTGGCTGAACTGTCCACCTTTTCTTACATCTTACATCCTTTCTTTATATCCTCACCTGACCCAGGCCACCTCCAGTCCCATCTCCCAGTTATTACTTATAAGTTAAACCAAACCAAAATGTGACCTGAATCAAGGTTCTGCAGTGTTTTAGATAAGCAAAGCAGAGAACCAGATAGAAATGTTATAAAACTTAAAGTTACATTTCTATTTCAAAAGAAAACTTTTAAGACAAACCCTTTCCCTTTGTGAAATAAGTTTCTGAAACTTGAACATTATGGCAGCAAGGCAAATACACTTCCAAACACCAGTCAGTTTGAATGAAGATTTCTTTTGGAAACACATTCTAAGAAGTCACCTTCACACGAAAAAAAAATGATTTCTTTTGGGGGCTCATGAGGGATGGGTGGAAGTATTTACTGCAAGGAATAGAAATGTAATCTTAATCTAATTAATAAACTTTCTCATCAGCTTTCCTTGCACAGCTATTGGTAGGTTTTCTGTCTTCAAAATAAAGAACATCTTCCAGATGGATGCCCAGTTGGAAGCGAACCTACCGGACATGGGGACATGTGTGCTGTCCTTTGATGCTCATATGCCATGGGACACAGCTTTCCTCACTTTCCCCAGTAATGAAGATGGATCTGAAGTGAGCCACTGTCATGCTCCTCATGCTTCCTGGGATCAAGCGGGCTTTGAGGTTCAATTTATGACCCTGAAACAGAGGCTTTTTCTATGTGTGAACTAACCAGCTAATGTGTGGATTAAATGCATGTATTCAATTTATGGATACTAGAAAATTAAGCCTATATTTAGCAGCATGCTATAGATCACACCAGCCTGACAGTACAAGTATTCCTAAACCAATTAACTATTCCACAACTATCTATTACTGAGCATCTACTGTGTTCCAGGCACTGTGCTAAATTCTTCACCTGATAGTGATATTTAATATATCCAAAAGCACAAATTAGATTCCTTAAAGAACTTTAAGATTCAATTCAGACTTCCATCCTCCAGGAGACCATCCCTGACCCGCCCAGGCTAGGGGAGGCGTCCTTCTTCTGAATTGCCTATGTGCATATTTCTATCATTGGGCTGATCTCATTGTTTTATAATTCTCTTTGTGTGTCTGCCTCTAAACGCAAACATGAAATCCATGAGGGCAGGACACTCTGCTGGCAAATCCTCATAGCTGCACCTGGCACAGAGCTACTGTGTGATAAGTAGTTAGTGTATTTTGGTTAAAGATATGAAAAAATAGCAAATGAATGGAGAAAACCACACCCATAAACCAGGACTTAAGTCAAACTGCAAGATGAAGGACTTTTCAGACTATGGCAGTGATTCTCAAACAGGTCCAGGCAGTACTGCCCCTACAATCTGTGATGCTCATTCCTTCCTTCCTCTATTTATGTAAGAACTACCTGTGTCAAGAACTGTGCTAAGTATGCATTGATAAATAAAAGATGGAGTACCTGGCCCTGGGGAACCTATGGGCTGGCAGTGCTCTTGGAACAGCACCAATATGCCTGGCCTTTGGGGAATGCCATGTCTCCATCTAATTCTATCATATTCTAGGAAAATAATTCTTGCAGAAAATAATGGTATTTTACATAGAGGCAATATAATATTACAATTGTGAAAGCACATCATGAAAAAAATTAGTAAACCAAGCCTAATAAGCTGGTTTTGTGTTTTTTCATTAAATTTAATTTATTAGATGTTCATATTTACTGTTAGATAAATAGCAACAAGTACCAAAGAGTTAACGTAAAGTTATGGACAGCAAACTTTCATTTGAGAGAACTTAATCCATTTTCTGTGACCTGATAGATTACCATCACAGTTTGACTTTACTGGAAAAGTACCACTGTTCTATACACAAATTACTTCTGCAGATTGCTTTTGAGTGGTTGAAGTTAGAGGTTAAGGTATATACATACTCAAGTGTTAAAGGGTGACACCTACAGGCAGGCTAACATACTGCAGCTCAGATCTATTAGATATTAAAGAATACACCAAAGGAATCACAACAGTGTTAGTTTAGGAGTTTTTTGGTCCCCAACATCCAAATCCTCTTCCTATTTGGGTGAAATCCTCCAATGTAAGAGGCCCCAACTTCCATTATAGAAGCTAAACTGTATAGACCCTCCTCTCCCTAACCTGGAGCTCAGCCCATTAGACAAGATCACCATTGATTTTGAATCTTAAGGAAGAGATGTCAGGAAGAAGGGATGAGTAGATTAGGATTGCAACAGTGGCAGAATCCAGCAGTGGTACCTGGGTCCAGCAACAGGAACAGAATGTCCTGATCAGATGATTTCTGCTGCCTGGCCTCCCTTAGTTCCTGTCTATTGACAGCATCTGCTTTTTCAAACTCTTGTGTCAATTCTGTGAACTGGCCAACATCTTTCCAATAAATTCTTTTTCCATTTAAGGTAGCCAGAGTAAGTTTCTATTCCTTAGAATCAAGAATCTTAGCTGATGCACTAAATAACATTTATTGAGTGCCTTTTATGTGTCAGGCATCGTGCTAAGTCCTACACATGCAATATTTAGTCCTGCCCCAGTAAAATCCTATGAGGTAAGAATAGAGCAAGAAATAAAGGCAGAAAGACTAATTAACTTGCCCAAGTCATACAACTAGTTTGGCAGAACCAGGATACAAAATCATCCAGTTTAACACTAGAATTAATTCTCTTAATCATTTCACTACCTCACAAAAAATATTCTGGGGCTTTTGAAAGTATAAAATTGGAAGATAAGACTTGAGACATAGTCCTACAGTCTGTGGGCATTGTGAGCTAATAAATTACAGAGAGAAGTCTTGCAAAGGTATAAGGAAAATAGAATATTAAATTGAGATTGGAGACAATTTTACCATGCAGTTGATGAAGCTTAAATGCTCTTCCCTTGCAAGGTGCTCTCTCCAAAGCTCTAAATTTAATTTTTTCTTTTCAAATTTTTCTTCTTTTTCTTAAAGAAGGCCCTTCAGAATGGTAAAGCTTCAGACTCCACATAACCTGGATCCATCCCTGGATGAGACCATGAATTTATCAAATCAGAGACTCATTTTCTAGCTTCAGATTTGGAGATCAAGCAGAGAATCAGAGACCTACAGAATGTGGATAACAGCACAACCTTCAAGGCCACTCCTGCTCTGCTGTGCCCAAGGGGAGAAAAAGGGAGAGTTAGGAGTTATTCCTCATCACTCCATTTAGGGTCAGTTCAGCACACTCAGGGACCCATGGGTCCCCAAAAAGCTGGCTTCCTTCTCATCCAGCATCTGTGCACCCAGCAGGTGCAACAGCAGCAGCCAGGACTGGGTGTGAGTCCCCCTGTCTCAGGCACAGAGAGTCATCAGGCCCCCCTTCTTATGGAACCGGCTGGATGGGGTCCTGACTCTCAAGAGGAAGGGACAGAGAGCCAAGCCTCATGAGGGAGACTAGGAGAATCCTACCTTTCTTTAAAACTTCGATATGTTGTTCGCCATGGACTTTTGCACTAATTTTTATTTTTCAAATTGCATTAAAATAGTATTTACCTTGACTACTGAGTTTTCTGGGCTCCCTTAAATTTTTCACCCAAGGTGAGTGCCTTACTCACCTTACCCTTATCCAGGCACTGACTCGGCACATAGAGAATCACCAGACATGCTGGGGTTTCCCCTAAAATAGCAATAACTCATCCAGTCATTCTTCTGATTTAGCATTGCCACCTAAATCAAAACCATTTTATTGTAATCCAGATGCATCATCCATCTTTATATCTGAATCTTATGAGCCTTTATTACTTTAAGGGATAAGCAAAAAAACCAAATCTCATTACTAAGTAATATTGTTTGGAAGGTTCCTGGCCTTAGGGCAGGATTGTCCAACCAAGACAAACAATGGTTAGGCCAGTGGTTCTTTGCCCTGGCTGGATATTAAAATCAGTTGGGGAGCTTTTTAAAAATGTCAGTGCCAGAGTCCTACTTCTGGAAATTCTGATTTTATTGGCATAAAGTGATGCCCAGGCAGGGTTTTTTAAAGAACTTTATGGAGGTACAATTTACATACCATAAAATTCACCCACTGTAAGTTCAGTGATTTTTTTAGTAAATATATACAGTTGTGCAACCATCACTACAGTCTGGTGTGGAACATTCTCTTCACCCCAAAAAGCTCCCCAGTGCCAGTTTATAGTCAGACCCTGTTCTCACCCCAGCCCCAGGCACCACTGGTCTGCTTCCAGTCTCTGAACTTCAAGCACCCATATTTTTTAAAAGCTTCCAAGTGATTCTTGTGCAGACACGGTTAAGAACTACCATTCCAGACACCAAAGAGCTAAATTCTCTCCTTAGTCCTGCCTAAAAAAATTTAGACAGTTTCTGTTAGAATTTGTCCCTATTGAAAAATCTCTAATTTCATGTCAAAAAATCTTGGTGAAATAGAATAAGTTTTGTGACAGTCTGTAATCAACTTTACTAAAATATCACTAAGTAAAAAAATGCCTGTACGTATATCTACACCCCTAATAAGTATGAAATGCCACATTTCTACACAGGCCTAGGATACAGAGTTCTTTTGTTTTGTGGTAAAATTAAAAGCCCACTGTGCTATCTTCAAAGTCATATTCATTGCCTAAAAAATTAACAAAGGAACATTTACCTCAGACTGAAAAATTACGAGGATTACAAAACGACTGTCCTTAGATGTTCAAAAATTCTTCAGGGGAAAGGTTTTAGAGAAGAACAAAGTACCTTTATTAGTATGTTGCACAAACATAAATATGATATCACACTAGTGCAGGAAAATTCTAGAAAAAAGTCACTGGCAAGTTATCATGTGGAGCTGATGTCTTTCTGTCATTTTAGGCATGCAGGGCAAGCAGGCACCTGTAAAGGGGTGAGCCTGAGGAACAGGAATGAACCTGACAGAATTCACAGAAATGCCAGCCCCAGAGGGCTATAAATGTGAGTAAACCACAGCCAGAGGCTGCTGGATGAGTCAATGCTTTTTCAACGCAAGCAGTTCTTCTGCCTTCGTGGGCCAGGACAGTGAACCACAGACAGCACCAGCTGTCAATACAGCCAGTACGTGGGAAATGCTATGGGGTGCAGCTGGAACGCGACCCCACCCATACCGCTCCCTAAAGTTGCAAAGCTTTAAAACAGTGTCCTCGGCCAAGGAGATGCTGTGTCTCCAGTTAGGCCACCGAAGCTCTCCAGCAACAAGGTTGCCAAGGGTCAGGAGGGCAGCTTCTGAGCAAGCGGCCCTTAACTATGGATAAAGAAAGTTTGGAGTTTGGTCAAGTGGATGGCCTCAAACCACACTTTCTCTGTATTTAGATTTTTAATTCCTAACACCTATTAAGATACTGGGAGGCAAATATTAAGCTATTTCCTCCTGTGATTACCAATACTGAATTCTTAGTCCACAAGAAAACCTCAAATGACTTTGAAAAAAATCACCTGAGAAGATTGGATAAAGAAAGCTGATGTGTTCCAGCCTACCCCTCCCTCTCCAAATCATTAGAAATGACAGAAAATAATTTTAAATAAATGAATTAGAAAACTGAAGGTAGGCAAAGAAAGGCAGCCTCTGGGGCCAGTAATAATGAGCCATCCCTGAAAGACAAAGGACAGATGGAATCAGATTCATGAACCTAAAACAGACACAGGAGGGGACAGTGGTGGGGATGGCTCCAAGGGACCCTAAATTAGAGGGAGAAGATATTGGGAGCCTGGGTGGATGAGGGGTTCTGGGCCACCGTCAGAGCTGGAGGAGCAGGGAGTTCCCTGGCGGTCCAGTGGTTAAGACTCCGTCCTTCCAATGCAGGGGGTGCAGGTTCCAACCCTGGTCGGGGAACTAAGATCCCACATGCCGCGGAGTTCAGCCAAAAACAACCAGGCAGGTGGTTACACACACACACACACACACACACACACACACACACACACACCAAACTTGTAGGAGCAGCAAGCCCAAGGGGCATAATTTGTGCCAGAGAATCAAGGCGGTGCTTCTAGTAGTTGGCCTCACCCAGGAGGAGTCCAAGTGTCTTGGCTAGAAGACTTTAGTGACTCACCCTGCCCAGCCCCACGTCCTGCTCCTGCCCTACCACCAGAGGACAGCACATTCTCAGACACAACACCTGGGCCTCTCAATGGCCCAGATACACAACACACAATCACAAACCACCAAATATTTGAAGAAAACCCTTACTGTGACAGAGACATCAGTTACAACAAGAGAAGAACTAACTGCCCCACCTCCCCCCAAAAAAGTCTTTAAAAACCCAGTAGATGAGCTGAACAGCAGAATGGACACAGCAGAAGGCAGACTTAGAAAGCTGACGGGTGGAATAGAGAAATCCTCCCAGAAATGAAAAGGATAAGAGAGGCATGAAGGGTACATCCAGAAGAGAGAGAATCTAAGAAAGGAACCCCTCAAAAAACGATAGAAGAACATTTCCCAGAGCTGCAAGATTATCTTGCAGATAAAATTAGGACTACTTTTATTTTCTTTACACTTTTTTGTGTTTTTCTAATCTTCTTCAGTGAGCCTCGTATAGTCAGGCCACTCAAGATGGCTGTTCTCTTGCACTCTGTACATCCCCTGCTTGACCAGTCCCTGCTTCACCTGCACCTTACTCATATGACTAGCCAATCCTCTTAATTATAGGGCTTCATCAGTAATTGTCTACATGCCCTGGTAACCAATGAGCCAACCTGATGACAATTCCCCCTATTAGTGGTAGCCTCCATCCCCCCCAGTAGTAAAGACTGCTGCCATGCCCTGCCTGATGTCTGCTGCACACAGTGGGGTGTTGTTTCAGTACTTTGCTTCAGACGTGTAAGATCCCCTATCCAACAAACCATTGATGTCTCTGTCACTGTCTCCAGGCTCTTTCTTCGGTCTCACGGCTGGGCAATTACAAGGTTTGCAGGCCTGCAGGGTGTAGCCCAACAAGCACACAATTTATTCAGAGGAAAAAATTTTAAGTACGTATAAGGTCTGAAAAGAATAAATAAGAGAAAAATCCCTAAACCACATGACAGGCTTCCTAAGAGAAATGAAGAAGGTAAACTCAATCAGAATTTCTCTAAAGAGATCGCTCATAAGTGAAAATTGGTCATCAAATAGAAATCACAGAAATTTTGCTAGAGGTCTTTGAAAACAGGAGAAATGCTGATCCTTTCCACTTAAAAATTGGAAATGGATTCTCCTGTAGCTTCTAGACTTACCATCCTAACTATATGTCAGAACTAGAGGTGGCCTTCTGGGGCCTTGAAAATGCGCACTAAGAGACTGAACTGTCTTCATAAGGCAATAAAAAGCCAAGATGGCTTTTGTGGCATATTTTAGGCAGAACTGCCATCATCCAGGGAGGAGAAGGAGGTGGTGTCCCAAGACAGAAAACCTAAGGAGTAAATGTCTGCTTAGCAAAGGCCTCAAGGGTTGCCATTTACATCTGTGTCAAGAAATAAACAGAACCTCTTTTCAGAGCACATTCCTGTGCCCCAAACCAGCACCCACGTGAGCCTCTGAGATCTTTGTGCTGCGGCCACCCTAGGGAGGTAAAGTAGTGTCATTGTCCTTGTCCTTGCAGGTTCCTCCTTATGCTGGAGAGATGCTCAGGAGGGTTTCCAGGGTCCAAAAATACATCATCGATGATGTATATCAAAAATATATCAAGATGCAAAATGTGCCCAACCCCTTGCATGGCAAGATGCTATTTCCTGGGGTCTTTTTACATTTATTTTTTCTCTTTTTCCTCTGACTTTAGAATTTACAAAACAACTTAGAGTTACATACAACCTGTCCCCATGCAGTTACTTCCCCCTAGGATCCAACAGTTTTAAGGTCTGCTAGGGGACTAAAGAGGGGAAGC
Source organism: Eubalaena glacialis (assembly GCF_028564815.1). NCBI lineage: Eukaryota > Metazoa > Chordata > Mammalia > Artiodactyla > Balaenidae > Eubalaena > Eubalaena glacialis. Next base: position 179,586,303 of record NC_083716.1, on the reverse strand, counting down.
GGGGGGTTTCCATTTAAAAATATAAATGTATTTTTTAAAATGTTAAAGCATCACCAGAACTCAAACATCAACAAAGGGAACAAATAGAGGGACCCAAAAAAAGATGCCAGTGATTTAATTGTAAAACTAAGTCCAAGTCTTTGCAGCAGATCCTGAATCAGACAGATTCATATTTTCAACATACGTATTGAGTACCTACTATGTGCCAGGCATCATGCTAGTTGCTAAGAATGCAGTGCCTTCTGAGCCTTGAGGGGGAAAGTGGGACAGTCTGGCATGGAAGAGACAAAGCTTATCTATCCCAGCACCTCCAAGACAAGGCCTCCAGGAATGTCAGGGGTCCGGTGAGGGAGACAGACAATGGGCAGTTGGCCCATGCGGCAAAGGTGAGGGACCCTTCCCACTGGGATGACCAGAGACACCTTCATGGTGGCATCAGAGGTGAGTCTAGAAGGATAAGAGTTTCAATAGGCAAAGCCATATGGGAGGGCAATGAAAGGCAGAGAGAGATGTCTGAGAGAAAAAGAGAGGAACAAGACACCCTCTGGTCTTAAATTGTAGTTCCAAGGTCACTGCAACTCTGTAGCCATTCATCTGACCAGGAGACTCCAGGAGCTAGGGTCTTTGTGAATGAAAGGAAGCCTTTCCTTTGACATGGATGCTGAAGGAAGTGAGCAGGAAGGGGAACGAGGGAGGAATACCGGGAGGCAGAGGTTGGAGACGAGGAGGACCAAAGGCCTTTTCTTAGTCAGAAAAGTGAGTTGAGGATGGCTCCTTTGCTCCTTTGCCTCAGAGCTGTCCTCTCAACCTATCCTGGCCACAGTCCCTCCAGCCCAGCCTGCCTTTTAGGACAGTCTTGGTAACTCAGTGGCAAGAAACAGACACTGGGGGAATCACATCTGATATGAGCACTTCCAAACCAGATGTAAATTAATTTCCTGTGATCAATCATAACCAGGAATGTGTGCTGACATTTGCAAGTAGACAAAGGAGCCCACTCAGGAGGCTGGAGAAGACAAGCTACCCAGTAATCCTGTGAAATTAGTATGGTCCCCTTGTGTGTGGCTACAAGCTAGAGAGGAAGTCATTACACCCCTGCAATTTTCTCAGACACCTGCCAATCCACTCAACAATGGGCCTCCTTACTGGTCAACCACAGGGAGGGCAGTAGGTGGGGCAGTAATAGGACCAGATTCTAGCTCTAACTCAGCTCTAGAGGAAGCTTGCTCCCTCTGGGAAATCCCTGATGGCATCACTGCTTCTGCTGCATCTACCACCCAACTCCAAGCTACAGGCCCTCCAGCCAGACCAGGTTTCCTGCAGGCAGCAGAGGCCAAAGAGAAATGCTTTGTAAAGCACCTTAAAATCCTCTAATGAGGGGATGAGTTACACATTCATACTATGGAAAATTGTGCAATTGTTCAAGAAAATGAAGCTTTGTCTATATCAACAAAGGAAGATGTCCAGGATAGGGCACTAGGTGGAGAACGCAAGCTGCAGTGCAGACGTATAGAATCATTCCATGTGTTTATATAAAATATTAAAAAATACATATATTCTTGCAAGTACATGGAAAGTTTCTGGAATATTATAAAATAAACTATTCTATATCTGGAAGTAGGAGAGATAGAGGGAGCTTCACTTTTATATCCTTTTGGCTGTTTATATAATTTAAAAAAGTTTGAAAACCTTCTCTAAATGATATGATGAAAGAGGCCAAGAAAAACTATTATAAATATAATGTCTCTATGCTAACCGAAGGTAAAAAATATTATCTTCTTACTTGTACCTCTCTAGCCTGATATACATTTCTGTATTAATACCACAGCTTTGCCAGGCTTACTATGGTGCTGCTTCTGTTCAATGGAGCTTAAGCTTTATAGTGAAATCAAATTAAATGTGCGCGTATGTACAAGGTGTATTTTCAGAGAGAGATATAAACATGTCTAAACACTGAACAAATCTATAGCTAATACACTCACACTTCATGCAAAGGCTTTTGTAGTGTTGGTTTGGCCTGCTTAGCATCCCTTTGATCTTTGTCTGGAACAGCAGAATTACCCTCACCTGACTCCATGGGATCCTGGTAGGGTTGTCTATCATGGTGCCACAATCCCCATACCCCCCCTCAAAGAGATGGGCTCACAATCCTGGCTTGCCCATCACAGTACCCCATTCTCCTAGCCACAATTATTTGTCCAGTGATAGGCAAATGTCTTAAACTGGACCAATCAGAATCTTCCCTAAGATTTGACACGTGGGCACTAGAAGAGAAATGTTGTCTCTCTTACTCTAGGATCTTGAGCTTAAGACCATGAAGGCTTGAATAAACCCAGGCAGAGGTAAACAGAGTTGAAAAAGTGAGAGTGAAGGACACAGCTGATGACATCACCTCAATTTCTGGATTCAGTTACATTTGATGTCACGATTACCCCCTTGGACTTCCCATTTGTAAGAATCAATAAATTTATCCTTGTGGCTTGAGCTGGATTTTGTTGGTTTTCTCCCTTGCAACCTAAAGGGTCCTAACTAATTAACATCTCCACTTCCTCACTGGAGGTTTAACAACCCACTCCATGATTGGGACTACCAGCCACATTCAAGATCCAAAATTATAGTCTATATTCTAATATTCTGAATGTCATTGTTAGGTAGGATATCCTATTTGTTCTTCAGGAAAAGGAGGTACAAGGAACTTTCTATATGGAATTTCCCCCAAGGTCATACAATTCATCAGAAGCCAAGTCCAAAGCAAAAAACAATTTCCCAGACCTTTTCTTTAAAAAAAAAAATTAAAAAAACCCTTTATTCTATGTCAAAAGCAAAGGAGAGAACTATCTGCATAATCTACAAATGTAGGGAAAGAGAGATGCAGTCTTGATGATGTCTTAATTCAAGAACAGTAAGGACCAAAACAAACCAACCTCAAATTCCCCAAATTCTCAGCCAACTGAGCTTTATCAGACTAATCTTGCTGATTTCTTGTCCAAAAAGATTCTCCACAACTGTGAAAGTGTCTAAAATCCAAGTAAATTGTTTTTAACTATACTTACCTTCGAGTCAATTAGGTAAAAGATTTCAAGGCTTTCAGAATGTTCATCTAAAGCATTATTTTATAGTATAAATGAAAGTCGTAACAATGGGAGTTCACAGTAGGTTCTTCGTTCTCAATGAGAAGCAAAATAAAAGCCTGATGAGTAACCGAGGCAAAAACGCAGCATAAAATTGGTTAAACTCTTTGGAGCAGGAAAATGGTAGACAAGAAAGGAAATTCATAAAGGAACTTTTTCAGTGCAAATGGTAGAGCAGAAAGAGAAGGTGAGACGCCTGTATGTGGAGTTGAGATTTCTCGGGAAGCCAAGCGTTTAGCACAGCCAGGATTCTACAGAAGTATGCCCTATTCAGAAATTCTGTAATCACAGTCACTAAAGGCCAGTTCACCAAAAAAATTTTCATTAAAGAAAGAATGTAGGGTTTCCCTGGTGGCGCAGTGGTTGAGAATCTGCCTGCCAATGCAGGGGACATGCGTTCGAGCCCTGGTCTGGGAAGATCCCACATCTAGTTGCTCCTAGTTGCCGTGGAGCAACTAGGCCCATGAGCCACAACTACTGAGCCTGCGCATCTGGAGCCTGTGCTCCGCAACAAGAGAGGCCGCGATAGTGAGAGGCCCACGCACCGCGATGAAGAGTGGCCCCCGCTTGCCGCAACTAGAGAAAGCCCTCGCACAGAAACGAAGACCCAACACAGCCAAAAGTAAATAAATAAATAAATAAATAAATAAATTTATTTAAAAAAAAAAAGAAAGAATGTACAATTCAGATAATGGACAAGAGAAAATCTAATACAAAACCTGCATCACCTCATGCAGCTGAGGAGTGAGTCCAGGACTCACATAACATCTCTGAGCCTCAACTTCCTCACCTGTAAATGAAGGGGCTAAACCAGATGGTCTCTGACATCTTTTCTAGATGCACAAATGATACCACTTATAGTTTCTCACTCTGAGCCTCAGAGATGTTATATATTAAAAAAAGGAAATTTCAATTTTTAGTCTGTCAGGCAAGCACTGAAATATGAAAACTATAAGGAACTGGATTGTTGACTTGCTTCTCCCTTTATGTGCAGAAAGCATGACTACGTCCCAAAAGGATATTAAAGGAAGGCACAGAATCTATAGAGGTCCTGGCACATTATAGCCAGAGATTAACTGATCACGCGGAAAAAGGTAGTTAAGGACAGGAAGGCTCCATCCCGAAACTAAATCCATATTCTCCCTTCTTTGCAGTACATTTTACACTTACAGAATTGGCTAAGTTAGAAGAAAAGAAAAAGAGGGAAATGCATATTATCACAATTTGCTCAAAACAGTGAAAAATTAGAAATTCCCTAGCATCCTGAAACTAGGATTAAACACATTATCTTACTTATATAATAAAAAATAATTCAATAATTAAAAATCATGCTTAGAAGAATACTTAATACCCTGAGAAAATTCCCATAGAATATTGCTATAATTTTAAAAGTAGGTTACAAAATATAAACAGTATAAATGATATACATATATACATATCGTTGTTTATCTCGAAGTGGTAGAATTATCAATGATTTATATTCTCTTCCTTATATCATTGTACATTTCCAAATTTCCTACAATGAACATAATCTTTGTAAACAGGTAGAAAATGTTATTTTTTTTTAAAGGCAAACTACTTGTTTGACTTCATATATTTGCCTTATGGAAAAAATAATATTCCCTCCCTTCTGTTTTAGCACCCAGGAGGCTCTTCATGTACCTGGGTCTCTTTGCAGAGATTGCAAGACTAAAAGCTGGGGACATGTGAATGCAATATTTGGGTCAGGAAGGTCTTTTTAAACAAAACAGAAAACCCAGCAACTATAAAGTAAAAGACTGATAAATTTGACTCTATAAATATGAAAATTTATGAAAGGTAAATGACGTCAAAAGACTGCATAGGGCTTCCCTGGTGGCGCAGTGGTTGAGAATCTGCCTGCTAATGCAGGGGACACGGGTTCGAGCCCTGGTCTGGGAAGATCCCACATGCCGCGGAGCAACTGGGCCCGTGAGCCACAGCTACTGAGCCTGCGCGTCTGGAGCCTGTGCTCTGCAACAAGAGAGGCCACGATAGTGAGAGGCCCGCGCACCGTGATGAAGAGTGGCCCCCGCTTGCCACAACTAGAGAAAGCCCTCGCACAGAAACGAAGACACAACACAGCCAAATAAATAAATAAATAAATAAATAAATAAATAAAATTTAAAAAAAAAAAAGACTGCATAGATGTAAGAGCCAAAAGTCTAATTTCTTTAATGTATAAAAAGCATTTGCAATCCATAAGAAAGAGTCCAACAATCCAATAGAAGCAGGAAAAGGAGAGGAACCATCTACTCATAGAATTCAAATTGCTTTATTCATGTGAAAAAGAATAAACATCACTCAAAATTTAAAGAATGCAAATTAAAACAATGACATGCTACTTTTTTTAATATAAATTTATTATTTATTTATTTATTTATTTTTGGCTGCATTGGGTCTTCGTCACTGCACGTGGGCTTTCTATAGTTGCGGTGAGCGGGGGCTACTCTTTGTTGCGGTGCGTGGGCTTCTCATTGCGGTGGCTTCTCTTGTTGTGGAGCACGGGCTCTAGGGGCACGGGCTTCAGTAGTTGCGGCACACAGGCTCAGTAGTTGTGGCCTACGAGCTCTAGAGCGCAGGCTCAGTAGTTGTGGTGCACGGGCTTAGTTGCTCCGCAGCATGTGGGATCTTCCCTGACCAGGGCTCGAACCCATGTCCCCTGCATTGGCAGGCGGATTCTCAACCACTGCGCCCCAGCCCCAATGACATGCTACTTTTCAATCTTTCACATTGGCAAATAGTATTTTAAAAGCTCAGTAAACTTATTGTTAACAAAGTGGGGGATGGGGAGTAGTCACTGAGGAGAGTATGACTTGGTGCTACCTTTAATTGGCAAGAGCTATAAAATTAAAAATGCAAATATTCTTCATCAAGACAACTCCACTTCTAGGAATTTATCCTATAGACACAGTTGCACATGTACTTCAAACACATACACACAGATGTTCACTGAATTGTTTGCAACAGCAAAAGACTGGAAACAACCTCGATATCCTTTAGTGGAAGGCTGATTGAATAATTATGGTGTGCTGCATACCAGAACCCCAGGCAGCCATTCTACAAGAATGCCCGGGATCCACCTGTGCTGATGTTAGGCCATCTCCAGGATGTATTATAAAGAGAGAAGAGAAGGGGTGCACAGTTCTTGTGTACAGAGGACGTTTCAAAGGAGATATCCATATACTTGTGTTCTGGAATAAATCAAAAGAAAGTATTAGCAGTGGCTGCCTCTGAGAAGGGGTCTTGGGGCCATATAAAAGGGGGGAGAGGCTTCTGTACTGCTTGAAGTTTCTACCATATGTATTTATTATTTTTCCATTTTAAAAACTAGCTAATTATTTTGAATAAATATTAAATTAATATTTTAGCAGAGCGGGGGACTCCATGGTGCTTTGAGTCAGGAGGAAGGAGATTCCCCATCCAACCCCATCAATGAGCACTCATGAAAAGTCAAATGTAGACAATTTTTAAAATAAAATTAAAAATTAAAAACGTGCAGATACTTTTTTTAAAAATTAAAGCAATGTAACAAAGAAACTGGAGTAGCACTTTGCACCAGCATACAGCGAGTTGGAACGAGTGTGGCCGCGCCCGAAGACCACCCGTTGCCCTAACCGCGATTGAAGCCCCCAGGCCTTCTCTTCTCAGAGACCACTCTTTCGTGCCATCCGAGGGGGCGAAAGCAAATCGAGGCGCCAAATTCCCGGAACAAGGGGGACATCCAGGACGGCCGGAACTCGCACCCTTCCAGAGGGTGGCGCAGGGCAGCCCCTCGGGTCGGCGAGGTCCAGCCCTGGGATATACTGTCAAGGTCAACTTTTCGGGATTTGTAAAGCTCCGCGTCGGGCACCGCTCCGGGAGGCCGGCGGCCCGGCAGCAGCTGCGCCCCGATTCGGCGCTGCAGCCTGCGCGCGGGGGCTGAAGCCGGCCGCTCCCGAGCGCCCCTGCCCGGCCCGGGCGCGCATCCGTAGGGCCACAGTGCGACCCAGCGGGCCGCCGGAGAAACTGCGCCCGACGGCCGCCCCGGCGACGGGCGGGGCGAGGACCCGGAGAGTCACTGCTTTCTGCCAGTTACAGTCTCAGCGAAAGGTGATGCGGCCGCAGTGTCCTTCCTCTGTAAACGGAGGGAGTCTATCTGTTTGCCAAGACACTGTTGCTAAATTCCACAGGTCTTTCTTACCGCACTCACCCTGTGGGTAAAAATCGACTTGCCGGAAAAGTTCTGGTTTGAGAGGCCTGCGGTATTTTATTCAGAATTCTGGACGACTGGTCATTTATGAAGTCCAAGGAAGGAACTATCAATTTCTATCTGAAGGATGACTCTTACGGTGTAGTAAAATCTATGGACAGTAGAACTGACTATAAGCAGGCTCGACCAAAATGCCACCTCCTTCCTGAAATCGGCCTCTAGGTTAGTAGACGTGTCCCCTTACTTACTGTCATGGCCTGTGTGAAGGTCTTTCCGCTGTGAATCAGATCTTCACATCATCCTCGTTACTGGACCTACAAGTTCCCTGAGGCCGAGACCATGTCTTATTCATTGTGTTAGGAGTGGGGGAAAGACAGAAACGATGCAGACGTCAAGAACAGGAAGAAAAAAAAAAAAGAAAGAAAGAAAGAATCTATGTCATAACAGCCTTGGTCCAGTAGGCCAGCATTTCTCAAAGGTCGCCCTGTGCATATTAGTTTCAGGCCATATTAATGCCATAAATCGTGAATATCAGGTAACTTTGAATATACAGGGATCTCACATTTTGCAAGGGAAAACCCTCTCAAAAAACAAGGTTATGGTTTGGGGGGCCTTTTGGCCACCTTAAAAATATAAATGTTTCAGCAATAGATAAGAGAGTTAAATGTCTGTGTATAGGATTGAATTCATCCCTTTAGTTACACATTAAAGTTTAAGTCACATGTGAAATAGCAGGTTGATTTTGTAATATTGCTTTTTTTCCTCTCGCTTTTTAGGAAGCAATTTTATTTAAACTCTCACCTGAGTGTTTCAGTATCTCATTCATGCCAAGAGGCCCTTCTTAAAGCATCTAACACAGTTGCTTTTATTTACATACATTATTTCTTTAAATCTGTGTATGGTGCTGTCACTGGACATTTTAATCCTAACCATAGTTATATAAATTCAGGGGTTTTTTTTTTTCAAATTTGTGCTGTAGGTTTAGATTTATCTCTTTGACATATTCACTAACTATATTGCTTTTTAATCATTGCTTTTTACATACACACCAAATACTTGCATAGGGAGGTCATACCCTGTATCAGTAAGGGTCTAGCTGCAGAGAACAGAATCTGTTCTGACTAGTTCACACAAGAGGAGATTTGTAACAGTATCATAATTTCCAGAATCACTGAAGTGGGGGGGTGGGGAGGGTTTGGCAAGAAACAGACTCTAGGCTGAGCTTCCAAGAATAATTCCAAAGCCACACCAGAGGACTGGCCAGAAAACAAAAAGCCACAAGCCAAATCTGGGTTTGCCGCTGCAGCATGCAACATTGTGCCACTTATGCTATAATCAGAAAGCTGCCAGCTGAGCCGAGAGTCCGCTGTTGCATATCCCCTCTGCTACCATCCACAAACCAGTGTGAACGCCTTGTTCCGAAATCAAGTTTCATGCAAGTTAATCTGACTTTTGGAACCTAAAGTACCTCCAAAATGCTCACTGCAGAGTCTAAGAAAACGTTCTTTTTAGCTTTCCAGCTTCTCCAATATAGGAAGACAGATCAGAAGAAAGTTTGAGAAGACGATGAGCAAGCTGGTCCATAGCATCTGCCTCATACTCTCAAGAATAATTACCAATTTTTTGTTACATTTATTTGCTCCCGCCTTTTTTTTTTTTTTTTTTTTAACTAATTCCATCAGACAACCTTTAACAGCTACTAAAACTAACAATGATGAAAGCTGCCTCAGGATCAAGTTTTCCTCATACAGTGCTTTAGTTGTTCAAAAGAAAGTGACTGAGAAACTGGCTTGAAATATGAGATCTTGAAAGCCCTTGAATATCAGGAAACTCCATCTTATGTATCTTATATATTCATCTCCATCTTACATGTCCATGAAGGATAATTTGGAAGAAGAAAACCTTACTTCATATTTGGGCATACACAGTAGTTGTTCCATGAAAAGCTTTTTTAAAAAAGAGTTTTATGGGCAAATGGATTACAGGCATACCTCAGAGACCTTGTAGGTTCGGTCCGGACCATTCGTTCCATAAAACGAATATTGCAATAAAGTGAGTCACGTGAATCTTTTGGTTTCCCACTGCATACAAAAGTTTCATTTACACTATACTGTAGTCTATTAAGTGTGCGTTAGCATTGTCTTTAAAATGTACATCTTAATTTAAAAAAAAAAACTTTATTGCTAAAAAGTGCTAACCATCATTTGACAACCCAGGGTTGCCACAAACCTTGCATTTGTTAAAAAAAAAAAAAAAAAGCAATATCTGCAAAGCACAATAAAACGAGGTATGCCTATAGTTTCCAAGGGCTTCCATAACAAATTACCACCAACTGGGTGGCTTAAAACAACAGAAATGTATTCCCACATGGTTCTGGAGGCCAAGAGTCTGAAATCAAGCTGTCAGCAGGGCTACCCTTCCACTAGAGGTTCTAGGGGAAAATCCTTCCTGGCCTCCACTTTCTGGTAGCTGTCGGCAATCCTTGGCTTTCTTGGCTCATGGCCACTTCACTCCAAACTCTGCCTCAGTCTTCACATCATCTTTCTTCCGTGTCTGTCTTCTCTTCTGTCTGTCTCAAATTGCCCTCTATTTTTCTCTTATTTGGACATATCATTGGATTTAGGGTCCAGTCATATAATTCAGGGTGATCTTGTCTTGAGACCCTTAACTTAGTTACAACTGCAAAGACTCTTTCTCTAAATAATGTAACATTCACAGTTTCCAGGTATTTGATGTGGATGTATCTTTGGTGGGGGGGCCCACCATTCAACCCACTACAGCAGGTAAATTTAGGAAATGCTGGACTAAACAAATTAAGCCATTTTTTTTTGCTGCAGGATTTTGCAAAGGCTTTAACTTGTTAATGGGCACTGTGAAACTTTGAGAGAGAGAGACACTATACAGTGATTCTCAAATGTATTTGACCATGGAATCCTATTCACAGAAGGGATGTTCCACAGAACACACCCCAGCATAGGCTTATAATTTACCTGCTGGGCAAGTTCTCAGAAAGAGTATCAGTAAGTATCAGAGAAGCCAAAAATAAGTGACTGAACAGTTGAAGGCTCTCAAGGATTTGGCAAGAGTAACTATTCTAAACTATGACCACGCATCAATGCTAAAGATCATCACAACCTTACAGCCATAAAAATGAAATAAGATAAAGATTTATCCCCAATTATTAGACTGCTTCCTACCAGATTCTATTTTGGTTCAGGATAAAGTGCAAACTCTCAATCCTTTGCAACCAAATCCTCCATCAGTCTCCTTGCCCTATATTAATCCTTGCTCTAGCCAAACTGATCTATGCACTGAATTTCCTACTGCCACACTTTTCCCATGAAAAATACCTTCCCCAATGCCTCACCTATTAACAGCCTACATTCATTTCAAGTGATGCCTCCTAGATAAAGCCTCCCTGGTCACCCCAGCAAGAAGGGCTCTCTCCCTCTGTCCTGTATTTGGCACAGGACACTTGTCAAGTGCCTGGTTTTAGAGTTCTTTGTGTGAAAGATCATCTGTCACTGGCTAGTAAGCACAGCACTGGTGAACAAGGATCATAATTTAGATCTCTTCCTATCCTCTAAGTGTTCTGGCACAGTGCCTTTCACAGAATAGATGCTCAAAAGAAATTTGTTGATTGACTAAACAAATAATCAAATTAATCTTCTCAGGAACTATGTATGTAGATGTAAAAGTGCTGTACAGACTCCCCCAGCCCACCCCATCTTCCAGATGAGAGTGGACTGGGGACCAGAAGCTTGCCCAGGAAAAGGGCAATTTAGAGTTAAGAGAGTTACCCAATCAGCGATGGATGACAGACCCAAATGCTGATGGCATTGAGGACCTAGGTTAGGCAGAGTCCTGGGTACTCTTAATGATTTAAGGCAGAACAACATATCCAAAAGAATTGAAAGCAGGTGCTCAAATACATGTACATATGTACACATGTGACACACATGTTCATAGCAGCACTATTCATAATAACCAAAAGGTGGAAACAACTCAAATGTCCATCAACACATGAATGGATAAACAAGTCGTAGTGTATACACACAATGGATTATGGAGCCACAAAAAGGAACAAAGTACTGATATATGCTACAAAGTAGATGAACGTCAAAAACATTATGCTAAATGAAAGAAGCCAGACACAAAAGGTCACATATTGTATGATTCCATTGATCTGAACTATCCAGAATAGATCCAAAATAGGTCAAAGAGACAAACTTCCAGTTACAAAATAAATAAGACTTGGGGATGTAATGTACAGCATGGCAACTATAGTTAATACTGTTTTGCATATTGGAAAGTTAAGAGAGTAGATCATAAAAGTTCTCATCACAAGAAAAAAGATTTTTAACTATGTATGGGGACAGATGTTAACTAGACTTATTGTGGTGATCATCTTGCAGTATATGTATACAAATATTGAATCGTTATGTTGTACACCTGAAACTAAAATACTGCTATATGTCAATTATACTTCAATTTTTTAAAAAAAGAAAATGAAAGGGCCCTTTTTAGCCCCTAAAATCAACAGATATTTATGCTGATTTTAGATCACAGATATGCTGTTTTAGATCATTGCCTTGTACTAGCTGAAGTTATTGTAAATGTCTGTCTCAATTTATATATTAGTCTGTTCGGGCTGTCACAACAAAATACCAGACTGCCTGGTTTAAAAAACCAAAATCTATTTTCTCACAGTTCTAGAGGTTAGAAGTCCAAGATCAAGGTGTCATCGGGTTTGGTTTCTCCTGAGGCCTCTGTCCTTGGCTTGCTGATGGCCACCTTCTCACAGTGTCTTCACATGGCCTTTTCTCTGTGCACATGCATCCCTGGTATGCTTTCTTATTCTTATAAGGATACCAGTCTTATGGGATTAGGGCCCCACTCATATGACTTCATTTAACCTTAATTACCTCTTTAAAGCCCTATATCCAAATACAATTGCACTGGGGGTTAGGGCTTCAATATATAAATTTGAGGGGGAACACAATTCCACCCATAACAAGTTATAATAGCACAAGACTCCAATGTTCATCAGTAGGGGACTTGGTGACATAAAAAAAAAAAAAAAAGTCACATATTGTATGATTCCTTTTATATGAAATATCCAGAATAGGTAAATCCATAGAGACAGAATGCAGATTGGTGGTTGCTGGGGGAAGGAAAACGGGGAGAGACAACTCAATGGGTATAGAGTTTCCTTTCAGAGTGATGATAATGTTTTGGAACTAGACAGATTTGGTGGTTGCACAACACTGTGAATATACTAAGTGCCACTGAATTGTTCACTTTTAAATGGTTAATTTTAAGTGGTTACTTGTGCTATGTGGATTTTACCTCAATTTTTTAAAAACCTTGTATAGCATATGAACAAACCTGGTATTAATGTGTAATAAGTGATGCCAAGAAAACATTTTTGTTATAGAATAATATTAAAAATATAATTATATTTTCATAACTCTATTCTCATTTTGTCTATGGTAAAAGGTCACAAAAGCAAAGGATTGTGTCTGGGACTAGTCTGTAGTTATGATTTTAATCATTTACTATTAGAAACTTTCACCTAAAAGAATACTGCGCTAAACAAGAAAAGCAAAGCACAACACAACTGAATGAGCCCTTGTGGTAACTTTACCCCCATATAGTAGAGTAGGGCTCAGCTTCAGGCTTAGGAGTTATGTGCACTAGAATGTCAGCCCCAGGAGAGCACGGCCCTGGTCTGCCTTGTCCCCCATAGATCTCCAGTGACCCTAACACTACCAGGAACATGTAATTGTTTATCAAGCTTCTTGGAGAAGTCCGGACGCTGCAATACAGGAGGTGAGTGGTCACTAAAGTCAGGTCAGGCCCTTGGGTTCAGGACCTGGTTCTGCTGAAAGAGACAAGGGAGGCCTGTATCCCACAAATGCTGAGGCCTTCACACTAGCACGTCCTCGAGGTGCCACTCCCCCAACTTCCATCAGACAGATGCTAAAGGGGCTGGCAGATGAGAGGTCCCAAAGGAAGACACACAAAGTTGAACCTTCCTTGTATCTGCTCTGGCACATGGGGACTGGTACCCCTGCCTACCCTTTGCCACACTCTTATGTATTGGCTAAGTACCCATTCCTAGCTACAAGCTCTGGTTCCCGCCATAATTCCTACCAAATTCGGCGACCAGACTTTGGACTAGCTCCTCAGGTCACACTCATGTCCAGTTTAAGGCTGACCCCTTGGATTTGGTAACTTAGACACTGGCCTCACCCAGGCACAGATCTGGCCCCCAAACTCTGGTCCTGGTGTTACTCACGGCCCCTACCTCTCAGGTAAGATGCACCTCAAGCCAAAAGGGTACACACTTCACACAGTCCCCACCCTATCCATGCCAAGGAGTAAAAGAGACTAATATTCAGCCTCATTAATAAAGAAGCACAAGTCAAAAATGTGGTATTAGCTTAAAAGTCAGGATGGACTGTGAAGTCACACAGCGTGAATCCAGCCGAATGGGCAAAAGATCTCTTTCTCCTGCTTTCTCCCTGTTTAACCCCCTCTACTTATCCCTCTCTCATGGCCCCTCATTCTCTTATCCCCTGTTGTCTAAAGTGCTCTCTCTGTCCTCTCAGTATGTCTCTCATTGTCTTCCACCTCTCTCTTTCTCCTATCTCTTTTATCTAACCAATATATAAAATAAAACTGATTACAATAAATACTATAAATATTTCTTATGTATTTTTTTCATTCAATTTAGAGAGCTGTTGTCAGAACTTACAGGAGTGATGGCTAAAATGTCATTCTCCATAAGAATCCTTTGATAAAATACTGATTCCAAGTCTAGGATAGGGAAAATACAAGTGAACCTGGGATATTTTGTTGCACCAGAAAGCAAGGAAGTGCTTTTCTATAAACTGATGTTTCCTTACTCTAGCTAAACACTTCATTGAACATTTAACTCCTGGATTATGGTGTATATTATAGGTAGGATTGGATCCCCCAAAAAAGATATGTTGAAGTCCTAACCTCTGGTACCTGTGAAAGTAACCTAATTTGGAAACAGGGTCTTTGCAGGTGTCATCAAGTTTTAAGGTGAGGTCATACTAGAGGAGAGTGGGTCTTTAATCCAATATGACTGATGTCCTTATACGAAAGAAGAGTCACAAAGACAGAGACATGCAGGAAAAAGATGGCCATGTGACAATGGTGGCAGAAATTGCAGTGATGCATTTAGAAGCCAAGGAACAGCAAGGATTGCCAGTAAACACTCAGAAGCTAGAAGAGGCAAGCAAGGGTTCTCCACTGCAGGTTTCAGACAGCCCTGCCAACACCTTGATTTCAGACTTCTAGCCTCCAGAACCATGAGGCTATAAATTTATGTTATTTTAAGCCACCTAGTTTGTGGCACTTTGTTACAGCATCCACAGGAAACTAATACAGTTTCCCTCAAATATACAGTACTCGGGGTTTTTTTAACACTTAGGACTTCTTCAAGAATTCTTATTACTGATCCTGGTTATTAACTCCTGACTTATCTAATTTTGAGATCAGGAAATTTAACTATTTATATATAACAGAAAATACATAACTAAAATTTGTCGTAAGTTGATTTCATTTTAATGTGAATGTGCCACAGTACCAATGAGCTTGGTTCTTGGGCCATGGCTTAAATGTCATTCTCCATAAGAATCCTTTGATAAAATACTGATTCCAAGTCTAGGATAGGGAAAATACAAGTGAACCCGGGATATTTTGTTGCGCCAGAAAGCAAGGAAGTATTCAAAGACTAACCAGGACATGTCAAAAGGTCACAGGAGGTTATAGGATGCAGCTTGAAAGGGTTCCTGCTACCCAAATTTGGAACAACTTGAGCAGCAAATGGAAATGGAGTAATGATAATAATGGATTGTTTGTAAAAAATAGTAATAATCCATGCTCCATGGTGATACTCAAAAGAGAGAAGGAGAAAGAGAGATTTTCCTCATAGAAGAATGTCAACTAATAAATATAGAAGGAATGATAGGATTAGAAAATGACCATTTTGCAACCTGTGATGTAATTATTAATTTAGGCAATGGATGCAAAAAATGTAGGGGAAACAGTATATTCACACGGACTCAAAGTATCACTGCACAGAGGACTTACTAATTATAAAGGGAGAAATGTAGGAATATGGGGGACACCTCACTAACTGGTGGATCACTAATTGAATGACCACACTTAGCAGCATATTATATGCTTCCTGGTGTGATGCAAAAAGAGACACACAATCTCACCTATGTAACATTTTTTCCAAAAATGTTTCCCTAAAAGTAATCAAGAAAAAACAATCAGACCAATGCCGAATGTGATACATTCTACAAGGGAACTGGCTTGGTCTCTTCAAAAAACCAGTGTCATCAAAAAGGGAGGGGGCAGTTATTCTATATTAAATGAGACTGAAGACATAACAACTAAACATAATTCATGAATCTTGATTGGATCCCAGACTGAAAAAATAGTCATAAAAAGACATTTGGGGGAATTCCCTGGTGGTCCAGTGTTTAGGACTCTGCGCTTCCTTTGTGGGGGGCACGGGTTGGATCCCTGGTCAGGGAACTAAGATCCCACAAGCTGTGCAGCGCGGCCAAAAATTTTTTTAAATAATAAATAATAAAAAAAGACATTTGGGGAGAAACTGAATACAAATTATACATCAGAATTATTGCTAATTTTCTCAGGTATGATCATGGTATTATGGTTACATAGGGGAAGGGTCATTATTCTCAAGAGATGCTTGCTAAAGTCAAGGGTCACAATATCTGCAACTTCCAAATGTTAACAATTGGTCAATCTAAGCAAAGGATGTATAGATGTTAATTTTATTATCCTTTCAACTTTCCTGTAGATTTGAAAATTTTCAACTAAAATGTAGGGGGTGGAGACTTGAACATGATCTCAATTGTGTGTTTTTTTAGTTTCTTCATGATCTTGAACAGTAAAGCATTCTCCATGTCCTTGTAAATTATCTTTTGTTTCAAATGCCTTCTAATCTGACCCTCCTGAAGCACTTGAAGCTGAACTCACACCTGTTCCAAGCAAAGCATGGTTTCCACTGCCCAAAAGGGTACAGGCTTTCCCTCTTCACAGCTGTGTCACTGAGCATTTTTCTGCTTCAGCACCTCACGTGTTTGTCATTTTCTCATGGATGTGTGCAGCTTTAGGAATCTGTTAACTGTCTCTTTGTGACTTAAAGATGAATCATTCTCCCAGTCTCTGGAAGAAAAGATACCATATGACTTCCTCATTGCCCTGTAGCAAGAGGGGGCCACGCCCACAGCCCTCTGCTCAGATCACTAGTCGATTCCAACAGTGGCTTCCAAAGTTTATAACAGATGCCAAGGTATGTTGGGAACACTACTGGGCTAAAAATTGGGAATCTCCTTGGGAAAGTCATTTCACCTCTCAGGGCTTCTGTTTCTTCATTAGTTTAAAAGAGTGATTGGAATGAATGTTTTTAAAGTCCTCTTCAAGCTCTCACAGTTTATCATTCAAGTCCCTGCTTCCCTGGCCCAGAAGGCAAAGCTAGGGCTAAGTCTCCTCCTTGAGAACAGTCCTCAAATTCTTGGCTGCTGCCATGGTGAAGTAGCACCCTCAGCTCTTCTCAAAACGGAAACATTTTCATTGCAGCACTATTTACAACAGCCAGGACATCGACGCAACCTAAGTGTCCATCAACAGAGGAATGGATAAAGAAAATGTGGTACATATATACAATGGAATATTATTCAGCCATAAGTAAAGAACAAAATGATGCCATTTGCAGCAACATGGATGGACCTAGAGACTGTCATACTGAGTGAAGTAAGTCAGACAAAGACAAATATCATATGATATCACTTATATGTGGAATCTAAAAAATGGGTACAAATGAAATTAGCTACAAAACGAAATAGAGTCACAGATGTAGAAAACAAACTTATGGTTACCGGGGGTAAAGGGGGGGAGGGATAAATTGGAAGACTGGGATTGACACACACACACTACTATATATAAAATAGATAACAAATAAGGACCTACTGTATGGCACAGGGAACTCTACTCAATACTCTGTAATGGCCTATATGGGAAAAGAATCTAAAAAAGAGTGGATATATGTATATGTATATGTATAACTGATCCACTTTGCTGTACACCTGAAACTAACACAACATTGTAAATCAACCATACTCCAATAAAAATTTTAAAAACAAACAAACAAAAACTAACCTACCTCCGCACCTGGCCTATACTCACCTTCCTTCTGGAAACAAATGTGTCAGTTGGCAACTTGTAAGCCTCAGAAAGAAATTAATTCCATATGTACTTAGCATGCTATATAAAGAGAGCATCAAAGGAGGACACTCTGTGTGGAATATGGTTATCGGCTTTCTTTATTCTCTAAAGTTGAACATTATCTGTCAGCTATAGGCCCCCTTGGAAAATTCTGACAGGGCCAAAGGATAGAAGATGATGGAAGATCTGGGCAGAAATTGCAAAGGAAATCAGTAAACTTTCATCCAGGGTGTGACCAGGGTAGATGAAGAAGATGAAAAGTATAAGAGATCGGCAATAAATGGAGAAGAAAAAATTTTAGAAAATATCATACTGGAAACTGGGTCTTTCTCCACATTCAGTTCACCACCCTATGCTTCAATGGTATTTTCTATCCTGTTCATTTTTATAATAAATAATGATGCGAAACTATTTAAACAGCATCCTTCCCTGGTTAACCATTCAAGCCAAGCAGCGGTCCACAAAACTGTGATAGTCTCCAGAGTGAAGAAGCCACTACCTCCTTATGATTAGCTAATAGAGTTCAGATTGGATACCGTGAAAGCCAGAAGTGGGCCTGCCCTACCTCTCAGGGCCACAGGCTAAATCAAGCCCTCCTGTCTTTCATGTGACATAGGCAAGTTTGTTTTGTTTTGGTTTGGTTTTTTGCCACTCCGCACTGCTTGCAGGATCTTAGTTCCCTGATCAGGGATTGAACCAGCACCCTCTCAGTAGTGAAATCGCAGAGTCCTAACCACTGCACCGCCAAGGAATTCCCACAAGAATGCATTTAAACAAAGTAAAAGAAAAGAAAAAAGATTTCCTTTTAAAGGAAAGAACCCAGTACTCAGTGAGCTCTGGCCACAACTGAGAGCTGAGGTGGTTTATAGTGACCCGTCTGCATATTTTCTTAGTTAAATTAGATTTGTCATCTGTTGCTTATTCAACAAATTTGCTATAGTCAGTGTATTTGTAGTTAAAAAAAAAAAATGTTTGGGTACTTCAGAGAGCTAATAGGGGCCTGTCAGGGAGCTCGCTCACAGAAGTCAAAGAGAAAGGCCATGTCTCTCGATCTTTATTGTGAGCTGTATTCATGTAAATAATTTGTTTTGTTTATTATTTTATCATCTCTTCCTCTCAAATGTAAACTCCATAAAGGTATCTGTGTTTTTCACCATTGAATCCCCAACCCGTAGCATATAGTGAAATGCAATAAAGAAGATATAAATATAACATTTGTAATAAGGAAAAAATGTGATATGGTTCTCTATTTATTCACATCTTTATTTTCAGGAGATTTTTAAGTTTTCTTTATGTAGATCCCAGAACACATTTCTCACTAAGCTTATTCCTGGGTATTTTGTGAGTTTTATGTGTTTTTAAAAATGCAATCTCTCTTTCTCTCATTATATTTTATAGCCCACCAATGCTGGCATGTGGGAAAACTTTCGATTTGAGTATGTCTATCCTGCTTGCAGCCAGCGCACTAAACTCTCTTATTAAATCCATTAGCTGGGGGTTCATTTTGCTTGATTCCCTTAGTAGGCTAGGTATAAAATCATATCATCTGCAAATAATAACATTTCGTCTTTTCCTTTCCAACAATCTAAATCTTGTTTCTGTTTCATCTTTAATTGCACTAGTGACAAACTGGGAAGGACATCAAATAATAATGGTAATGGTGTGTGTTCTATCACCCATTCATGGTTCTAATGAGGCGGCCTCTGGTGTCTCCTCATTCTGATTTTCACAACTGGAGCCCAGCAACCTCCCATGTGCTCACTTCCTTTCACTTTACTCTTATTACAGACAACTTAAAATAAGCCTAATATAACAATCTAAGTCTTAATAACACCAGGGTGGTTAGCTCTCAAAGAAGTCTCCTTTCTGCCCCTAAACCACAATGTGAGGGCATCCCTTTGCCTCTGTTAAACACACACACACACACACACACAGCAGATGTAGCATGTCCAAGCTATGCCACCTCAGGGATTCAGGGGCTGTGGAGGGCGGTGGAGCAACGCTGGTGCCTCAAGGGCTCCAGCACATCCACAGCACTCGTGGCTAAGGCAGTTCCTGCAGCTCTGAGAACATCAAGAATTGGCACCCTTGGCATAAACACGCACATTCCCATGGTGAGTCCTGGCAGCGCCATATGAATAAGCAGATATTAACTGTGTGTTTGTCCTAATCAGTACAAAATTGAACAGCATATTGAAACAATATAAAACGAATTACTTCTGCTCCTGCCCCAAACAATGACTCTGGTGGACTCTGGCTCTTTTCGTTGGTCCAACCACCCATCCACGCTTGAGCAAATTCTTTTTCCATCCCCTCTACTTAATTCAAAGCAGGCTGAAACTGGAAACCATTTTGGAGCTCATGGAGAGACTCTGCCCTTCTCTGGTCTCAGACCTTCTCCATCTCCTGCACACATCTCCTCCTTTTCAGAACCAAGCTCTAACACTAGCTGCCTCCAGGTGTTGAAGGCCACGGTCACAAATACAGGGCAATACACCGTCAGGTGCAATGGCACCAGCACCTAAGTGTATGGACCTGATGCACCACCTAGGCAAGGAGGTCTTCTCCAGGGAATCCCATCCTCCCCAGCCCACTGTCCAAGCTTTGCTGCTGTCAGAGCAACCACAGGGGAAGCTTGGTGTCATCTCCACTGTCCTGGGCACTCAAGACTACCTCCAAGACTTCTCTTGGGTTTTCCCAACTATGGCAGCAGGAGAGTCATTATGGGGAAGAGACCTGGGAGATGGATGATAACAGCAGTTTTATCTCCCCTTCAGCCAGCCTTTGGCACTGGCTCTACTGCCACCATCACTCTCAAGCTATGTTCAAATAACTTAGAACCTTCCTTCCCCCTTCTTAGCCTCTTGCAGGGCTACAGGCTCCCTGGTCTAGTAGGAGAGGCAAGAGTATATATATATGTGTCCATACTGATGCTCATGGATTGGGGGTAGGGAAGGCTGCCTTTGCCCCCATCCCCGGCTTCCATCTCTCACCCCTTGATGAAAGTCTGCAGCAAATGTGCTGGCCCAAGTTATATTCCACAGCCAACCCTAACCCCAACTTTTCTAATGTTTGTCCCCAATGCTATGTTTCATTCATTCATTCATGTTTAGCTTCATTCCAGTCCCCAGCCCCGACCAGTGCCCACCCCTAATGCCCAGCCCAGAAATCCAAGCCCTGGTATCACACTAATAATAAATCATTGTAGCTAACGCTTGTAAGCTAGCACATGCACACACACGCGCACACACACACACACACACACACACACACATTCAGTCTTTATAGCAATCCTCTGAAGTAGGTACTATTATTATCCCCCTTTTACAGATGACAAAACTGAGGCTCCAGGGGATTAGGTGACTTTCCCAAGGTCACATAGCTTGTAAACAGCAAAGCTGAGATTTGAACCCAGGATCTGCAATCCTAACCTCTGAGCTCATGCCAACACTGAAAGTTTTACTCTCTGTCCCCAATCCAACCTCAGTCCCACCCTCAGGCTCTCCAGATCTGATGGCAGTCGGCGCTCCTTAATAATGCAGCTGAGACCCACAGCCTGCCACCCAAAGTCAGGAGGCAGAGTCTGCCCACCTTGCCCCATCAAGTGCTCTCCTGACATACCCTTTCCCTTCCTACAGACAACAACAGAGCCCAAGTCAGTGAGAGGTCAGTGCTGAACCAGGCCACGGCGGTCAGCTCATGAAAGTCCTAGGGAGCTTCCCAGCTGCTGATTAAAATGAGCTTCGGACACCCAGGATGCGGCCATGGCACCTCAGGCCTACCTTCCAGGGCTGTGGAGGATGTTGCCGCATCAAAAGCATTCCTGTGTCTGGAAACGGCTGTGAAATCTGTGGGCAGCGGAAGAAGGCAGCTGTGGGAAGAACAGAAGGCCTGAGGGTGAGAGAGTCGACAGGAAAGAGGCCTGGGCAGAGGCCTTCACTTCCCCTGCAAGAAACAGCAGTGGAATCCACACACTGCCATTCTAGCGGAACCCTGGGCATTGACTTCTCTGAGCTGTGTGCCAGCAACTCCAGGCTGCTGTTCTGCAGCTTTCTGGACCAAATTGTGCTCTCCCACTTTATGTGACTTTCCCAGCAAACACGCCTAGTTTTATTCTCAAATTGACTCAACATCTCTCAGCTCCATCTGCCCCTATTCCCCCATCCCCACACTTCCAGCACTTCTTAAGGCATTTATCACTGTGGATTATTATTAATAATCAGATGTACAATTTGTTCAGAATTTACAGGCTAACTCATTTAGTTCTTACATTCATAAGTCATTTAGTGCTTTGAGACAGGCATTATGCCCATTTTACAGATGGGGAAACTAAATCCTAAACTCAATTGCCTCAGGTCAAGCAACTGACATAACACTTTAACAAGGTCAGTATAAGACAAATAATTACACATTCCTTTTATTGAGATCAAGATAATGCCTTTTACTGAGATTAAGATAACTTTGCTTTAGCAAACGCTAAGCAGGCAAAACAAAAATGACCCACTGGTTTCTCTGGCCTTTGAGTCACCAGTTTAAGATCCTTGAGTGACCTAACTCAAATCAGCCTGCCTATGCGGAACCATGCTCCTAACACCTAGGCTATCCCACTGCTCTGTTATTCCCTTTGTTACTAGTCAGTCCACCAGTCCTAAAAAGAGTTGTGTGAGAAAGGAAGCAAAGAACCAGTGTTGAAGAATCCCCAGTGCAGCTTAGAGGGGAATTCCCGCCAACCTATACTGCAATACAAATAACTAAGATACAAGACAGAACCTTGTAATCCTAAATTTGTGCACAGTACAGGGAAAGAACTCTATCTAATTCTTTAAATCCCAATATAGAACATTTCCAAAGAGAAGCAAAACTTGCTTTAAAAATAAGGGGGAAAAAAAGCAAAAGATGCCATCAGAGTCATTTTGTGTCTATTTTATTATCTTGTTAAGACAATGCTTTCCAGCCACAACCAATGGACAGGTCGAGGGGGTAGGGGGAATACGACAGCAAAGAACAAGTATGAAACATGATCTAGGGAAGTGGGGTCTAACCTGGGACCATGGAATCTTTAGTGGCCTTCAGGGGCTCCCGGTACATCTTGGAAGCTCCTTCAAAAATTTGTGTGTATGTGCGTTTTTCTGGAAGGAGGGTTCATGGCTATCGTCAAGAGGCCCACTATTGGGGGAAAAAAAACAAACCACTAAGAACCACTAACTTATAGTAAAAATAAATCTCTTCTATAACCCAGTAGTATTTTCTAAAACCCAACTGCCCCTCCCTCCTGAAAATAGTGACCTCTCCCCCCAGTGGCACCTTAGAGGAGTTGGGGGGTGCCAGGAACTCAGTGACACCAGGCTTGGCAGCCCATCTTACAAGCCCTTCCTATCATTCCTGTGCCCCTGCCTAGTCTCCTCCACAATGGAAGGCCAAGTATGATCCCACAGCACCCTAATTAAGCCAAACTGGGAACATTCAAAAGAGCTAAAAGGGATAGAGCATGGAGAATAAACACCCAGTCCCCAAGAGAACACAGCTCAAGTAGCCTGCAGAATCGCTCAGGGAAGCCTGGAAGGCTGGAATCAGTCAGGGAAGCAGATGAGGTTTCTGAAGGTTTGCGAGGAAGAGCATATTACATGGGCTGGGCTTGCAGGTGTAACAAGCAGAGATCAGAGGCAGAAACAGATTAAAGCAACAGAGATGCTAGGAAGGAACAGATGGTCTGGTCCAGGGCCAGGGAGGAAATGAAAGGCAAGATGAAGGCCATATCATTAAGCATCACTGAGAGATGAGGCTTGAACTTTTGTATGGAAGATGTCAGAGACTGGGCAGATTTCAATGGGGAAAGAGAGTACGTGACTATGCTCTACAGAGGAAACGACTGAGAAGTGTGGTTTAAATGAATAGAAAACAGAAGAAAGATATGACTGCAGAGAAGAGAAATTGGCCAGCACATGGAGTGTCAGGTATTAGTTTTGAAGGGACATGGTAGATGAATGGACAAGTCAGCAAGGGGCATATAAGACAAGATGCAGGTATGGATAAATGGGGTGACTTAGGTCAAAGGAAATGAAGGGATCCTCCCCTCCATTTCCCCACCACAGACCTCCGCGGGCTACAGGCCTCCCACCATATGCTTACAGCCTGTCTGCACAGAGGTCTGCCCTTGGCTCTAGTAACTATTAACATAGAATTATTGTTAAGTACCTGTGATGGTTTCAACATCCATCTCTGCCCATACCTCAATGGAGCAACCTTTTGCCCAACTGAGTAGCAAGGATTAAAGAAAAATAAAAATTATAGCACAAGAAAGTCAGAAAATGACCAATAGTCTCCTACTCAGTTCTAGAACAAGTCCCATACCCTGAACCTGAATGATCTGCATTCTTTTCCTTGACTTGTTGTTATTGCAGGAAATGGTGAAATTCTCAACATCCTAATAACCATCAGTAAATGACTGGTTAAATAGATTAGGGTTTATCTGTACTCTGGAATACTATGCAGCTACTTTAAAGAATGAACTGCATCCAGATGTACTAACATAGAAAAATGTCCGAGGTTCCTTGCTGGGCAAAAAAAAAACAAGCTGGAGATCATATATATAATGTGATCCCACTCAGTAAAAAAAAAAAAAAAAAAAAATTATACAAATAAATATATATTGTATAATTGTGCTTGATATTCATCCATTCATTCAGGAAATA
Source organism: Eubalaena glacialis (assembly GCF_028564815.1). Classification (NCBI taxonomy): domain Eukaryota; kingdom Metazoa; phylum Chordata; class Mammalia; order Artiodactyla; family Balaenidae; genus Eubalaena; species Eubalaena glacialis. The sequence continues at coordinate 179,561,974 of NC_083716.1, read as the reverse complement.
TTTATTGAGCATCTTCTGTGTATCAGGCACTACACAAAAATCTCTGCCCATACAGAACTTACATTCCAGTGGGGAAGATGCATAATAAACAAGAGAAATAAACAAAAGGTATAGGTACCATGTACAAAGTGCTAAGGATAAAAAGAAATCAGAGAAGGGGGACAGAAGTGTGGGGTGGTTGCGATTTTTGACACCACTATCCACTATCTAGTCTAGACCTCTAGGAGGTGTATTTGAGTAAAGAATGGAGGGAAGTGAGGGAGGAAGTCAGGCTGCTGTCCTGAGGAAGAGCCAGGGAAATAGTAGAAGCAAAGGCTGTGAGGCAGGAGCCTGCCTGGAGGGTTACAGCCGGTAGGGGAGAAGGGACTGAGCAAGCAGGAGTAACAGGGCCTTGTAGACATTGTGAGAACACTGCTTTTACCCTAAGTGAGATGGATACACCTACAAAGAAAAGCATCTTAGAAAAAATGTTAATTAGCAGTTAATTGAGAAATGGGATTAGGAATAGGTGTGGAAAAATCTTTTTACTTTTCACATTATATACTTTTATACAGGTTTTAAATTTTTATTGAGTTTCTATACCTTTTATTATTAATTTTTAAACTAGTTCAAACTCAAGATTTCTATTTTTTAATGGTAAAAATCAGCATTCCAATAAATACATAAATTCAATTAATTTGCTGCTTTTGTAGTGGTCTGTGTTTCCTTAGATTCTGTATTTGTCTATTTGGCATCCATTCATCACAGAGCCAATTATGTTAACTATATTTTCTTATTTTCTGTATTCTTGATACTCTGGGGCCCTTACAGACCCAGAGATAGACTGCCCCTCCCAGAGTTTGCTAATTCCTAAAGGTAATAACAACTTGCCAAAGAACACACCTTTCATATGCAAACCAGTCAATCTCCCAGTCTACACTCCCAACTATCTTTTTATCTAACTCTCACACAACCGAGCCAATGTTTCCCCCACCCTAAATCAAACCCAGAGCCAGGTACCTCTTGGTGTGGGAAATCTTGCAAAACTCCTTAACAAGGAACTCCTACACCTTGTTACTCTTCCATTCTGAGTCTGTCTCAGCATATTCAATCCTCGCTCTCCCTCTGACTCACCAAATAGGGTCCTAATCCCCTTTTCTCATGTTGCTGTGGGTTCCTCTGTGTATTAGGCCAATGTTACATCCCTGAGCTAAAGGAAACATCAGGATGGACTTAACTTATGAGCCATAGTAGCATTTATTGGATTTGGGACCCAGAAAAGACCTTAAAATAACCTGCTCCAACTCCTATATTTTATAGCTAAAGCAACAGAGGCTCAGTGAGGGTAAATGGCTTGCCCAAGGTCACCCAGCTCTCTGGAAACAGGCCTGGGACTAGAACCCATGTTTCCAGCTTCTTCCACATTTGTACATTTCTGCTCCACTACTTCATTTGCACTCTCAGGAAAAAATTATGGAGCTTGCTATGGAATTGAGGGGTGGGTAGTATGTGGAGAAATTGTAAACACTTTGTTAAAAGAACATAGAACATAATTAAAATGCCATCACCACATCTATAGAATATTTTTGTATTGCCAGTCCCAAACTTGGGGCAAGGAGAAAGAAATCGTGGAGATCTGGGAGAGAGGGGGAGCTGAGAAGTATTTGCAAGGGATGCTCAAATACACACCTTCCCTAAGCATTGTCTACATACTACTAATGATAATAATGTCTTCCACACATCAATATTCTACAGCAATTCTCAGAGTGTGGTCCAGGAGCCCATGGGGGTCCCTAGACACTTTCAGAGGCTCCATGAGGTCAAAATTGTTTTCATAATAAAACTAACACTTTATTTGCCCTTTTCACTGTCAATCTCTCAAAAATATACAGCAAAATTTCCAGAGGCAACTCCGTGTGTAATATTGTAACAGACGGAATGCCAAAGTAGATATAAGAATCCAACTGGCTTCTATCAAGCAAGACATTAAAGAGATTTATGAAGATGTAAAACAATATCACTCTTCTTGCTAATTTTTTTTGTTTTAGAAAACACTGTCATTTTTCTCACAAATGTATTATTTGTTAACATCTAACAGATTTATTATTTTTAAAAATGAATTAACAAATAAATATTTTAATTGTTCAGTTTTAATTTCTAATACAAGATATCAATAAACAAACAAGAGACTTTTATTATGGCTCCTCAATAGTAAAGGAGTCCTGACCACAAAGTTTGAGAACTCACTGATTTACAATTTTTCAACTGTTTTGCCCATGCACGAAAAAAACAAATTAATTTGCAAGTGTTACTGAATTTTTAGTAGCCTTTTATCAATATGCATTTTCTTAAAAGATACTAAAATTACAACTACTATTATATGGTTTAAAACGGCCTTTATCACCACAGAAATAAAATTTGCATCTCCACAGGAATAAAATTATAAATATCTAAGATAGAAAAACTCTACTGGACAAACGACGCCGTTTAATCAACAACTCAATGGCAAGAAAAGAAAGAGGGCAAAGAAAATAGGAAATAAGAGACTTAGAAGACCTAGAAACCAAATGCAATGTGTCTACCTCATAAGACCCTGATTCTAACAAACCAACCATAACAAAGCACTCATGAGACAACTGGGGAAATTTGGATCCTGAGAAGATATTTGATGATATTAAAGAATTGTTACTAAAGAGAAAAACAAATACTGTATGCTAACACATATATATGGAATCTAAAAAAAAAAAAAAAAAATGGTTCTGAAGAACCTAGGGGCAGGACAGGAATAAAGACGCAGACGTAGAGAATGGACTTGAGGACACGGGGAGGGGGAAGGGTAAGTGGGACAAAGTGAGAGAGTGGCATGGACATATATACACTACCAAATGTAAAATAGATAGCTAGTGGGAAGCAGCCACATAGCACAGGGAGATCAGCTCGTTCTTTGTGACCACCTAGAGGGGTGGGATAGGGAGGGTAGGAGGGAGACGCAAGAGGGAGGACATATGGGGATATATGTATATATATAGCTGATTCACTTTGTTATACAGCAGAGACTAACACATCATTGTAAAGCAATTATACTCCAATAAAGATGTTTAAAAAAAAAAAAAAAAGAATTGCTACTTTTATTTAAGTGTAATAATGGTATTGTGGTTGTGTTTTTTTAAACAATCCTTACCTTTTAGGGATACAGGCTAAAGTATTTATGGATAAAATCATTTAATATGTTGGACTTCCTTCCAAATAATCCAGTGGGAAGGGGAGTAAGAGAGATGTAAGCAAGATTGGCCATAAAATGATAATTATCAAAGCTTGGAGGTGGATACATAAGATACCATTCTTTATACGTTTGTGTATGTTTAGAAAAGTCCACAATAAAAAAAAACATTTAATAGGTTGTCATGCTAAAAAAAAAAGTGATAAACCACTTCCCTAACTCATTCTTGATTTAGCCATTTGCAAATCAACAAGCCATATAATTTTCGGGAGGGAACTTAAACAAGGCCCTCCCTCGTAACCAGAATATCAGATGGTAAGAGAATACACTTAGAGCAAAAAGCATATCACAGGAGGGATTACAACTCTGCAGAAAGCAGCTAGTAAAAAAAGCTGCCCTCAAAGGGGACTCTTGCTTTGGGTGGAACACAGGACCTGTGAAAAGAACCCTTAGATCTATCTTGTCCTACCTACTCCAAGACGCCCACCTGGGTAGCTACCAGTGTCTTACCAATCTACAAGTATACTAGTCTCCCTTGGAGGGCCACCATGTTATCAGCGGTATCCAGAAGTGCCTGGAACAGGAACGATCATGAAAGTGGACCACTTTACTTGAACCTGAGCTCACCTATACTGATCTCATAGACTATTTTTTTTGTTTTTGTTTTTTTTCATAGACCGTTTTTAATGACAAAATTTAACAGATGCATATTGAAGAATGACTTATTTTATTATTTATTTTTCTATACTGACCACATTTTTTAAAAAACTATACTGCACAAATGCCCACCACAACAACTTTGAAAAGTAGTTTGGAATTATTTACTAAAGTATAAGATACACATATCCTATGACCCCTCTATTCCATTCCTTGGTACATATCCAACAAAAATGCATATATATTTGTACCAGGAGACAAGCACAAGAAATTCTTAACGACAATGAAGTCAACCCCATGTCCATCAATAATAGAATGGATAAATTATTATATACATAATCATAATGGAATATGATACAGCAGTAAACATGAGCAAACAACAGCTACACCTACAACAGGGATGAATCTTATAAAGTTGAGCAAAAAAGACATATACCAAAGAAAACTTTCTGTAGTGTTAAAGAAAAAATAATAATTTCATCTCTTGGTAAAGACTGAGTACTGAGTAGAAAAAAAGTACTGCCAAACTGAGGAACTTAATCCAGCACAGAGTCTAGGCTCTGGAAGATGAAACTGGGGGGACAAGAAATGGGGCGGGTCATTTAAAGCCAAAAAGACCAAGACTTTTCTTGGACTGATATTAGGAAAACAAAGCCTCATAGTGAGGTTGATTAGCTATGGGAATCGTGTTACCCAGCCAGGTTCATACGGATGTGGGCAGGCTAGGTAGCCAAGTTGGTGTTTCTTAGTATTAGTCCATCTAGGTATAGAGTTCAAAAATAGGCAAAACTTTAAAAAGCAAGGAAGTGGTTACCATAAAAGTCAGGATAATGGTTACCTGGGGTGTAGGGGAAGGTTGAGAAAGAGGTGATCTGGATGGGACACATGAGAAGCAGTTCTGGGGATAACAGCAATGTTCTATTTTTTGATCTGGGTGGTGCTTTTGTGTTTTTTTCTAATTATATTTATTTTGTAATTATTCATCATACTTTGTGTTTTATGCACCTTTTCTCTGTGTGTTATCTTTCACAATTAATAAAGGTTTAGAATAAACAAATCAGCCTCATTTTATATAACTATGGTAGTCCCTCTGAAATTGTTAAACTTTTAATAAGTGTATTAATACACTTTGACTTTTGGATGAAGGTATCAGTAGAAAATGGAAGCCATCTATTTCTGACTTGGCAAATTCTCATATGTTAAGTTCTCATGCCTGTTGACTTAAATACAGATGAGCTGTAGAATAAAGTTAACAAACTATTCCAAAATATGACATTTGGGTCCTAAAGAATCCCAAGAGCATTCTAAGAATGACTTGGAAAGGTATTGTATTGTAACTTATACCATAATTTAATTTGAACCTTCTCCATTTTACTAAGCCTTATACCAATTGAGCTAACAATTCCAGGCCATGAAAAGTAATTTGAAAGAATTCCCACATTCTCAGAACACTAGAAAACCAGTGCTCTGGAGATCACACTCTACAAGTTGGCTCAAGCAAATTTCAATATGCAAATACCTGCTTTTAAATTAAGCTTCATTAAAATGCACTTACCGGTTTAAGTGGAGGCTGATTTTGTAACCACATTTGGAATTTAGATTCTTACTACTTTAAAACAAATGCTATGTAAACATGAAAATTAGATAATCAAATGATTCTTTGCCCTCGTTCTACAACACATTTCACTTGAAACAACTGATGTACTTTAAAACACAAATCTTCAAAATACCCCAATGAGGAAATGGAGTCCCTAGCTTTGGAAATACACTTTAACCAAGTCAAAAGCAGACTGCCCTGATGTCATGAAGACCACTGGAACAGGGAAATCTTAGAAAGGTCGTCTGTAGCTCATCCCAGAAGCCCTTTCCAGGCCCAAACAGGCCCTTTCCAGGCCCAAACAGGCCTTTTGCATTCTCCTGTCCTTGCGTGCCAACTGCAGGAGGCTGACCTGCATTCCCAGAGCTGGCCTCCATTCCTCCGAGCCTTTGAGGTCCTCTCTCCCCAAGTTTGGCTGCAAAAGGACCCATGATCTCCTTCACACTCCCTTCATTACTTTGCTTTTTTGAGGAAAGGGAAGAGTGTGATAAAAAGACAGAACACAGAGACCTATAGCACTCATCCACCATGTAATGCAGCCCACACCCCTCCAAACCCTGAGGGGGAAGTGTCATTAGACGCTCATTTTACAGAGAAGAAAATCAAAGCCCAAAGAACTTGTGGAATCTGAGGTCACACAGCTAACAGAGTAGAGCCCCACCAAACCACTGCTTAGGGCAACTGACTTCCCTGCCTCTCTGCAGACTTGGTATCTTAGACCCCACTCCACTCAGTGGTTCAGAGTTAGGGCTTAAGGTCAGATAATCCTCATTGGCATCCCAGGTCCATCACTTCCAAGGTGTGTGATCTCAGATGGATTACTTAGCCTCTCTGGCTTCAGTTATCCAAGTCAAAGCTCAATGAATGGTGGCCATTATTATCATTTCTTTCACACATGCTAAGCTCTAGTGTAAACCTCTGTTCTCAGACTTTCCTTTCACTAAGGATCACCTGAGGGAACTTGTTAAAAGCAGACATATCTGTCTTCTAGCTGGTGGCTTTCATACATTTTTTACCATAACCACAATAACAAATACATTTTACATAGCAACTAAGAACACATATGTGTTTATATATACATATATAAATAATTTTTTCACAAAATAAGGTGCTCACTATGCACATTGCTATTTTCATTCTTTTTTTATCATTTAATGATAGGCACAACTTTCTAATTTTATTTCACAACCAATAATGAGTTGCAATCAATAAAGACCAACACTAAAATGACCCAGATGTTGGAATTAGCATGCAAGGAATTTAAAGGAACTATTATAAATATGTTCAAAGATATAAAAGAAAATGTGCACATAATGAATGAACAAATAGAGAACCTAAGCAAAAAAATAAAAACTATAAAAAGAACCAAATGGAAATCCTAGAATTGAAAAAATATGTATATGAAATTAAAACTGCACTTACTGGACAGATTGAGATGGTAGAAGAAAGTCAGAACTAGAAATTATTCAGTTTGAAAAACACAAAGGAAAAAAAAATGGAAGAGTCCCAGAGACCTATAGGACAATATCAAGCAATCTAACATACATATAACTTGAACCCCAAAATCATCAAGAAGAGAGAAGAAGCCCTCCAAAATGTCAAGAAATAGTGGCCAAACATTCTCTTAACTTGGTGAAAGATATAAATTTACAAATTCAAGAAGCCCAGCAAAACCCAAGCAGAAGAAATGAAAAACACACCTATGTATATCACAGTTAAACTGCTGAAAATCAAAGATAAAGAGAAGACTATTTAAAGCAGCCAGAGAAAAACAGCTCATTACTACAATGATACCTTTACTATCCAACTTCTCATCTGAAACAATGAAGGCCATAAGACAGTGATGCAACATCTTTAAAGCATTTAAAGAATAAAAAACTTTCAACTCGAAATTCTACCTCCAGTGAAAATATCCTTCAACAATGAAAGTAGGGACTTCCCTGGTGGCACAGTGGTTAAGAATCTGCCTGCCAATGCAGGGGACACAGGTTTGAGCCCCCGTCCAGGAAGATCCCACAAGCCACGAAGCAACTAAGCCCGTGCACCACAACTACTGAGCCTGCACTCTAGAGCCCGTGAGCCACAACTACTGAGCCAGCATGCCACAACTACTGAAGCCCACGCGCCTAGAGCCCATGCTCCACAACAAGAGAAGCCACTGCAATAAGAAACCTGCGCACTGCAATGAAGAGTAGCCCCCGCTCACCACAACTGGAAAAGGCCTGCATGCAGCAACAAACACCTAATGCAGCCAAAAATTAATTAATTAATTTTAAAAAAACAATGAAAGCAAAATAAAGATGTTTTCAGATAAATGACAACTAAAAGATTTCATCACCAACAGAAGTACACTATAAGAAATGCTAAAAGAAGAAATTCAGGCTGAAAAGAAATGATACCAGATGGAAATTCAGATCTTCAGGGAGAAATAAAGATGACCAGAAGTAGTAAAAATGTAGATAAATATAAAAGACAATCTTTCTTCTCTTAATATATTTAAATACATATGACCATATAAATCAAATTATAATATTGTGGTATTTTTAGCATACTTATATTAATACATATGACAACCATAGCATAAACTGGAGTCAACAAACTTTTTCTGTAAGGGCCTAGATGGGAAATATTTTAGACTCTGTAAGCTACTGACATATGGTCTCTGTTGCAACTACTCAACTCTGCCATCATAACATAAAACCATCCACAGACAATACAAAAATAAATGGGTATAGTTGTGTTGCAATAAAACAAAAGCAGGTAGGGGCAAGATTTGGCCCAAATGTCACGGTTTGTTGACCTCTGGCATAAAGAATTGGGGGTAAGTGAAACTGCATGGTTGCAAAATTTTTATATTTTGCATTAAATGAACCAAAACTCTAAGTAGACTCTAAAACTTTAAGGATGTATACTGTAATCACTAGAGCAACCATTCAAAACAAAAATGCAAAGAATAACTAAAAAATATAGAAAATAAAATGGAATTCTAAAAAAACCTAATTGACTTAAGAGAAAACAATGAGGAAGGAACAAAGAAACAACAAAAACAAAAACAAAAAGAACTCAGTAGAACCAATAGAAAACAAATAGTAAAATGGTAGACCCAAATCCAAATCTACCAATGATTTACAGTAAATGTAAATGGACCAAACATTCCAATTAAAAAGCAGAGATTATCAGACTCAGTACAAAAGTAAGACCCAACTACATGCTTTCAAGAGACACACTTGTGCCAATTATCAATATTTTGCCTCTCAGCCCCAAATTCATCTTTCTTTTCAGGCTCTGTAAAAATGGAGTTAGGAATCTAAATATTTTCCCTTTGTCACCTGCCACAATATTAAGCTTTGTCAGTGGTGACCACTGGAGATACACTGCAGGAAGAAAATATTTTCTTTGCTGGCTTCAGAGTGCTCTCTCACCAGACACCTACAACACTGTCAGCTTCTCTAGTGCCCAACTCCTAAGTGCACAATGGTCAGCAGCACCCAGCATCCAGCAGATTCTCCAGAACCCCTTGGGCAGTCTCATAACAGAAACCACCTCTGTGTGAACAACTTTCCTCAGCATCCTAGAGGGCAAGTTTCTGGCAAGTTCCAGAGGGTGGATTTCCAGCAAGATTTGTTGATGTGGCACCACATTGACTTATCTGCCATACTGCGAGCTATGGCCCAACCCTCTCCAACAAGGTGGAGCTTTGCATCAGCTTTGGCAAGAGGGAGGTGGAGGGAGAGACCCTTCCTTGGGCACCCTATCTCAGCCTTAGAAATAGGGGTGCTACTTATATCTGTTCTTCTTATATTCTTGAGATTTTTTTTTTTGCTTTTTACTAATCAATCCCTCATTATTCCAATCCCCTCTTTTACTTAATAATTCTGTATATTAAACTTTTCCGGTTCAAAGTACTGTAGTTTCTGTCCCCCAGTTGACCTTTCACTAATATGACACTTTAAATACAGAGATATATAGGTTAAAAAAAAGATGTTTAAAAAAAAAACCTGCAAACAGTAAGCATAAAAAATCTGGATTAGCTATATAACTATTATATAAAGTAGTCTTCAAGATGGAGTATTACCAGAGAAATAGTGAGGCATTTCACAATTATAAGAGATCTAATTAATTAGGAAGACATAAATATGTGCCTAATAACAAAGTTCAAGATACATAAAGAAAAAGTTGGCAGAATTAAAGGGAAAAACTAACACAATCATTATTGAATACGTTAATACCTTTCTCTCGGCAATTGATAGAAGGCAACAAACAAAAACAGTAAAAACAGAAATTCTCAACAATACTATCAACCACCTTGACTTAATTGACATTTTAGAACATTATATCCAACAACTACAGAATATAGGTTCTTTTCAAACACACTTATTACAGTCACTGAATCAGACCGTATATGGACCATAAAACAAGTCTCATTACATTTCAAAAGATTAGAATCCTTCAGAGTATGATCTCTGACCAAAACGAAATTGAAGTAGAAATACATGTGAATATATTTCAACTTTTTTTGAATTACTCAAGGCTTACTATTCTAATATTAATAATTTACCAGGTCCTAAATGTAAGGCCAGACACTATAAAACTCTTAGAGGAAAACATAGGCAGAACACTCTATGACATAAATCACAGCAAGATCCTTTTTGACCCACCTCCTAGAGAAATGGAAATAAAAACAAAAATAAACAAATGGGACCTAATGAAACTTAAAAGCTTTTGCACAGCAAAGGAAACCATAAACAAGATGAAAAGACAACCCAAGAATGGGAGAAAATATTTGCAAACGAAGCAACTGACAAAGGATTAATCTCCAAAATATACAAGCAGCTCATGCAGCTCAATAGCAAAAAACAAACAACCTAATCCAAAAATGGGCAGAAGACCTAAATAGACATTTCTCCAAAGAAGACATACAGATTGCCAACAAACAGATGAAAAGATGCTCAACATCACTAATCATTAGAGAAATGCAAATCAAAACCACAATGAGATTATCACCTTACACCAGTCAGAATGGCCATCATCAAAAATCTACAAACAATAAATGCTGGAGAGGGTGTGGAGAAAAGGGAACCCTCCTGCACTGTTGGTGGGAATGAAAATTGATACAGCCACTATGGAGAACAGTATGGAGATTACTTAAAAAACTAATAATAAAACTACCATATGACACAGCAATCCCACTAGTGGGCATATACCTTGAGAAAACCATAATTCAAAAAGAGTCATGTAACACAATGTTCATTGCAGCACTATTTACAATAGCCAGGACATGGAAGCAACCTAAGTGTCCATCGACAGATGAACGGATAAAGAAGATGTGGTACCTATATACAATGGAAAATTACTCAGCCATAAAAAGGAACAAAATTGAGTTATTTGTAGTGAGGTGGATGGGCCTAGAGTCTGTCATACAGAGTGAAGTAAGTCAGAAAGAGAAAAACAAATATCGTATGCTAACGCATACATGTGGAATCTAGAAAAATGGTACTGATGGACCTAGTGTCAGGGCAGGAATAAAGACACAGACGTAGAGAATGGACTTGAGGACACAGGGGGGTTAGGGGAGGCTAGGACATAGTGAAAGAGTAGCACTGACATATATACACTACCAAATGCAAAATAGATAGCTAGTGGGAAGCTGCTGCAAAGCACAGGGAGATCAGCTTGGTGCTTCGTGACCACCTAGAGGGATGGGATAGGGAGGGTGGGAGGGAGGCTCAAGAGGGAGGGGATATGGGGATATATGTATACATATAGCTGATGCACTTTGTTGTACAGCAGAAACTAACACAACATTGTAAAGCAATTATACTCCAATAGATGTATAAAAAATAATAATAACAATAATTTACCAGGTCCATCAGAACCTAATCAAGGCATGTCAAGACATTCCCCCTGTGCTAATTTGCCTCAAATTGCTGTATTTGGGAACCATATATCAGCTTTTGGTAGATTTGCTATCTCCATCCCTCAGCATCAGTTTCCTTTTATCTTGCTCTCCTTTTATCTCAAGAAACAATACTTTAAACTCCTATGTCCATTTGTAAAATGGAGATAAACAGTATGTATTTTCCTATTTAATTTGTAAGGATTAAAACTAAATAGTTTGAAGATATTATTATTGTTTTTAAAAGTTTACTATATTAGTATCTGTCATTCAATTGCTCAATAAATATTAGATAATCTCACACACACACACACACACACACACACACACACACACACCCCAAATTTATCTCCAGACCAGATCTCTCTTATGAGTCAAATGAAGGACTTCCCTGGTAGTCCAGTGGTTAAGAATCCACCTTCCAATGCAGGGGACGCGGGTTTGATCCCTGGTCAGGGAACTAAGATCCCACATGCCGCAGGGTAACTAAGCCTGTGTGCTCTAAAGCCTGCGCGCCACAACGAGAGAGAAGACCGTCTGCCGCAAGGAAGAGATCCCACGTGCCGCAACTAAGACCCGACGCAGCCAAATAAATAGAGTCAAATGACACCTGATACTCTACTTGGAAACCTCATAGGCATTGTAGTAGACTGACTGCAAAAAATGTCCCATTTCTTCATCCCTCCCTATAACTATGCCCTTTGCAATGTGACTTTGTAGCTCTTCCCACAAAGAGGTGGAGTGTACTTAGAGTGACCAGCCATCCCAATTCACCCAGGACTGAGGGTGTTCCTGGGACACAGAACTTAAAGTGCTAAAGCCAGGAAAGTCATGGGCAAACCAAGATGAGTTGGTCATCTTAAGTCTACTTCCCCTTTTGACTCTGGACTGGCTTTATGACTTGCTTTGGCCAACAGAATGCCATGGAAGTGACAGTGTGCAAAGTCTAAGTTGACTCTGGTCCCAGCCAGTGGAAGAAGGGCAGGGAAGAGTCTCAACGCTGTCTTAAATGGCCCATCCTAGGAGTGGTACTTGTGACTCCCACTCTGTTCCACTCATAGCCTAGAATTGAATCACATCATTAACCTAAGTGCAAGGGTTGGTTGGAAATGGCGGTCTAGCTGTATTCCCCAAAAGATCAGATTTTGGGAGACAGCACTTGTTCTATTCCACAATTTTCCATTACTAGTCCAAATGATGAAGTTTTATTCTGATTAAACACTAAACTGAGGCACAGAGAAGCTAAGTAATTTTCCCAAGGTCACACAGCTTGCAAATGGCCAAGCTAGGGATTGAACCCAGAGCCTATACTTTTAACCACTCCAATATATTTCTAATACTATTTGATTCTCTGACAAATTACTTTGTAATTTTTTAACAATAACAACGTTTCCTTTTATCTAAAAAAGGATGCAAGAAGCTGGACATAGCTATAGTCAGTTCCCTATGAATAACTTGCAGGGCTCCTCTTCATCCCCCTCTACGGTTTCAGAGAGGTGTAGAAGCAGCCCGGGCATGCCACACAGGGAAACTACCTAAGGCTCAGCACAGAGGGACTCTGCCCAGGGGACTAAATGAGGATAGTGCAATGCTACATGAGTTAGGTAGTAAGTAGCCTGAGAGCCTTTCCTAAATTCAGTGCTGCAGGCAGCCCTGCACTCCCCACATGCCAGCTCCTGACCTCTTCTTAAGGCACATGGGCCCTGCACTGTGACTGGGAGGCCTACGCCCATATCCCCAGCCCGCTCTGGTCCGCTGGAGTTAGCAGGCCTCCTCTGCTCTCAGCCTGCCACCTGGAGAAAGCATCCTTACGCACTGGAGAAGAAAATGGAGCAACACCCTCGCCTTGGCCTTTTAGAACCTGCAGAGCCTAGGCCAGAGAATGCCCAGTTCTCCGGATAAGCAGGGCAGCAGACAAGAAAACACGTGGTGATATGTTCCCACGCAATAATCCCAGGAGGAAGGTATTGGGTTTTTTGTTTGTTTGCTTGATTTTGTTTTTGATTTAAGTATAGTTGACTTACAATATTAATTTCAGGTGTACAACATAATGATTCAGTATTTTTATAGCTTATACTCCATATAGTTATCATAAAATATTGGCTATATTCCCAGTGCTGTACATTACATCATTGTCAACATTTATTTTACACATAGTAGTAGTTTGTACCTCTTAATCCTCTTCACCTACTTTGCCCCTCCCTCCAGGAAGGTATTATTATTACCCGCATTCTACAGATGCAAAAACAACGAAGCACAGAAAAATTAAGTCCTTTTCCCAAGGTCACACAGTAAGAGCAGCGATTCAACCCAGAAAAGTCTGGCTCCCGAGCCTAGGAGTCAGCACATCCATAGGAGGTGGCACAGCTCTTTAGTGTGTGACGAGGAAGGGGCGGGGGTGGAGAGAAAGGAATCCGTGTACCCAAAACGGTACTGAGTTTCAAACGGTTCCTTCCAAGTTCTTTTCCCGTTTGGTACTGTGGGGCGGGTTTCTTCAACCACTGAATAGACAATAAAGTGAAATGGACCTGACTAGAGTCTAAGACCTGTAAGGCACAAGGCGAAATTGGCTCTGAAAGTTCCAGAAGTATGCTATAACTGACAACCCAGCACCATGAGCCTCAGGGGGTGACCATCGAGTTTGGGCGTCCGCACAGGGGTTCACCTCCGCCCCTCTTATGGGAGGAGTTACCCTTCAACCTGACAGGCAGCAGTCAACCGTGGCTGGGCACGCAGAGGGCAGGAGGTTCCAGAAGGAACGCAGCTCTTCCCGCCCGCCCCGCAGGCACCTGAGCTCGCCCCGACGCAAACGTTCCCAGCGGCGTCCGCCCATGCGGTGCCTAGGGCAAAGGGGCGGAGACTGTTTTTTTTCAGGTTCAAGAATAAACCTTGTTGAGAGCCATTTGTTTGCACACCTCTTATCACCCCACGTGGGTGCAGCTGAAAGTGCAAAGTGAAGGTCCCAGTGTTCGGAGCTGGGGGGGCGGGAGCGGGGGCGTAACTTACTCCATCGGCGTTCCTAGCCCGCCTGATCGGACACTGAGCTCTGAAGCTTTTAGCCGCGGAGAGAGAACGCGTCCCTCTCGCTCACTGAAGCTTGTCCGCCTTGCCGAGTCTGCGGCCTCGGGAGCCCCAGCTGGACACTGAGGGCCCCGCGCAGCGCCTCAGAACCCGGGGGACCCTTCGCCCCAGTCTGGGCGCCCTGGCGGGTCAGGAAACCCCGCTTTCGCTCTCTTTGCTTCAACCACTGAAGAGGCAGTAAAGCGAAATGGGCCTGGATCTGGGTCAGGAAGACCTGGAAGGTAGTCAGGGAAATTGGTCTGAAAGTTCTAGAAGCATGTTAAACTGACCACCCAGCGCCATGACTCACCCGCGGAAGGTTCGGGGCTGTGAACGCTGAGCGTCGGCTCACTCTCGCCAAGCCCTTTTGGGTTTACTCACTCGAGCAGTGAGCGGAGGTGCGGCAACTCGGCGGGGACAAAACACTTGCGCGGAGCTGCGGTTCGCTGGCGGAACGGGAGGGGGCGCCCGCCTTCCCCGCACCGAACACTGACCCTCGAGTCTGTTCCGGGATCATCCCGGGTCGCGAGTAGTGCCCGCGCAGGCTAGTCTCCCGGAGAAGCCTCTCCTTCCAGTCCGCTCCTGGGGCCGCAGGGCCCCTTCCTAAGCGGTCCCGCTGCCTCGGAGCCCCTGGCCCGGGAGAGGTGGGTGTGCCGCGGCGATCTCCCGTGACCCCCAGGCCTGAAACCGGACCCCGGCAGCAGCGGCCTTGCCTCTGTGGCCCGGACCTGCGTTCGAGTCCTGACGCTGCTGCGTGTCCTGAAGCAAAAAAAAAAAAAAAAATCAGTCTCTGTAAGCCTTGGTTTCCGCGATGTGGATAATTGTGAACCCACCACATAGGATGGTTCCCAGGGATCAATGCTTGTCAGAACTCCTGGACTTCAGGAAACGCTCAAGAAATAAAAGCTGGCCGTTAGTACTGTATTAGTTGTCGCAATATATCTGCTTTTTCCACGAGACTGTAAGGTACTGGAGAACAGGAACTCCCAGCACCTGGCACAGTACGTGGCATGGTAAGCGAGACTAGCTGGCTGGGACCCTCGACGGCAGAGTGCAGAGTGGGAACAGGGGGCAGTCCAGCAGCAGCGCGTGTGACCCCGAGTGACGTAGGCGAGTGAGAATGAGCCTGTCCCGGCTGCTCACAAACGGCACTTCGGCGCCCACCCCGCGCCCCCTGCCGGCAGGGGTCATCCTCTCCCCCCATCCCCCATCCCGGCACCCCTCGGCGTCCGCTTTCTGTGTAATGGAGGACGCCCAGTGGTCGGGCAGAGGCTGTGCGCAGAGCCAGGGGAAGCCCTAAACGCCTGACCCAAGCCAGCGGTGGGGAAGAGGCCTGAAAGCAAGGCGCAGCAGACCTGTTCTCCAGAACCGCTCGCTGTCTGCCAGAGGTCGGCAGCTGTTCGACCAAGGCTTACGGTAAGTACCCTGTGGTTTACACTATGGCAACAGAGAAAGGAGGGGTACCTAACTCAAAGGAAGTCGTTTCTGCCCTAGAGCCTCACTGTTCATGTGTACAATGGGAACTATGATTCCGTCCTTCCTGCAAGGCTTGTCACGAGGCTCCCAAGGGAGGAGACAGATAAAGGGCCGTCGCGACAACCTGGTGGGCATGGGATCTAAAACAGGAAGCTCTCAGCGACGGTGTTGGAACATAGAAGACCAGAGCAGAGACACTGAGCCCCCTTCCTTCCCACATCCTTCTCTAGAAAACTGAAAGCAGAAAAGGGGAAGGAGGGTGCCCTGAGGTGGAGGAGGAATTTTGGCTGCAAGGAGGCATGTCTATTACCCCAAACTCGGTCTGAGCCCCCCCTAAACTCCTCTCAAATCACTATGGAGAGGCATCCCCCTACTCTGAACTGTGGACAAGAGTGTCAATTCTCTACAGTACTGTCTCCCTGACTTTAGACCAAAGTGAGGAAATCGTTTGGATATTGTGATCTGATAATTTAGGCAAACCCAGATTTGTGCCCAGATTATCAGAATTAACATCTCAGGTCTTTACTTGATTCTCCAAATGCAATTGTAAATTTTGCCTCTCTCTCCCTCTCTCTCTTTGCTCATTGCCTCCGGTCTTTTCTCCCACATACACACAAGTCCCTTGTTTTGCAGTTAAAGGGGAACTGGGGTCATATTTCCTTCCAGGAAGATGCTATTTTCCAGATCTAGCTGACCTGGACTTCAGGCCATTCATGCAGGTTCTCACAGTTAATAAAATTAAACACATTTGCCACCATGAACAAGTCTGGAGTACATGCTTGGGGTGGGAACAAAGGAGCAGAGAGAAGGCAAGGCTATGGAAATTAGATCTTTTATATTTCGTTTTCAATAGGAAAACAAGTTTTTACCTTAGGTCAAAACAGCTAACCACTGTGGTGACAGAAAGATTTGTAACTTGGTGTCAAGACACCAAAAAGCAATCTTGATTACATATCAAGAGGTTAAGTTTGAGACTGGGGCCCACAAAGCAGCAGGCTGAGCGCAATGCGCTGACAAGGCAATGCGGCCTCTCCTCTGGTGAGACCCACCTCCCAAAGCTTTCTAAACCAGCTCACCCTTCTCCATCTAGGGGCCTTCTGTAACCAAAAGGACGGCTGGAAACTAAATCCAGGCAGATTTGAAGGCGGATTACCTTCCTCACTATTCCGCAGAGAGTGAGCTATGTGGATGCTGGAGTTTTAATTACACACTTGCTTTTTCTGAGGAAGAAAACCAAAGATATTTTTCAAAGTATTAACTTGTTTTCCATTAGGCAGTTGTTGTAACAAGTTCTTTCAGCGACGTGTTATGTCTTTAGAACGGGGTGCTTCAGATGGCACGCACTAGCACAATGTTGTGGCTTTTAATTACTATTTTGTTCTTTTGGGGGGTTTCAGAGGCTGGCGCCTCGGCATGATTAGACCGTCTACTGGGCCCACCGCAATCACGAACACCTCCACCAGGTGGCGCCACAAGGCAGGAACTGCGGACTCCGGTAAAGGAGAGTGTCCCTCAACTCCGGACCACGGTTTCCAACCACCAGGAAACAGAGATATAGAGGAAGTCGCCACTTCAGATTTAAAAGAAGAAGAAATTGCAGTGATAGGGCCAAACATTGTCCTAAAATGAAAAATCTGTAAAATAGGGTTAAGTGCATGAGATAAAACTTTTTTGTCTCTGTAAATTTAGCAAGATTCGTAGTATCGAGACAACACTGTCACCAAAGTATCATCCCATTTCCTTTTTCGTAAAAACATGGAATTTAAAGTTAGAACGAACTTTGAAGGCCATCTGGTCAGTCCAACCTAGAGAGGAAATCCCCGGGATCGTTTTTCGGTTGTCAATTAGCCATCAAATACACGTAATTACTCAGTCTCGGTGTGTCAGAAAAGTACAAGGGAAAATGCTTTCAAATATATCATTAGCAATACTACCTTTGTATTTATATAGCTTTTCTCTCAAGGAACAAGGAAAATAGTTTAAATATTATCGAATTAATTGTCCTAATATTCCTGTGGGTTGGTTAGGAATCAGGTATTATTATTATACGTGGTTTATGGATAATTTAAATCAATGGACTATGTCAAGTGCCGAGTGGCTGACAACAGTAAATGCCAGACCCTTCGAGGAAAAGCGGAGCTAGAACTGGCCGGGCTCTCGGCACCACTTTATTTTGATTAATGTTTGAAAGCTGACCTCGGACGTGAAAGTACGAATCACTGGAACTGGTCGACACTTGTACACAGAATGGGTTGGGAGACCCCATTTCTTCTTCTTCGGAGGCGAAATGACAGTCTCCGTCTTCACGCCTTCTGTTCTCCTGCCATCGGTCACCCTGATTCCCCGCCCCCCGCCTCCAGCCCCTCGCCTCGCAGTTCACATTCAGCAGCAGCGTGTCTGCACCCACGACCACAGCAGCCGCAGCGCCAGCCCTGTGATTCCCACCCGCACCCCCCAGCCCCCCCAGCCCCCCCGCCCCGCGCCCCGCACCCCGCACCCCGCGCCCGGCGTTCCTGAGCTCCAGAAGCCTTGTGGCTCGGCGCTTCTGATTGGCCGTTGCTAGGTGACGTCGCCTGAGCTCACGTGACGAGTGTTAAATGCCCACCCTGCGGGAGCCCGGCCCACAGACAATCGTAAAGCCGCTCGGGGCTGCTCACCTGCTCCCACCTCCTCCCGGAGCCCTGGCCAGGCCCCGCCACCCCTGCCCCCTCCACTGCCCGCCCCGAGCCCGAGCCCGCGCTGGGCAAGGAGCCGAGCGGCCCGAGAGGCGGAGAGAGGATGCGGCCGGAGGCAGCTGTCCCGAGCAGTGCACGGTGATCGCCTCCCCCGGAGGAGGAGTTGCCTAGACCATTGCCGCATTTCTTGTTTTCCTCCCCCCTCCCCCACTGTAATTACATTGGCTGCTGGAGGGAACAGGGAGAGACGGAGGAGGCGCCTCGCAACCCCCCTCGCGCCCGCCACCCCTGCTCTTTCCCGTCCCGGGCCAGGATGACTGGAGTCTTTGACAGTCTGGTGGCTGATATGCACTCGACCCAGATCACGGCCTCCAGCACGTACCACCAGCAACAGCAGCCCCCGAGCGGCGGCGGCGCTGGCCCCGGCGGCAGCAACGGCAGCAGCCTCCACAAGCCTCAGGAGTCGCCCACACTCCCGGTGTCCACAGCTACAGACAGCAGCTACTACACCAACCAGCAACACCCGGCGGGCAGCGGCGGCGGCGGCGGCGCTGGGGGCTCGCCCTACGCGCACATGGGCTCCTACCAGTACCACGCCAGCGGCCTCAACAACGTCCCTTATTCAGCCAAGAGCGGCTACGACCTGGGCTACACCGCCGCCTACACCTACGCGCCCTACGGGACCAGTTCGTCCCCGGCCAACAACGAACCTGGTAAGCATAACTTTCGCGTCAAGGGTGCCAAGTCGGTCTAGTTCCTGGGATGGGTGGGATAAAAATGTTTGGGACGGGGATCCATCTGGAGCCCTGGCCTTTCACACTGATTGCTTCCCGCTCGCCTCGCGCCCTTTACCCTCCTCAACTTTCAATTGGCCGAGGGTCACCGGGTACGTCCCTCGGGTACCCGGGTACTCGGCTGGTGGGACCAGGTGGCCTCGGCGGGTGGCCTCACGACAACCTCATTTCCCTACCACCTGCTGCTCCTTTCTTCCCCGGTTTGCGCCTGTCTTCCCCTTCCCTGGAGGGACCGACTCCCGGGTTCGTTGGCGGCGCGGGTCCGCGCGTTGCAAAGTTGTGCCTGAGCGCCGCGCAGCGTCTCCAAGAACCCGCCTCCCGGCTTAGGCCAAGTTCCACGCTGCTCTCCCGGCGGGCGGGGAACTCCTGGGCTCCCGCGGTTGCGCGGTTCTCACGATTCCATTTTATTGCAGAGAAAGAGGACCTCGAGCCTGAAATCCGGATAGTAAACGGGAAGCCAAAGAAAGTCCGGAAACCCCGAACCATCTACTCCAGTTTCCAGCTGGCGGCTCTTCAGCGGCGTTTCCAAAAGACTCAGTACCTGGCACTGCCCGAGCGAGCTGAGCTGGCGGCGTCTCTGGGCCTCACCCAGACTCAGGTGAGGGCTCGCGGCCTGGGAGGCACGAGGAGGGCGCTGGCCTGGGATGGCCAGGGAGCAGGCAGGTTTAGGACTATGTTTTTTAAAGTATTTTTTATAGTACTTTTAAGGATTTCGAGGCCCGCGCCTTGGGCGGCCTAAACTTCCACGCCCGAAGCTGAAATCCCCCAGGGTGCCACCTCGTGTGAGAAAAGGATAGGACAGGGGTGGGCAGAAATCCGGTAGCAAGTTGTCCTTCCGCGTACTACTGATTAAGCGGGTAAAACAAGTGGCCCTCCTGACTGCCTCCGCTGTTACCATCACCGAAGTGCACACACATCAGCTCTCTCGGGTTTTTTGAGAATACCTCCCATTGGAGCAGGAACCGACAGAACCTCTGAGGCCGCGGCACGTGATCGGCTTACCTGCCCAGGGTGTCCGCCTCTTACCAGCTGTCTTCCTAAGCTTCCTCCCCTCCCCTGCCCCAGGCCGAGGTTCCTCCATTAATGCTCAGGTCCCTTTTCCACAAAGGTCAAAATCTGGTTCCAGAACCGCCGATCCAAGTTCAAGAAAATGTGGAAGAGCGGTGAGATCCCTTCGGAGCAGCACCCGGGGGCCAGCGCCTCGCCACCTTGTGCTTCGCCGCCGGCCTCGGCGCCGACCTCCTGGGACTTCGGCGCGCCGCAGCGGATGGGGGGCGGCGGCGGCCCGGGCAGCGGCGGCAGCGGCGCAGGCAGCTCCGGCTCCAGCCCGAGCAGCGCCGCCTCGGCTTTCCTGGGCAACTACCCGTGGTACCACCAGGCCTCGGGCTCCGCTTCGCACCTGCAGGCCGCTGCGCCGCTGCTGCACCCGGCGCAGACCCCGCAGCCGCACCACCACCACCACCAGCACCACCACGGCGGCGGGGGCGCCCCGGTGAGCGCCGGGACGATTTTCTAACTCCCGGAGACTGCGCCAGAGACTTGAGAGAGCAGAGACCAGTTATCCTTACTGCTCGTCCCCAGGGCCATAGGGTCCCTCCGGCTGGCCCGATGATGCCACCCGCCTCTCCCGGAGGTGGCGGCCCAGGATGGCCTACCCCAGGCCCTGCTACCCTCGCGGGGCCACCGCGCGGCCAGGGACTGGAAGGCGTCTTCTCGCGCCACGGGCACCTCTCGGAGAAACCCGGCATCCGCGGGAGAAACCCTGCCACGGCCGCCTTTCCGACCTGAGCCCCGCCTCAGACTTGCCTCCCCTCCCCTCCCCTCCCCGCCCCGCCCGGCGAGGCAGTCCGGCGCCTTTTTCGCCCCGGGCCGCGAGCAGAGTCCCGGAGAGGGACGCCTGCCCCGCCCGCGAGGCTGCCTGGGCCCTCTGAGGCTCCTTTCTCCTTGCCCGCCCCCAGGCCCAGCTCCTGTTCTCTGGGGTTATTGACCTCCCGGTCCTGCCGGCCTGCCCTCCCCCCCCCGACCCCTTGACCCCGGCGGCCCGCCGCTTTTTTTCTGCCCTGCTGTTTCCAGCCGTTGGAGCCCTCGTCCCTCCCCCGCCTTAGCTCTCCTCGCAGGAACGCTCCCTCAGCTCTCTCCTCATCCTTCACCAGTGGAGTTTTTTTATTTTTATTTTTTTAAAAGTTTAGGTGCCTTTGCGGATGACCTCATTTTGATGTTGGGGAAAAAAATGATTTTTTTAATATGTGGACACTGCAAAAAAAAAAGTGTTTAAATTATCTTTTTTAAAACCTATTCAGGATTATTAGCCTGGACTTCGATATAGCGTTTGTAAATAAAGGTGTCTGTGCAGATTTTCCCACTGATTTATTTGTATAAAAATACTCATCTTTTCAGACTTTTTTGTAAATCCCCACTTGTGAAAACTGCGGTTTAGCAGTGACCTCAGCAACCCCTCCGTTTTATTTTTCCCTTCGAAAAATGGTCTCAGTTTAACTAAGCTACTGATTTGGATTTGTTTTATCTTATCCTAAAGTCTTTGTTCTTGAAATGAAAGGTATTTTGGGGTTATTTATTATGAAAACAACATGCTCTTAATGTTGATTTTACAATATGAAGAGATTATTTAAATAAATTATTGTTTTCATTGGATGTGTGCGCTTTTTCCTTGGTGTCACGACCTGGAAGCTCGAGCCGCTGCCCAGGCGGGGAACTAGGTCAGCCAAGAGTGACATTTACATCTATCGGAGGCTGCGACTTGCGGGGAGGTGCGGCGAGGCGAGGACCCGCGCTCTCAGCGCAGGGCCGCAACAAGAGTTCACGCTCTGCCCGCATCCGTGTCCCTGCGCGAGGTTCGCCAGCTCTCGTTGCGGTGAGTCACTCAGCGCCGGGTGGCTCCGGCCTCCGTCCGCCCGGCCCCTTCGGCGCCGGCGCCGCAGCCCCGCTCCTGGGAGGTCTCAGCCGCCCCCGCGCCCGAGGTGCTGGCAGGGCAGTACCTTCGAGCCGCCGCGGGGAACCTGCCGAAGCCGGGGTCTGACCCATAGTTTGGACCCTCCCCACTGCTTGCCCTGCAGCCTTTCTGGGACTGGCTGAGCTGAGAACTCAGTGAACCACCCAGGCCCTCGCGAGACTCTGGAAGGCAGGGCGACCCCGGGCACACAGGGCTGCGCTAGCACACATGCAATCACACACTGTGACTCGCACAGTCACATCCATACTATCACATACTGAATCACACTTACACTCCTACACAGAACACTGACAAAAATTCACGTACATTCGCACGGAGACCGAAGCACAGTGCTGTGGTTTCGGCGTTGTGAACACCTCACAATCTCGGAGGGGAAACGTCCATACATGATTCAGCTCTGCTTTCCACCTTGGGTCCCAC
Source organism: Eubalaena glacialis (assembly GCF_028564815.1). Lineage (NCBI taxonomy): Eukaryota > Metazoa > Chordata > Mammalia > Artiodactyla > Balaenidae > Eubalaena > Eubalaena glacialis. Next base: position 179,539,229 of record NC_083716.1, on the reverse strand, counting down.
ATAGCTAGCGCCCAGCTTTGGAAGTGACCCTAATTTCTGGCATTCCCTTCAAAGGCCAGGGGTAGGTGGGCAATGCAGTCCTGAACTAAAAGTCTTTTTCCTTGAAAGCGCTGGGGCCTACAGTTGGAAACGTCTTGGCTTCAGTCACAAACTGTGTGACTTTAGGCTACCCACTTAACCTTTCTGTGCTGCAGTTTGCAGATCTGTAAGATGGAATCAATAATAACAGATATCTCAGAGCTGGGAGCCTTTAACAAGGGAATGACGGGGTGTGGCATACGGTAAACACTCAATAAATTTTGCTTAGTAGCATAGAGTTTTATCCCAATGCCCCCAAATAGTGAGGCTTTACTTTTGCCTGCAATTATGAGGCCCAGAGTTACCCAGAGGCCTTTCCAAGTTCACCTTGTGTGGAAGAGCAGCATTCTAGGGCATTCTAGGGCTGGGAGAGCTCTGGCCCCTTCCTATATGAGAGGCTGAACCTTAGCCATCCCCTCTGAAGCGACCAGCATCTACTGGAGAGGAGGTTGGGGGCAAGCCAGAGAGCCCAGTTTGCCATATGTCCTCTAGGATGGCTATTCAGGCCATCCTTTTTGTGTGTCCTCAACTAATGTCTGCCAAAAAACAGATGTGGGGGACTTCCCTGGTGGTGCAGTGGTTAAGAATCCGCCTGCCAATGCAGGGGACATGGGTTCGATCCCTGGTCCGGGAAGATCCCACATGCCGCGGAGCAACTAAGCCCATGTGCCACAACTACTGAGCCTGTGTGGCGCAACTACTGAGCCCACGTGCTGCAACTACTGGAGCTCGTGCTCCGCAACAAGAGAAGCCACCGGAATGAGAAGCCCGCGCACCGCAACGAAGAGTAGCCCCCGCTACCCGCAACTAGAGAAAGCCCGCGTGCAGCAACGAAGACCCAAAGCAGCCAAAAATTAAAAAATTAAATAAAAAAAAAAACAGACGTGGGACAATGGTGACTTTCTAAGCATCACTGAGAGGAATCCTCACTTTTCTGGCCAGATTGTTTTGAGGCCTGCATTGAATCTAGTTTACAGCAGAGTATGGTCCACAGAGTTGGGGCTCTGGGGAAGGCAGGGAGGCCATTCAGTCAAGTGTCCGTTCGCATTCCTGCATTGTTTTCCCAGGCTAGGGAAGCCTGGGATGAAGCTCATTGACCCCATGATTCTGACTTCCCTAAGCAGTTGCTGCCTAGCAGACCCCCATTCCTACCACCGCTCCCGCCCCAGCTCCAAATTTCGTGGTTTTCTTTGAGTGCCAGTAGCTGGTGCCAGCCTTCTTTCTGCGGTTGACTGTGCCCTCCCTTCCTTTGCGCGCACTCCCCTCCCCCTCCTGAAACCAGCGAGGAGAGACGGGGCAGTAAATTGGCTGGTGTCGAGGATCTGCAGCAGACAAGATGATTAAGAGGCCTACGCCGAAGCGCCCGGGGCAGGGAATGTCAGCCCAAGTTGGAATCACGCAACAGGCCTTGGCATGAGCGAGCCTGGGAGCCGGGAGGGCGGGCGGCCCCAGCTCTGGGGTGGGCCAAGGCCCCACAGACTCGCCGGAGTCACCGAACCTGGCACCCGGCGGCGGCGGGGTCGGGCCGGGCCACGGCGCGCCTTTCCCCGGGAAGCCCTTGAAGCAGAGAGCAGAAGGGTGCAGGGGCCAGAGGAAGGGGGCGTTTCCGCAGACAAGGAGAAGGGCAAAGAGAAGGGAACGCAAGGATGCACCTGGGTCCCAGAAGTAAGGGGGCGGGGAGGAGGAGGGGTGAGCGAGGGGAGAAACAAAGCCTGGCTGGGGGAGGAGGGGGCAGGCTCCAGCCCCGCCGGGGGCGACGCACTGGCAAGTCCTTCTCACAGTCTCGCGGCCCGCTGGGAGACGCGGAGCCCTGTGATCAGCCCGCCGCCGCCGCGCAGACAAGCTCCCCCCGCGCCCGACTGCACTCCCCAAAGCGCGAATGAAAAATGGAAATGGGAAGCAGCGATCTCGGCTCCCTGCACTGGGAAACCAGCCGCGCTCGGAACACACATAAATCTTCATTGTAATCCCCTTCCATTTGCTCGCGTGAAATATCAGGCCAGAGACAGGATATGACAAGAGCTGGGAGGCAGAGGGAGGGAAGACGAAGAGTGAGGGGTGCCCGGTTCTCTCCGCTCCACCCCCTGGCAGTGTTGCTCGGAACTCCGGCTGAGCACTGGCACTGAGGTCCAACTCCAGTTGCAGGCACTCCTGGCGAGCCCGCGTCCCCTGCTCCTCGCAGTTCCCCCTTCCCCACCCCCCGTACCCCCGCCCTGCGCGCGCTCCACCGCGGGCCACCCCGCCCCGGGTGCTTCCCGGGTGTAGACACACACCCCTCCCACGGCCCCGAATTCCCGCCGCCCGCCCCGCCGCTCCCGGGCTGCGGGGGGAGGGGGCGGGAGGCAGGAAAGAAAGGGAATGCATCCCGGGCCTAATCAGCGCGGCTGCAATGTGGGACCATTTAGGAGGCTTCCCCTCCGCCTTCTTTCAGGATTACTTGTGAAAATTGTGAATATCCGTCCTGTGTAAGGATTTCCGAGACTAGTGGGGAGAGTTTGGGGGAAGTATCAGGTTTGATGGGGGCGGAGAGAAGGCTGGAAGACCGGAGCTTTGTTTACAAACAGTTCTTTGGCAGAAGGGGGGCGGAAAAGAGGGGTAAAAGGTCCTGTGAAGGAGAGTGATATCGGGGAGCAGAAAGACCCCTTACCTTTCTAACAAAGATGTCCTCACTGACTGTAAAACCCAGGAGCAACTCCCGCACTCCCCAAAACACCCCCTCCCCCGTCCCCGTCCCAAGCACTTGCTCAAAAGTCACAAGCCGGGTCTTTTCCCGCTGGGGAACAGCGACCACCAGTCGCTTAAACCTGTTGGGGGTTAGAGACTTCTTTGAGAATGAAACTACAGATTCTCTCTTCCTCCTAAAATACTGGTTCTTTTGCATTTGACTTTGGGGTCCCCGCAAGCCGGTGGGTGGGACGCGATCCTGCGGTCTTGATTACGCGGGCCCCTGGCCGGGTCTGACTAGGCTCTTCGGAGACGGGCGGGCTCTCGCAGGGTCGTGATACCCAAAACCGCCCCAGGGAAGCCTCCCTCCGCATCTGGAATCTGCCCCCCAAGCCTAACCCGCTGCCCAGTCTCCCACCCCCCAAACTCAAAGGCGCGGGCGGATTCGGAGGCCCCCGCTACCCTCTGAGGCCCCCCTGCCGGGAGTTCCCCTCGCTGGGACGGGTTTGGCAGTGATTGCCCCATTACAAGACTTTACATTCCGCCCTGGGGCCTGGGACCTGGGGCCGGGCGGGGCCGCGGGGTGGCTGTGCTTCATGCAAAGAGAGCGCAGGCAGGTCTTGGAGGAGCAGCCACTCCACCTCCACGTGAGAACACAGGCAGAGTCTCTAGATAGACCTTTCTTTCTCCGGCCGCCTCCACTCCTCTCCGTCCTCCCGGTCGGGCCAGACCGCAAACACTGCAGTGTCTTAGCAGTTTGCGGGCTGCGCAGCGCTCCCAGGATTCTCCGGAGGCCCGTTTTGGGAATCCTCAGGAGTCCTGGTGCCACTGGCTGTGTCCCGGGTCCGGTCCCGCCAGCGCTAGGAGCTGGAGGGCGGAGGCCGGCGGTGAGGTTTGGGCGCGGAGCCCGGGAAGGTGGAGAAAGGCTCCCTGTGGTGGGTCGGGACTGCGAGCCAGAAGATTAGAACTCCGGGGAAAGAGAAAAGGCGAAGGAGAGGGAGGGACTGGACTTGGAGCGCGCCAGGGTAATCCCAGGGGGCCGACTCGGGCCCGCACAGAGCAAACATGGCGGGCTTTCCCCGCTCCCGCTCCTGCCCTCCTTTTTGTGGCCCAGGAGGCTCAAATACCCTAGAGATGAAATCGTCGCTCACGGAACAATGGCGACTTCTGGCCCTGGAACCCGACCGAGTTCGGGCTGCTCCGAGCGGTGGCCGCACTCCCGTAGGCTTCTCCAGCCCGGAGCCGCAGCAAGCCGCCCCGGGGCAGCCCCCGCCCCGCCCCATCCCTCTGCGGCCCTGGCCTTGGCTTCTTAAAGTCGCAGGCTGTCTCAGTGCCCGAGAGAAGCACCGCCCAAGTGGGGAATGGGTGTTTCTCGGGGGCGCTATCTCTCTGCGGTGGAGATCAAAGAAACGCCTAGGAGTTCGCGGGGCGGGCCCCGAGGATCCTCAGATCCTTCCCTCCTCTTCCCAAAGCTTCCAAAAAAGCAGGCTGGTGTCCGCCGGCACTGGGCGGCACTCTGTCTAGGGGTGATGACCGCCTCACACCAACTCCTCAGCCAGCTACCCCCGCACCCCTCCTCCCGCCCCCTGGACTCGGCCTGCAGATTCCAGGGCCCTACTTGGCTGCACTTTGGAAGGGGTTTGCGAGAATACGGGAAAGGGGCCGAAGGAAGGAGGAGGGGAGAACTGGAAAGAAAAAAAATAGAAGAGGTGTTGGGAGGAGGAGGGGGTGGTGGGAATCCTGCTCAGGCACTTTCTTGCTTAGTCGCCGCATTTAGGGTCGGGGTCCTGGGCCTCTCAGGCATCCCAGCTGGGGCCAGCAGGCACGCGGGAAAGGGGATTCTCTTTTCCCGCGGGAGAACAGTGAAAATTTGCCTTGGGTGGCCAATTTTCTCATTTGCCCCTATTAAAAGAAAAAGCCCAAGAAATTCAATTAAAGCCACCCTGGCCAAGGCGCTATTTGAGGCATGAATGTCTCCCCTAAAGCTGCAGCAATCATGTGGCATTAGACACTTCCGGAATCCTATAGCCAACCTGAAAAATCCCAGACCCCCTTTTTCCCTAATTTTTGCTCTGATCTGTAATTTTATCCACATTTGCACTAGTTTGAGCATTCTGGCTCTCCCATCTGAAAGCCTGCAATTACTATATAATTCTTCGCAATTTCAGATGTCCTAATATGGACTGTAATTTTTGCGCAAGACAATTTCCTGCTATTTCAAGCATCAACATTGTCAAAGTTGTATGTACATAATAAATGGGAATATCAATGCATAGTTTTTAGCATAACATCTTGACTCCTCGATAATTATATCCGTTCGGAGCCTACGCAGAATTAGCCTGAATTGCATGGTAACTGCTGCTGCTTTAAAATTTTTAAAAATTACTCATAATTTTCCCAAAGATTACCAAGATCTCGAGTGCACAATGTCATCAGCGTAATGAAGAGTAAACATTTATGCTAATAATCTGCAATTTTTTTCATCAGCTATAAAGACAGAGGCTATATAGCCGAAATTTTCAGTCCTATTCTGCAAGCGCAGCGCTGCAAAAAGCCTGCGGCGCTCAGAGGCGTCTGGTCCTGGAGACCTCTTTCCACTCTTTACCTCAGGATAGGAGGATGGGGCTGGGGGATACTTTTTGGTTTTCTGGTTTTGTTTTGCTCTGGTTTGGTCGGTTTTGTATTTCCTATTTTTCCTTTTTTTTTTTTCTTTTTTTTCTTTTTTCTTTTTTGCCTTTTCTTTCCTGTCATTCTCCCAGCCAAAAGCCGCCTTCGACCCTTTTGATTTGATGTAGCAAAGATTGTGTCCAGATTATCTGAAATTGACACTGAAGAAGGTAAGGGTGGAAACCGGTTTCATTTTTCAGAGGGTTGGAAGGCTGCGCTGCGCCCGCCGCAGCGGCTCCCGCTCCGGGAATAGGAGGGTGGGGGGAGTGATTATGTATGCACCAGCTAATTCTTCCATCAAAACTTCTTGTCAGCGATGTCAGGATTATTTTTTTTCCTTTTTATAAAAACACTTGATGTTTCAGGAAGTGTTAATCCCTGAAGGTTGGGGGATGAGGGAGGGGGTAGGAAAGGAGTGGGTGGGGGGGTGACAGTTTCTTGAACCTGGGGAAGGCACCCTTTAGAGCCGTTTGCCAGTCTACACTGAATTGGGGTTTGTTGTGGAGCTGGGACGGAAGGAGGGTTTCTTTGAGTCATGGGAGGGAGAGACCCTTACCCTCTCTACTGCATTTGATAGAGGTTTCTATGGCCATGAGGGATGAGAAGCAGAAAAGTTCACTTTAGCCTTTGATTTCGGGGTGTTTAACCCAGGCGGTGGGATGACAAAAGCTAGAGATTTTTGAAATCGGTTTTTTAAAGATACAGAATGAAAGACATGAGTAGCAGGATAAAAATATAGAGCTAGGGGCCTGGATTGCTTCTTTCCTTCCACTTTTTCTTGGGATCGAGTTTCGCAGGTTTTGTATCCAGCACCCAGACCTACCTTTCCTCTGGTGACAGAAATTGACAATGTCTTCAAGGGGAGAGATTTAGTTAATTTCTGCATCAAATGACTCTAAGAGTAAATTCATACTTCTGTGCATATAGATGGGGGGGATTCTAAAACTTTTTGTGGCTCTTTAAACTAGTGCAGAATAGGCAAGTCTGGAGAGCCATCTGACCTAGCCCAGTGCAGATCTCAAAAAGAAAGAAATAAAAATAAAACATAATAATCAACGAAGGAACACTGTGAATTATAAACATGTTTCCAATGTTGTATTTTAAAATATTGCCTAGATTTAGGAGCTTGATTTTTCCACAATTAGACCACTACTTGCAGGGCCACTCAGTCCCCAGCTTATGAAACCCAAGACCAGTGAGGAGGGGGCTGGGGATTGTTGCTTCTGCCCCTCCACCCCCACCCCTACCCCTTTTAGAGCGAGTGTGTGAGAGAAGATATTAAAGAGGTATCTGTTGTTTGGCAATTTTGCTAAGTCTGTCTTCATTACTTCGACGCAGTGCATTTGCTAATTTGGAGGCCCGGCCATTGACAAGCTTGCTTCATACACCTGCAAGCAATTTGCCGGCTCCGGTACCGGAGAATTGCAGAGATGGCAGCTCGCACCTATTTGATTTTTTTTTTTCTTTTCTCAATGCACAGCAAATTTGGCTTTCAGTGCGTTATCTCTTTTGTTAATGCAAAAAGATTCCCTGGGCGAAAAAATTGCTCATAATTACCAGAGAGATGGGGAAACTGCATTAGAATAAATAAACCTGAAATTACTGTAATTATGTTGTGTTTGATGGGCCCGGCTTGTAATCAAGAAGAGAATACAGTGAAATGATGCTGACCCTCTTGGGTTTGCAGCTGTACGCGCACTTTGGGGTCTTTTTTTGCAGAAAAGAGTCATTTTGATAATCATTAAGCTGTGTGTAACCTATTTCAGAAGTGTTTTAAAATGAGGTTCACATTTTTTGAACAAGGGGAAAAAATCCCAAAATTGCATTTTGCCATTACAGACTCATACATAAGGAAAGGTTGTGTTTTCTAAGTGACAATTGTTAAGACATAATATTCAAAATCAGTATTTAATCATTATAATGAGGTATTGTTTAAATATAACCACCTTTAGATTATTCATAGTTTAATTAATATACTCATTATGAAAATCTTTGAATCAGATATTTGATGAACTACTTGTCAGTAACAAGGCAGCATTAATTAGACCTATATTGAGATTAACATTTTTTAAAAGTACAACCGCTTATAATTATAATAGAGCCTAACTAAAGACCGCCTTCGTTGAGCTAAAACTAATAATTTCTCTATTTGAACTGTTAGCATGAGATTATTAAATTAGTATAAGCTAATATCTCAAAGTATTAAAATCTGCTTGACCAAACAGATTTTGCCTGTGGCTTCAGGCATTGGGCCCTGTCGGCTGTCTGGGGTACCAGAGTTGGATGCGTGAAAGAAATCTGCCAAAACCTTCCCACTAGCAAAGTCACATTTGGCAGGGGAAACCAAATCCAGGAAGGTCCCTGTCCCTGCGCCGGAGCCCAGCCCGGGAAAACAGTTCCCTCTTTTTAGCTTCGACACCCGCCCGCATGCATCCTGGTCTCCAAGGTCCCATCACCCCCCTTAGTGCTCCAGGTTCTGGGGGCTTGTGGGAGAGGAGGAGCCCCACTCTCAGGCCCAGCAGGAGCCTCGAGGTTCCCCGCTCCATTCCCCACCACATCCCCTGCTCCCTCCACCACTCCCCCCTTCCCCTCCCTTTCCTAAAGGGCGTCGGAGAAGCCTGGCGCATCTGATCTTTCACCAGCACCAATTGAAAAATGGGTGCTTGTCATAACACAGATCACTGCCTTCCCCTCTCTGCTCCCCACCGCGCGCTGCAAAGGGGCCCCCAAAGGCGGAGCGCCAGCCCCCTCGGGAAGCAGTGTCGGGAGGCGAGTTCGAGGGAAGCGGGAATCGTTCAAAGCAGCCCGTCGGGGCCCGCAGCTTTCCTGAGCTCTCTCAGCTTGCTGTGGGGCCTGGGGCTGAGGCTGGTCTGGGGCGCAGGAGGAGGGTGCCAGACTGATGCTAGCGGCTCAGAGCCCACGTTCTTCTGGAGTGTACTGGTCAAAACGGTCCACTGGAGGTGACCCTTAACCGCCTGGCCTTGGGACTTCTGCGCTGGAGGGGGTGGGGGCTTGGCTTGACAAGCTCTCAGGTTCCGTCGAGTCAGCGGAGCCCACCTGCCCCTCCCTCCGCACCTCCGCTTCTCCTAGTCGCAGAGAAAAGCCCGGGGTCATTAGGCAGGAATGGGCCTCTCGTTATGGATGGGCCCGGATGGGTGGGAGTGGCTGTGGAGGGGCCCGGGTGGCGCCTTGGGACTGTCCCCCGGAGCTCACTGATTGATTGGGGGGTAGCGTGACAGACGTGTCCTTCCGGGCCCTTTCCTGCGTCTGGCCTTGTCTTTTCCGCGTCGAGATCCAGCGCCCTGCGGGCAAGCAAAAGCCGGGAGGCCAGATCCTGGCGGATTCGAGGAGCATAGTCCGGTGTCTCCACTTTCAGGCTTCCAGGCCCCCTGCAAGGTGACTGGGCGCAGGGGACACTTACATCTCACAGGGCGGCTGCTTGTGAGCTCTGCTTTCATCTCATTTTAGACGGCCTTCACAGTCCCTTTGGTTCCTGAGCCCTGGCTCTGCCAGGCCGCACCTGTTCATGATTCCCCTTCCCAGGGACCCTTGCCACCGCCCTCTAACCCAGGCAGGGATCAGACCCTTGGGGGGGGCAGGAGTTAAGCTTGAGGAATGGTCCCAGCAGGGGCTTCGCATGCCTCCGCCGTTAATCCTGCTATGTCTGGAGACAGGAGTTGCTGCCCCTGCCTCATCTGGCCCCAGAGGTGGCAGTCTGCTGGCCTGGCCCCAGCACCCCTCACACAGCACACCAGACAGCAACTCTTTCTCGAAACCATAATTTTACTGTCTCAGAGAAACTTTATAACTTATTTACAAAGTTCTTTCCCCCCCCAAGATACAAAGCAATAAGTTAACATTCTCAATATAAAACTAAACTTTGACATAGAGAACACAAAACACGGTTGATTTCATTTGATCACATTTTCCAAATTTCACAAGTAAAATGTCAAGATTCTCATTTCACAAAGCATCGGGTTTTACAGGCACACACAACAGAAAAAAAGCTAAGCTTGTGCAACATGTTTACAGAACAATAATAATAACAATAATAATTAATAACAATAATATGTACAGCAATTAGATCCTGCACTGGAGACTGTGCATTCAGGGTGGTGACTGGCATTATTCTGTGGTCGAGCCTCTGGGGATTGTTGTAAAGCTGCTTTCGTCTTACTTTAAAGCCCACCGGCATTAGGGCACTGGCGCACCCCTGCACGTTTTCTCTCCCCGCCCATCGGTCCTCTCTCTCCACAAGGGAAGAATTAGGATTTTCCTTCTTAACCAGGCAAAGCGATCAAGCGTTCTTCCCGAGATGAGGAAATTGTGTTGGCTTCATTTCTTTCTCTCTCTCTTTTCTTTTTAAAATAATATGGGACATGTAAAAAATGCAAATCATTCGGTTCCAACCTCTCCATACCAGCGAAGTACAAAAGTTACTATATAAATTAAAAATCATCAGGTCCTCCTTATTCGTTTTTCCAGGTGCGTTTAAAGTAATGGGTACGTTTGGACCCTGCGCTCCTCGTGCCCCACAGAACCGTGAATTGACCGAACATTCAGCCTCAAGCGAAGTCCATTTCTCAATAAATAAAACCCCCTCCCTCCAATTTCCCCCAATCCCCGAACGAGCCACACAGATGGTTAGGCAGGTCCAGGAAAAGGTCCGAAAAGACAAAACGTTCCAGTATCCGGAACTGGGTGGCCCGGTGGACCAAGCCTCCTCCGACCTGGTGACTTTTTTCAGAGGCCGAAGAACGAGGACAGCGGACGGACGAGAACCTCGACTTCGTCAGCGCACAGATACAGAGCGAAAGGAAACAAGAGACGGACAGGACAGAAAGAGCTTTTGCTTTTTCTACATTGTTTTTTGTTTTGTTTTGTTTTCCTGATAGTCCCATACAGCTGAGGGTCGGCGGTCGGGTCCGGCGGGCTCTTGCTGCGGCTCCCGCTGTCTCAGGCCGCTGTGCCTGCGCTTCGAGGCCACTCTGCTGTCACCGCGCGGCCGAGGCCGGGGTTCGGGCAAGGGCGTGGGCGCCAGGGAAGTCGCCGAGCCAGACCGCGCGGCACTCGGAGGAGGCGGCAGGCGTCCTGCCTTTACTGTTCCTTCTTCTTTCCCTCTGGGCCCTTCTCCTCCGGACCCACGGCACGCGGACGGGGCGGATGGACCGGGAGGCGAGAGGGACCCGGGCAGAGGGAGACGGGAAGGAGGCGGGCGGGTGCGGACGCGCAACCTCACATGAGCTGGGGTTGCTGCATAGCTTCTTGGTGCGCCGAGGGGTACCACGACGTGTAGCTGGGGATGTAGGAGCCCGCGCTGCCGCCCGAGCCCTTCCCGGAAGAGGAGTTGGGGTTCCAGCCGGGCGGCACTGGAGGAGAGCCGGCAGACAGCGCCCGGCCGTTGGCCAGCGCGCTACCCTCCAGAGCCGCCCCGCCCTGCTTCATCAGCTTCTTGAACTTGGAGCGCTTGTTCTGGAACCAGATCTTGACCTGCAAGAGCGGACAACAATGTGACTCGGCCTAGGTCCATTGTGCCTACCTTGGTCCTGGGGAGATAAGGGGGCCGTGGGACAGCGAGAGAGGATACCCCGCGGGCCACTGCCCTGCGCGACCTGGCAGCTCCCTGCTGGAGAAGCATACACACACCCCTTCCCCCGTAAGAACCGAAGGCTGGGAGGCCCCACCGCGGGCCGCCGGTGGCCGGCAGGGGCAGCTCTCTGAGAGCCAGGGAGCGTGGTGGTGAGCGGTGCAGGGATCCAGGCCTTCGCCTGCCTGGGACTCAGCCCGAGCCCGGCAATCTTTTGGGGAAGACGCGGAGCCTGCATAACATCGAGGCTTCAATTCCAGTATGAACATCAATAAAAGAACCGAGTGGAGAAAAGAAGTGGAGGAAATTTATTTCCAGTGTGACCCGCCTTCTCTTTGCGCCATCATTTCAGCCCTTGAGCGAGTTGCGGGCTGACTGAGGAGGCCACAGGGTTTTGTTAAACTTTTCATTTGGACTCAAATCCACCTTTCCTTAGCGTCTCCTAACTCTGCTCCATATCCCGGCCCGGACATTGGAAACCCGCACCAGTCGTGACCAGAACGCCCAAGGGGTCCCCGGAATCTTAGAGAAACCAGGGAAGGAAGGTTCCATTTCTCCTCCAGGGTCTGGGACTTGGGAGGTGAGAGGGCGGAGGAAAGGATTCCCCCCTCCAACCCAAACCGGTGAGAAGGCGGAGGAGGAGGGAGACAGAGGCTCGGGCCCAGGCCTGCAGTGATTAGCCACACACTTTAAAGGCAAAGAAGGGATTAACCCCCGCGTCTATTGTTCCAGTTGTTCGGGCACGTGTGACCTCAGAGTCCCCAAACAAAGTGCCTAGGGAAATCCTTCTTGTGCCCTAATCAGATTGTCCAAGAACGGAGGGCAGCGACAGAGCCAGGGCAGAGAGAACTGCGGAGGAAGGAGAGACGTTGCGAGAGCCGGGGTGGGACACACACACACACACCACACCACCACACACACACACACACACACACCACCACACACACACACAAACACACAAACACACACACACACACACACACACACACACACACACACACACACACACACACACACACACACACACACACACCCGACCCCTGACGCCCAGAGAGCAAGAAATGAAGCTGCGGGTGCAGGTTGGCCGCGGGAAGCCTGCGTGGCGCCACAGTGGGGCAGCGCCGAGGTACCTGCGTCTGCGTGAGTCCCAAGGAGGCCGCGAGCTCCGCCCTCTCGGGCAGAGCTAGGTACTGAGTTTGCTGGAACCTGCGGTTCAAAGCCTGCAACTGCAAACTGGAATAAATCGTCCTGGGTTTGCGGATCTTTTTCCCCTTGCCATTGAAGCGCACTTCACCGCCTTCCACCACCGTGCTCTTCTCGGAGTCAGCCCCTGGAGGGACAGCAGAAGTGGGGGCCGTAGTTAAGGCGAGGGACTGCCTTTAGTGCGGGGAGCCCAGAGCAAGTGACCGCAGAGGGGTGGCAGAGGCAGGACCAGGAGTGAGAACGCTCAAGAAACTCCGAAAGCCAGGGAAGGTCCCGCCAAGTCCAAAGGGCCCGACCCCGGCCGCTGCAAGCGGACTGGGGCAGTTCCCAGGCGCGCAGCTCCTGCCTTTGCAGGGAAAGTTTGCTATTTTTACAGGCAGTAGTTGAGGTTTAATTACCCTTAATTGCATACATTGTTTACAGAGCTACGCAACAAATAATTACCGAGACTAATACGTGCACATGTGGGTTTCTGTTTTCCACCAGGGCATTGTGTGCTCGGCTCACGGAGCCACCCAGAGGCCCAGCCAGTGCCAGGGGACGCTCTCGGATTTATCCTTCGCTGGATAGTTGCAAGTTGCGTGGATATATATTTTTAAAATTTCTTTGCTATGACAGGGATGCATTTACTGATACCCAAAACCTTTCACTGCTCCGGCACCCTCCCCACCCCCATCCCATGTCTCTCTCCTCCACTCCTCTCCCTCCTTTCTCTCTCTCTCCTCCTCCTCCTCTCTCTTCCCCTCCCTCCCTCCCTTCGCACCTCTTCCTCTCCCTGGCAGGCGCACGTACCTGGGTCCTCCAGGCGGCTCTGGGCGAGGCTGGCGCTGCCCGGGTAGGACTGCACCGAACTGATGTAGGGGCTGGACGCGTGGCTGCTGACCGAGTTGACGTAGGGGTAGCCCAGCGGTCGGGAGAAGGACGAGGCCGAGCTGTAGGCGCCGTCGGGCTGCGAATGGCCCGCCGAGTGTAAACAGTGCATGGAGTAGTGCCCGTGGGACATGGGAGAAGGAGACATTTGCTGGTTGGGCGGCCCAAACTCCATAAACACCGCCTTGCCCGACACGGGGCTGTTGAGACTCTCTGGCATGGTGGTCATGGTCATCTCTTCTCGCGGGGTCTGGGTGTGGGTCTCTCTCTCTCTCTCTCCTCTGCTTCCCTTTTGGGGGTCTCTGTGTTTCTCAGGACAGGAAGGAACCCAATTTAAGCGTAACAGGGGTTTTCACTTTCCATTCATAAGAAAATGGAGTTTGTCTCTTTGAAAAGTCTAAGCATGATGCTGCCGAGCTCCCCAAACTCGCTTCAAAGCTTTGACTCAGCCAAGGTCATAAATATTCATGAGCTGGCGGAGCTGATTGGTCCGCTGTCTTGCATAATCACCGGGGATTGGTCCGAGGCGCTCCGGCTCCGCTGGACTAGAGCGGGCGAGGCGGCCCGGCCTCGGGAGAGACGCATCCACACCTCTCGGCCGGGGCTCCTCTGCAACAGAGCACGCAGCGTGGGGCGCACAATGGGCTGAGGCGTCCGCGCCGGGACCTCCGCGGCCCGCGGCTCATCAGCCTCCCGCCTCCCCGGCGCGTCTTACTTCCCAGAAATCAACCAGTGGTTCGGCGCCGCCGCCCACCCCCTCCTACTGTCCCCACCCTCCGACCGCCCCCAACACCGGGGACCAGGGCAGTTTCTCCTAGCAATCGCCACCCGGTCCGGTGCAGAGCTAGGGCGGCTTTGGAGCCCGGCCGCGGCCTGCCGTACGCGGAGTCGCGCAATGGGGGCGCCGGAGGCAGTCAACAGAGCGCTGTCCTCCCGAGAGTCTCGTGCCTAGCGCAGCACTCTCCCGGCGGCGCCTCCCTGGCCTGCGTCCGCTCTGCCACATCCCTGGGGGCGGGTTTGGGGCCCTCCGGGCGAACTCACTCACTCGGCCGCCGCGCCGCCGCCGCTCCCAGGGGCCCGCTCGCATTGCTCCAGGCCAAGCTGGCCACTCCAGCTCGAGGCTGCACCGGTCTGATTAAAACAGTGCGCGCGGAGAGCCAGGAACCCGCGCTTCTCCTCCCAGGAAAGGCGACCGCACCGCCCCCTCCCCCCAACACCCACCTCCTCTTTCCCTCCCAACCTTCCTCCTCCCCCCCCTCCCCTCTCCATTCCCTCTGCGCCGAGCGCCCCGGCTCACTCGCCCCTAGGGCGCGGCACGGAGTGGAGCCTAGGAGCTGGCGGGCTCAGTTCTGCTTGAGCCGCGGACGCCAGGTGGTCATTTTCCGGCCTCCTGGGGTCTGGCGAGAGTACCCGGGGTGTAGGAGTCCTGGAGGACACCAAAACCCGCAGCAAAACCAGGCCAGTGGTAGGCTTGCTTGTCTGTGTGTGAACGTCTCTCATTGTCACCTAGGATCCTCCTCATCTCCAGGGGTCAAAGCGGGCGCCACTGGGCCTGGGGTAGAGCTGGTGGAGGCAAAAGCTGCCGCGGCGCCTTCTGTCTGCTGGGGCGCTAGGTACAGAAAAGTGCACAAAAGCCCCCGCCGCCACCGCCACACAGCCACCCCCATGAGGCGTGGCGCGCACCACGCAGGCTGCCAAGGGGCTGTTGGTTCCCTATCCCGCCAGCCCCACGGTGAATCCCAAATTACTTTGTTAGGTAATTAGAAAGTGTTGATAATTATTTCTTTCATAATTTAGCGGTGTGACGGGAACAGGGAAATGATCTTGTGAAAGTTCACACGTGCAGATGTATTAGTTACTGATTCATTTGATTAAATGGTAGTCTCAAGTGCTCGGATCCGCAGCTGAAGGCGCCCCATTAGCATAACACTGATGTTTAATTTTCATACGCATAATTAGCCATATATTTAACACTAATAGCAACATGCAGCCTTTCAACCTTAAACAGCCCAGGGTTTGATCTGGCCTGAGCTGAACCTTCGCCGAGGCACCTTCCCCTTTCTAGAGTGCGCAGTGATCACAGGACAAACCTCTGTAATCAAGCACATTTTGGCAGAGGGAACACCAATAAAAATGAACATTCAAAACAAATTACATCGGTGCTGTCGTTACAGATATTAGTGGAAGGGGCTTCTCTCATTTAACTTCTGTAGCAGCAGCTGCTGCCCGGGGACTTCCTCTCCTTTGGTTTAAGGGTAAGATATTGGGGGGCAGAGATATTTCAGGCAGCGTGGTTGGAGCAAAAAACAAAAGCCAAGCAAAGCAAAACAACCAATCCTCCAAACCAATAACGGGTTTGCCAACGTTTAAAAAGATTTTTCCTTCTTTCTTTCTTTTTCTTTTTTCTTTTCTTTCCCCCCCTTAATCGCCGAAGCACACGGTGAGGCTTTGCAGCAACAACCAGCTAATGACTCCGCCACCAGGCAACTCCCGGAGCCGTTCCACTCCTCTTGATTTCCGTGTTGCACTTGTGGTTTTAACTGCTCTTTCCTAGCGCCTGTTTTGGGGTGCTGAGTGCGGTGCGCCCTGCACCGCAGCTGATGCCGCCCGGGCTCCTGGTCTCCCGCACGCCTCATGGGCCCTGCCCACGTAAGTGATCGCCGCGGCTGGCGCGGGGTAGGGATTGGGACGGAGGGAAGCAAGGCTGGCGATTGCGGGTGCTCAGGGCAAGGCGTGAGGAAACCCGACGGCTGGGCTGCCCTGGGCCAGTTTGTTCCACAGAACTGCAGGGTGGGGGAAAGGGAGAGAGGCGGCCACAGGTTGCGACGGTCTCCAGGGCTCTTTGCCGTTCACTTCTGGAGGGGGGAATCCAAGCCTTCCGCAGCGCAGGGGAGGGGGCTGGCTCCAGGGAACAAAGGACCCGCACGGGAAACGATTTCAGAGCCTGGGTTATTTTAAAAATGAATTATATCTGGGCGAGGGAGTGTCTACACTCCAGAATTATTTCTTAGCCCCAGAGAAGCAGGTTCGGGGAGGGGTGGCTGAGCCGGGGCCCTCGGGCGCTGAGACGCCCGGCCTTGACTAGCTTCTCCTTGTGTGATCTTATCTCTATTCTAAGAGCCCAGGGTGGATCCCTCCCAACCCTCACCGCTAAGGCGACACCTGTTTTGGAACACCGGCTTGCTTAGATCTTCGCCTGTCCCAACTCAGAGAGGCAACAAAACTCTCTCATTTATCCTGAGAGCCCCGGATTCCGAGTAGGACCTGTAGGAGACACCACAGGACCGGGCGCCTTGTGGTGTTAGCAGTAGTCACGCGTGGCTGGAATCCCTGCAACCTGGGGTGAGGTTTGGGGCCAGTTGAGTTGGCGGGATTGGGGGTGGGGACGTGGACAAGATATTTTAAAATCTGCTTCCAAATTTCAACTTCAAAGCATGTTAAACGGAGTTCATTCTAATTCAAGTTTGTGTCCTACGGAGCTGCTGACGATTGGCTGGTGCTAGTATATATACATATATACGTATCATATTTAAACTTGAGGTTAGTCACTTTAATAAGTGGGATTATAAACCTGTCCCATAAATACCTCCACCTCGGAAAAATTACTGCACAAGCAGCGTGTTATCCCAGTGGCTGGTAAAATTCTGTGGTCCTAATGAAATTATTCTTGGGGAATCTCCGGGTAAACGGATCCGTAGATAAGATACTGGCTAATCGCTGCAATCCGACTAATCTAGGAGAGAAATGAAGTCATTCTCTGGCAAAACTCTCCCAAGGCCATCTGGGCCTTGTTCCTCTCTAGAAAATTCGGGTTGTTCTGGGGCAGCAGCCTCAGTCTCTAGGCCTTTTCTTGGCCAACTCCCCGGCACCCTAAAGTTTTCCTGTGGCTCTTGTAAATCTTGAACCCCTCCCTCATCTTTTCCAGCTCTCAGATCCACTAGAATCGGAATCACCTCTGTCCAAATTCTACATACCTGGACGCAGAGAAAGGGAGCTGGAAATGTTGGAGGATGCCCATGAGAACCCCGAGTTCAGGGAAAAGCTGGAACTAGCCACTTTTCCAAGCACGCTCGTTGGCCTCAGTTTCCTATAACTTTTCCCACACTCTGAATGTCACATAGACGAGCTGGCTCTCCAGTCCTATCACAGAGGCCACCTGTCATGGCAATGACAGGTGTCCACATTTCCTTGGTAGTCTGGAGCTGAGCCCAATCTGTATTTAGTGCATGGCAGCTTTGTAAAACCCACTTCAGTAGAAACAAGAGTTAGCACAAGCACTGATGGGCGGGACACCCTAAAACCATGACCAGGGGGAGACTACTTTCTACATGGCTTGCTAGAAGCCCAGCCCTTTCCACCTCTGAGCCCAGGTGTGAAGAGGTCCTGAGGAGCGAGCGCTAAGAAAGGCAGGGTACTCAGGGCGGTAATGAGCCTTGGGAGACGCAGAATGTGGACCCTTGGATTTCCTGCTTCTGAAGCAGGTGGAGCTGCTGGCAGGCTGAATCAGGGTTAAACTCGCCAGCTCCAATCCCGGCTAACTAGGCCCTTGCCCTCAAAAGTTCCCGTGTCTCTTCTTGCAGGGATGCTCTGAGTCTCCAGCGCATTAGCGCAGGTCTGAAGAAGGCCAGTATTGGAAGAGATCAATTTAGGGAGGAGACCCGCCAGACACTGCTCACATCTGGGCGGGTGGGACCGATGCTCCAATTCCTAGGACGACAAACGGTCTAGCTTGCCTTTGTGTGTTGGAGGGAGGGTCTCTCAAATTTAACCTTAGGGATGGGCGCGCGCGTGGGGCGGGTTGAAGGCAGGGAAGAGGAGCCACAGGGGACCAGGAAAGTCAAGTTTTTGGAGTGATAACCCCTGCGGAAGGGCCAGGCCCAGGGTCCAGAGGCAAGGAAATATTTGTAGCTAACTCCTCCACTGGCGGGCTAATCTTTTCATCGCAAAGCAGCTATGAAGGGGAAAGAAACGGAAGGGCTGGGGGCAGCTGGCCCCCGCGAGCTCCCTCAGGGCTGGCCAATGGGGGGGTCCAAAAGGGGGAAAAAAAGAGACTTAAAAAAAATTCCTAACAGCTAGGCTCGGGCTTTCCTTTCTGCGCGCGCGTGTGAAAAGTTCAGAGACTCAAAAATTAACCACCTACCCTCTTCCCCTAGTAACCGTCAGAGACGAAGGAGCACAAGACAGCGGTTTTAGGAGGTGAAAGCTTTTTATTCGGGCAGTCAAGACAAGGGAGAGAGAAAGCTATGCATTTCTAGGAATCCCTCGTCTTCCAAATGAGGGCGTCCCCACTCCCTTCCAGATGCGTTTCCCGCGTTGGGAAGCAGAGCCCGGCGCCAGGACCCGTCTTTCCGAAGCCGCACGGCCACATCGGGCCCTCGGATCTGAGCTCTCAACGGCCACCAATACCCACCGCGTTTTCCCAAGGCGCTACTAGGTGCTGGGTAGGTTACTGTGAGGCCTGCCGTTAGCCTGTTTCTTCTCAAAGTTCTCCAGCTGGATTTCAGCAATTTAAGAAAAAAGGCGCCGGGTCTCTGCGACCTTCGGGTGGTTCCTCAGGCCTCGTGGGGCAGTTTGGTCAGGATCTGCGCGCCCCCCGACGTGATGAGAACTGTGTGCTCGAACTGGGCCGACCTGAAACACACAAGGCAGCGATCAGCAAGCGCTCAAGCGCCTGCGGGGCGGGGAGCAGCAGCTCGCCCGCGTCGTCGGACGAACCTTCCCTTTCTATACAATTTAAAAGCAACCGGGCAGAAAGCAAACACCTTTGATTGTCCAAGGAGACCACAGTCCATGCATCCTCCAGCACTTTAAATTCAGGGGATCCCTCGGTTATAATTGGCTCTGTAAGAGGGAAAATATTTACTGCAGTGATCTAATCAGATTCTTGTCAAACATTGTTTCGGCTGATTATCAAAAAAGAGAATAAAAAGGTTCTCCTCCCTCCCTCCAAGTGCTTCCCCCCACGGGTTCATGTTGTCATCTCGCAAGCGCTGATAATTGATGTTGCTTACATAGTATGCTACAAACCAAACAGTAGGAAGAGGAAACGCTATGGCATTCAAAAACGTATGAAGTTGCCTAGTTCGTAATTTTTTTAGAGGAAAAAAGGGCATTTTAATCAAGCCTTAATTAGGACCCTGTGGATAATAACCACCCAAACACCAGTCCCTCTTATGAATACCAGTCAGTTTTTAAAAATATTTGAATTTTTAAAACCTGCTCAAAATGTTCATTAATCAGCAAATAACAATTTTCTTATTTCACTCTAATTGCTTCTCCATTAAGCCCCACAGTCAGAAATATGATGCCTTCAGGGTCTTAGGTGATTGGAATTTGGTGGTGACACCAATCACATGATCAGCCAGGAATGGGTTACCGGAGAGTATGTCACTAGCTGATAGGGAGCAAGGGACGTAATCGCCTCTAGTCACTGGGTGTTAATGAAAAACAAAAACAAAAACACCCCACAAAACAACACAAAAAACCCAAACACCACATTACGCTGGTAACAGAATTAAAGGTTGGACGGCTGCCGTCTCCTAAATGTGTCGGTAAGTATCTGATTTAGGAAGATGGGGCTCGAGGATATTATTTAATCAGATTTACTATGCATCTGAATTATTTCATTATGCTGATTGGCTTTATTAGTCCTTCAACTGGACTGCCTGGCCTAGGCCAGCACCGCTGCTTCCGCGGGGGATCCACTGCCCTCTGAAGAGGAGCTCAGCACTGACCTACGGTGAACGCCATGCCCTCCTCCATGAGTAGATCGCTGTCATTCGCTGTAAAACAAAAACAAAAACAGAAAACAATGGGTGTGGGGAGCGGGAATGGGAAATGGAGAGGACAGAGAGAAACGCAATTAGAGGGGTTAGGCTGCTTGAAAAACATGGTTATTTTATTTATTTTTTCTTTTAGGAAGAAAGGGTGGAGGTTTCTAGAATCCTGGGTGGTAGCTACCACCCATGGGTTAATAGGCACAGGGCTCCTAGGCCTCAGCCTTTGCATTTTCTGAGCTTGGGGTCGGGGCCCCTAGAAAGGGTGCACCAAGGCTGAGCAAAAGCAGCCTGGGTGCTTGAGACACCTGTTGGGCTCCCCCTCTCCACTGTCCCCTGGCCACTTGCTCTGAGGTCTCCTGGCTTCGCTGGGTCCTGGACCTTGCCCTCCACACCTCCAACCCAAAGAGTAAGACATCTTGGGAACTGAGTCAAAGGGAAGGCAGGTTGGTAGGAGGCAAGAACAGGGGTGACTTGAAATATTTCCAGGTGTTGGCGCTGGGTGGGCACATGCCTGAGAGGCCCTTTCTGCACTCCAGCCTGGGCCTCTTATGAGCTGCCTCTGGTGGAGCTCTTTGGCCCAAAGGGAGTTCTGACCTGCTGAGTCTCTAGGGATCTTCCAGCGGATGGATTCCAGCCAGTAGTTCCTCCAGGGGCTGCTCCCACCCCAAGCACACAGGTCAAGGCTCTAGGACCAACTTTCCTTTGGTCCCTGTCCAGGTGTGCACCCCTCTTGGGGGCACTCCACAGAACTGCTTCCTACCCTAACCCAAATACCCCACCCTTTCTGGTCCACCCTTGCTTTCTCACTGTAGGGTACACATCCAGGCAGTGAAAAACAGGAGATTCTGGGGAAAGAACCAGGGTGGGTATAATCTAGAAATCACTAAGAGTACACGCTGCTAAATACATCAGCTGTCAACGCTGTGTAGGATGTAATGAAGTTTAACCACAACAGTCAGCGGTTTGAGAAGGGGGCAGAAAAAGAAAAACAGAAAACAGTCATATGTGCATGCTGCTGGGACATTGATGCTGTGGTGTTTTGTTTTCAGTAACTTTTTCTAGACAAATATCCCTTGTGCCTTCCAGCCATCACCCTTCAGAAGACAAAAAGCAAAACAAACCTTATTTTGGGACTGAAACGGCTGGGCTCTAATTCAATAACATAGTAATGTGCTGGTTATGATTAGGTAGGACCCCCCCATTCCCACCCACACACTCATAGGAAAGGATGACAATGTGGATTCAAAATTGCAGCAAGGGATTCAGGAGCAAAACTGCTTTATCCTGATTACATTCAATAAACAAACTCCCAAACTAACTTTCTTACCATGATGCCAAATTTCTGGATGTCCATGAAAGTAAGATCCTATCCCATGTCCCACAAAATATGGACAGACTTGCAAACCATTCTGATGAGTTATCTGGCTTTAAAAGTGACCAAACAAAATACTTAATTAAATTGGATCATTTAAAATGCATACACAGATAAGACAAAGTCACTTCAAAATATTCTCTGAAAAGAAAAAAATAAGTTATATTTAGAGTCGGATGGTAACAACTTATTTTCATTATTCTGGAAAAATTTTAAATTTTGTCACAGCTTGTAACAACTCCCTCTGGATAAATGAAGAAAAAAAGGTATGTATCTAACACGGTCATTTGCTTCATTTACTTCAGTACAGCATTCAAACAAGGCCACTTTTAGATGATGAGTGTGCATGCACACATATATAGCTCAATATAACCAAGATACATGTGCAGGTAAGGCAGGTCATAAAAACCTGCCTGATTTGTATGGAATTTCACAAAAAGGCTGTGCAAATTACCACTGATTTGGGAACCAAACAAAAAAATTACAATCTGAAATGTGACTTCCTACTTCTATAATTCCCTATTCTGGTCTATTTCAGAACATTAAACATTTTACAAACAGACACACTCACACAAAAGGTCACATCTACTTTGTCAGTATTCTTGAAATACTCCAAAACTTTGTGATTATTTGGGATTTCTACTAAAGACTTACACCATTAACAAAATTCATAAAAAATGCTTTTTAATCGCTATGATGCTTAAGTGAAGCTAGTATTGTAATTCCTAATTCTTAATGTTTCATTAGTTACTTCTACATGCAAATCTTTTGGGTTCCATCTATCCCACATATATGTGAAATCTTAGAATCCAACCCTAAAATCTTCACCTGCAAGGTTAAGAAGTTGTTTTTGCAATCAGGTGAACATGTTCATTTCTGGGAGCACCAGAAAGACAAGAACATACATATCATTAACAATTTATATTTTCATGTGGATGAAGGGCAAGGTGCCTTAACCCTAACTATAATAATGGATTGGGATTTACAGGCCCACTCTTTAAATTCTTAACAAAACCAAAGTTCTTAGATCCCAAACCAGAGGTTCCAACAGCCCTTCGGTTTAGTTTAACATGAACTCAAAGGCGTTTAGCCAGCATCTTTATGAGCATTCCTGTCGATATACTTTTCTCTATACATTTTTAACCTTCATCTCCAGACCTGTAAAATGTCTTCACTTAGGCCAGGATGTCACTATAAATATCAGGTGGGCAGCCTCTCATTCAGATTTAATTTCCATGTAACAGTTCAGAAATAGGTGAGCTATGCATGTGTTGGGAGGAATGGTAAGTGAATGCTCTTATCTCTTAAGTTGTTCTTTATGGTTATACTTATTTCTGTGTGTCTTTGCACTTTGGACAGGAGGTATAACAACTTTTCCAAGATGTTCCTATTTGTACCACACAATTTCTGAATAGAAACTCAGGATGGAGAGTGGATAGAGGGTGGAAGAGAGATTATTTAGTAAGATAAACTGATCTAGTATTTTTTTTTTTTACAAGAAGGGGTTCTATCTAAACCTGTAAATTATGTTATCTATGTCCCAACAAACCTCAATAATTCTAAGAGGATTCATTATAAACTTTTCTATTTTCTTTTCTTAAAAAAACCAAACTAGTTTTTTGTTTTTGTTTTTTGTTCTTTTTTAAGGCTCTAACTGATTGGCAGGCATCACAGCTACATCGTAAATGTGTGTTACAATGGCAATCTTCATTTTAATTTCCGATGAGAGGAGAGGAAGAAAGCCACTCTGAAAAAACACCTGGGGTCCCTTCCCCACCGATACCTCTCATTCCTCTTCATAAAAGAAGTTGTGCAATTACTAGGTGGCTAAAGATATCTGAGTGCATTCTACAACAATTTACTGCCTGGATCCTGCTGGAACTTCTGGTTATACGAGGATCATAGAATGTATGTGTCCTGGATGCAAAGGTCAGAGGATTTCACAGCTGTGTGGAAAGAGGAAAAGAACAGGACAAATTTCCCTCAGTTCCTTGGTTGAGCACCCATCTCAGTGCTTGATTCTCAGGAACTAAGTAAACACGCCTGTCTGCTTTTTAGAGTATTTTCCTTTTGGATTGGTAGTTCGCTTTTTAACGCATACTTCCTGGGACTGAATGGAATAAAATCTCATTAATGTTTCTAATTACTGTTGAAAAGCGTACCCCTTCTACTATTCTACTATATACTGTTCTTCTATTTTGGAATATAAGGGAAGCACAAGATTATTTACCTGATTCTAGGGTTTAAATCTAACTTTGTGGAGGCAATCCAAGCAATTTGTAGTAGCAAATTCCACTCTAACATGGAATCAAGTGGCTAGGATCCCTAGTTGTGGCATGGGAAAGTGGAGTACACGTGCTTCTCTTGACTGGTGTGTTGGGGAAAATGGAAGCTGCTGGGTGGGCAGGGGTGCCCAAGAAGTATACAACTGCTCCCCAACACCAGCCATCGAGGGTCATGACCCATTTCTGAGCATGAGGGTCTTCTTGCCTTGGACATTTCACAGATGAAATCTGCCTTCTTTTTGTTAAAATCTACCAAAAGAACGCTCCTGGTATTAGCTCTTCTGTTCTGATTTTCTCTAATTAAAAATTTTCTAAGACAGCCACTCACATGAGCCTGAGTGCATCTATGATTTGAAGCCCTTCAGATGGAATATTTGGGAAGGAGAGGAGGGGAGAGGAGGAAGGAGATGTATAAAAGTAGTTAATGAACTTACCTGAAAATTATACTGTATTATTACAGTTCATGTTTCAGGTACGGTTTAGAGTTGAAAGAAAAATCTCTCTAAAGGAATTTCATCTTGTGATCATTTTCTTAATTTAATTCCCTTTCATGAGATAGTTTTCCTCAATTGAAGTTTTGTCCAGATAAATTAAAATTCTTGATACACTTAAGCTACATTTTATGACTAAGAATACATTCCCCAAGAGGGCAGAGGAGTACTATATTTAAGTACATACTCTTCTAAAGAAATAAAAATGCACATGAAAATTGTTTTATTACCATTTTCTCATGAACTCTATAAACAGCACTGATTTCCAAATGGTCACATCTCTAATTAAAGGATCTCAAATGGCACCTGATTTTCTAAGTTATGGAATTTTACTTTAATCTTTCCAGATTTTTCTTTTAAGCAGTAGTTTTGAATGCAGGAATGCACAAATTCAAGGATTCCCTTTAATGACAAGGAACGTTTAAGTACAATTAGTAATATTTTTGAAAGCCAACAACTGTTTTCTAAAAGAGTGGTACATTTTTTTGTTTCAAACTGGATCACAAATTACTGTATTTTTCTTACAATAGTGCTGAACTTTTATTTGAGGTTTTCTGTTTCTGAAAAGCAGACATGATGGATTGAAATAAAAGATAATTTATTGCAATGCTTACTTTCATGTGCAGAGAGAAGCAGTGTAATTGTAATTTACAGTAGCTGTCAAGAAAAATCCATCACAGATGACATTAAAATGACTTATTTTGCCTGCGCCACTTATTGTTTAAATGTGCATAATCTAATAGAAAGAGATTATTTTTAAAAATCTGCTTTATATTCTTCTAAATTAATATCAAAACATATACTTATGAATTAAACATTAAAAACCATTCATTGATACTTTCATCATGACATTTACAAGTATAAGTTTAAATTATTTTTGATTGAACTGTCACATATTTGTGATGCATGAATCTACACATTCACAATATCTTCATATGTACAGCTCATATCATCTAGAGGTAATTACAAAAATACAGATTTAGAAATATTTTAAAGCAAATGCAAGTACAGTGAGTATAATAACACTGTAACCTAAAGATCACTAGCTATCCCTCATGAAGCAGAAGGGCACAGAGAGAACTCTTTTCATTAAACTCTTTTAGCCAATGCTTCTTCAGAGATACCATCCTATCCTTTAAGTTTCAGAAAATTTCAAAATTTCCTATAAAGATCACCAGGTTTTTGGTGACATAATACTACTGAAAAATGCTTGAATGTTCTTTTCATGGTGTATCAGTAGAGGGAGGCTATGCAAAAGATGGTGAGTATCTTAAAATAAACGAGGCTGAGTTGAAAGATGTTTGTCAACCTTCGGTCTGTAATGATTCCGAATATTTTGGGCTTAAAGGTGGAGACTGTTTGTTTATTTACTTCCTTGAGATTTTGCCTGAATGAGAAAAGGCGAAATAATAGATGTCCAGAAACACTGCCTTAACACATCAGAACAAACATTTGTTAGAATTGGGGCCAGTTTCCTCCTCAGTGGCAGACATAGACCATCTAAATAATGAAATGCATTAGGGTAAACGAAAAAGTTCATTGTCTGTTATTTTTCACATAGTTTCGTAAGTGCAGTTGTCGGGACTGATCTGGTTTTCAAAGGAGCTTGTACATGCAAATTCACCCTCTGCGAAAACTGACCTTTGTATCCAGATAGCTAAAATCCAATGTCACTTTCAATTTTACTCTTCTTCTTCTTCTTTTTTTTTTTATGTAGCTAGAATTAATGTAGTGAATATGTAATGAAATGCATTATCCTGCATGGAGATTTATCAGATTTTCCGACTGAATGCTATGCTTTGCTAGTACTAGCTGGAGTTCACCTGCATGTTGGTGTGGCGTGTGGCTCTTTTTTGTAAAGAGTTAAGTCGTACACAAAAAAAGGGAACAAAGGTCAGCACCCAGCCGCCACTTGAATGTGAGATTTTTCTTTTTATTCCCCTTGATGTATACTAGGCTCTGTGTTATTAGTCTTAATGATGGAAAATTGTAGTGTTGATACAAATCTTTTTTTCAAAGTAGTAGGCGGGAGCTCCATTTGTTAGTAAGTTTTTTTGTGACTAAAAGCCACGGACAGTACATTTATGTAGCAGTAAAAGGCCTAGATGCTCTTTCCATAGCAGAGCTAATTATTCCTACTGTGACCTTACTGATCTAGCCTGTTCCTAGTACATCTCATCTGCACGCCTGTTCCTCTGTGTAGATGGTGTCAGAGAATATGAAAAACCCTATAATGAAACCATTTTCATGATGGAGAAAGGCTACTGGAGTTGCACTTGCTACAAAGAGGCTCAATTATATGAGTAATTGTGATAATTTTCTACATTCATAGCCTTCAATGGGGAAAAAAGAATGAGAGCCACAAAGGAAAATTACTTTAACAAGAAAGTACAGAGAGTAAAAATGGAAGAAGAGACAAAAAAAGGGAAAAAATAACCAGAAAAAGTTTAAAAAATAGATCTGGAGGGAGGAATAGCGAGACAGGGAGAACAACAGAAATGCTCAAAAGCCCATGTGCAGCTGTGTTGCACAATTAAATTGAATTTTTTTTTCTGCAGTTGATGAATGTGACTACTGCAAATGTGCCTCTGTAGTTAGCTATCATTTGTTGTTCCGTGACAGGAAAAGGATAATTACCTCTCAGAGAGAATCAAAGGCTGACATGCCCTTTAGACACAGCCATGAATGCAGAGCTCGATAGAATGCTTGAATAAGAATCTAGTGTTCTCTGCCCCCTTCTACTGAAGAATAAATTTTGTTAAAATGCAAGAGCACCACCAGTAAATTTGTTGAACCCTAGGTGTTCAAAAATATGAGGTACATCTATCGACTCATCCCATTTGCAAAAATAAAACTGCATTTTGAATTCATTTCTATTATATTCATGGACAGTAAGATAGTGAGATATGCATTAAATTTCTTTTCCCAGTAGGGGTCTGATTCAACATTTCCTATGAAAGAACAGAGAGACACTATCCTTTTTTCCCAGGCTAGTTAGCCTATAATTTAAAACTGTCAAAAACACAATTTTGTTCAAAGTCTTCAATAAAAGCTTCTCGCATATAACCCAAAGAGATTTTACTAAAGTTTGATTCCGACACTGTTACAATATTTTTAAAGCCATAAATACATTTAACTGATATTTTACTGCCTTTTTTCTTAAAGTATTTGAAGGCTTACGAAGAAAAAAGGCAGCATCTTTTCAAGGTGACTAAGCCTTCCATCCTTCAGACAAATGGGAAGTATTCAATGGTTCATATTAATGAGAACAGTACTTTAAAAGGTACTGATGTGATCATCTTTAACAAAATATGTTACTGTTAAATGAAAACACATATTCTGTATGTCTACTTCAAAACAGTTATGGGGGAAAAAAAGAGATCTAAAGTAGGTAACACATTACAAAGAAAAGTCTTGAATTTGGAAAATACACATACTCTCAAAAAGCAAGCATAGAAGGCTGTGTGGAAAGTAAACAATGGTTTATAGGAAAAATGAACCAGACCAAAAAAAAAAAAAAAAAAAAAAGACAGAAGATCACCTTTTCAGGCTGTTTGTTAATCCACCAATTTGAAAGGTAAGGCTTGCTTGAGCTAATGCTTTTTATCTTTCTATCACAGGAATATGTTTCACTTCATGCCTTTATAAAATCTAGCTTTTCTCCTGTCTCATTATCCAAGAGCTGGGATACTTACCCCTTCTTAGTTACTCCTTCCACGTTTGGTGTGATTTTGAATATAGGAACACTACAGACCAACATGTCAAGCTAAAACTAAAGCAGTCACATAAATATTGCTTGCTGCTTCTATAAGTTTCTTTGCTGACCTGATATAATTCACTTAAAAAAAAATTTTTTTTTTTAAAACTCAGGGAACAACACAGCAGCCTGGCAGTTCACATACTGATATCAGACTGAAATGATGGTTCTGAATAGTAAAACATGTCATCAACTTTATACCAAGCCACCAATAACCTTTGTACCATTTGCCAACCCTCCCTTTACTTGTCAGTGTAAGGCTTACCTGATTGTGTTTCCAATTACAGAGAAGGGAGCCCCCGCTCTGCAAGCAGCAATTGCTTCATCTCTACACCTCCTGGCAACCTCCACTAACTTTTTACCACATTCATCCACATTGCCCACCAAAAATGTTTCAGAGGTGTCTCCATGGTAGCCATTGTAGTAAACCTAAACACAGGCAGAAATTTAAAAATAGGTCCTGTTTAAACATCTACTCTCCTAAATTCTACATTGCATTCATTTATGTATTTAGTAGATTCATGTGTTTCACCCTTCCAGAATTACTGTCAAGTTTACCTACAAAAAAAGAAGAAATAGCCTTACAGAAATTACGAAGAGGAAGACATGCAATGATATTGCAAAATTTTAAAATAAATTCGTGACTAGTATGGCTATTTCAGCATTAGGATTAGCAATGTTCTTTAACATTTTGAGTCCTCATTTTATTTCTGAGACAAAATTATATATGCAGAAATAGTGACCAAAGACACTGACCCACAATTACTACAATAGGTTTAGAGAATCCAGAAGTATTTAACACAGTGAAAAGTTTCTTCAGTGTCATAAAGATACTTATCTTTTATTTACCAGTCCCACACTTGGAAGTGATAGATAATGGCAAGAAGAAATAAGATAGACATGTTGGTGTTATAACAGACAGAAGGAGAATTCAGTTCTAAGAACTGAAGTGGCTCAATATCGGAATGAAAAATGTTATAGAAAAATCCTGTCTGGAAGTGGAATCTTAATCAAATGTTCCAGATAGCAGAATGTTAACAGAAAACACTATACATGGATTTTTAGAGAATCAGAATGTAACAAAACAGGCTTAAGAATAAAATTACAGAAAATAGCATTTTATCTGTCTTCAATGACTCAGAAGACCCTGTAGGATCTTGAAAGACACCAGATTCATTATAAAAATCAATAATTACCAAACACTGTAATAACTATAGAAGGCAGAGGAGACTGGTTGAACATTGATCCTTTGATATAGCATGGAATTTGCTATTTTGCATAAACGTGTCCTATGTAATTATTTTTCACATTTCTCTTTCTCATGAAATAGAATGCAGAAACTGTAATAAGAAAGAGATTTATCTGAGCTTTCTGTTTTAATACCAAATTAATATGTATACTCTTCTGCTTAAAAAATATACTCTTGTATACTCTGTGAGGGAGGCAGGAGAAGTCTTTATTTTATCCTCACTTTATAAGTCAGGAAACTGAGGCACAGACAAGTAACTTGTCAAAGGTTAGTGGCAGAATACAGAGGTAGAACCAGGTTAATATGATGGATTATTGGCTTCTAATCAAGTGTTTTCGCTACTACATCAAATTACCTTAATTACCTTGCAATAAAACAATGTTTTATATATTTATTCCCATTTGTAATCCAAGAGAGTACAAGTTTTGATTTTATACACAAGTATATAACATTTACTAATAAAGAGTAATTATTAAAACAAAATTGTAACTCTGAATGTTTGTATAGTTGCTATTTAAGTAAAAATGTATTTTAAAAAATCTTTATTTGCCTTTTCATATTACTTTTTGCTAGCCTGTAAAATGACTACTTGAAAGATTCAATATATATGGAAATAATACTTTTGAAGGTCTGTGGCAGTTATCTATAATTACTGTTTTTACTCACAAACTATTCTTGTTTTATACTTCATTTATTTAACAAATACTTATTGAGCAACTAATATGGGTATCACATTATCTTTTTTTAAACATTCAACTTTCAAGGGGGAAAGAAGCCTATTTTCTTGTGATATATACTAATGTAAACAATTACAAAATGCAATGAGTATTTTCTGATAAAAGTATAGGATCTAATAATGGAGTCTTTCACTTAATAAAATATTTCATAAGAAATATAATTTAAGATACTGACCTGTATGTTTTCTTGGTCCCTTCACATTTCTAGACACTTGAAAATATTTCACTTTGACCATTTTATTGTTAAAAATGGACTTGTTTATTGAAAGTCTTCAGGAAACTTAGAAAAGGCATGGACTATTCTCTTTGGACACATTGGAAACAGGAAGGAAGAGTATGCTGATTTCATTCAAAGACGCAATATTTTATTAGGGGGTGATTAGGTGAGATAATAAATGAAGAGCCCCCAAATCAGGTACAATCCAAAAGAAAAGTGCATCATGAAAAATACTTCATTTCAGGTACACTTCATAAAATACTTCCTTCTACATATTCTGAGTTGGGACGATAGCAACAATATATGTAGAGCAAATGTTCAAGTATTCTAAGTAGGACAAAATGATATAGGAAAGAGCATCAGCAATAAAAGAATATTTGGCTATATCCTCAGACAAATTGATATGAAGAAAAAAAGCTGAATTAATTTAAACAACTAAAAATTGGACTGAACTAAACTACTAGATGCCAATCTCCACCACATTCCCACTCCCACCTAAGGTTCATGGTCTGGATATGAAATCACTATTATTAAGAATATTTCCTCATTAATAGAAACTGTACTCCTTGAATGCTATCTCAACTAGTTCTCATCAGATGTTTAATTTATATTTATTTATTTAAAATGTATTTATTAATCATCAGATGTATAGAATTTATTTACAATCTCCATAATCCAAAGGTACCATTACAAATTTTTTTAGTAAAACGAACTGCCAAAGCACAAATAACCCAAGTCTGAGAATAGTGAAAGGCTAAGGAAATTAGAAAAGGTTAGAGCTTGTACAGTTTGAAGATCCTGTGTTAAATTACTTGGGGCTGTTATTTAAAAGAAAGGCTGTTAACCATTTGGTGAAAACTGAAGTTCAGAGAGAAAAGCACTCTGCTTGTACGCTTTGAGTTCAAGGCTCTCTATACCAGAAATGGAATACAACGTTACCTTCAGGGATTTTAATAAATCTAAGGAACACTGCTAGCAAAAGAGTTGCTGTCCAAATAGACTGACACACACAGGCCAATGTAGCCCCTAATGACAGAGTAAGATAATGACAGGCCCCACTCAAAATCAGCAGGAAGAGGAAGATCAATCTTGGCAGAGTGAAGGAAAAATGCTGGCTTTCTTCGCGTTAGCTCATCTCATACATATCTAGCTTCAGCAGCTGCCCAGTGCTGTGGGCTCTGCATTAACTACACAGTGGATCAATAACAATTACACCTTCTCAAAAACATGACACATAGCAGGATTGGGTTGACATTTCACTTAGGCCAACATTGATCTCAGTGCATCTGATTCCAGCCCTAAATTCAAGTCAGGCCTGGGTTTACTTGGAATAAACACAGAGTTAAAGACAAAAAAGGAAACCAGCTGCTTGTGTCTGGGTCTAGAAGTAAACAGCACTTCCATCGGTGCAGTTCACATTTTCAATCCACTCTTCTTCTTGTTGCTACCGGCAATTCTGAAGTTGATCAAAGACTATTTTTTATATGATTTACTCACCGTGACATCAATGTTGATAATATCTCCATCCTGAAGAGGTCGACTGAAACATAAACAGGAAAAAAAATGGTGACAGACAGATCCCAATAAAAGGAATATAAAAATAAATATCTAATGACTACTATCACAAGCCTAATGAGTTGTGATGATAATTCAGAGTGGAGAAGGAATGAATGGAATAACTATATCTAATCTTTAATTTATGTTAGTCACATCAATTTTTACTAGAAATACCTAAATGAACATGTATTGTCACTGGTAAAAAATCTACTTATTCTCAACAAAATATACTTAATAGTTACCTTAATTTTACAAAGAGCCAAAGCAATAGTAGATGGTTAAAAATCTAAGATGGTAAAAGAAACACTTAATGCAGAACCACTTTTTTGTATTACATATTGCTTTAACAAACATTAAATGGTGGTATTACGTCCATTTAGAAGCAAAATACTTCAAAATTGTTGCTCTACCATAATCAGCTTCAAAAGTTTGCAGGTAGGTTTCAATTAAACTCTAGTGTCTTTCAACATATGTTATAGATCTTAGTTTCATGTTTTAGTTTCCAAAGGAACAATATGTTATTAAGCAATGAATACCTGTCAGGAATACCATGACAAAGCACGTTGTTTACAGAGGTACAAACAGATTTTGGAAAACTTCCATAGCCTAGAGGTGAGGGATAGGCATCATGACTGATGATTTCCTGATGAACAAGAGCATCTATCTCTTCAGTTGTCATGTCAACCTAAAATATTAAATAAAGAAATTGTGGAGCGACAGTTGAAGACACTTCCTGTATTTATTGACTATGCCTATAGCTACAGCACTTCCAGATGAGGCTGTATAAATTTACTGTGATAAACTTGTGGTACAACATTTTAATTAATTATGATTAACCTTAAAATCCTATTGTGCCTTTCTGACAACTGTTTCGGTATATGATGGTGTTATGGACTATTAGGAAATGGACATTTTAAAATCTAAGATCCTTTCAATCACCTGTGAGTCATTAAATGACATGACTCCTTTTTAGCCTGAAGGTTTAAAAAATATGTTCTGTGGCAATTCCTTCCTCTTCTTCAATGGTTAGTGCCCTGGGCTAACCGAAGCATATAAATTCTCAAAAGGATCTTCAATTTAGATGACAAAGCTTGAAAAGTAGGTCAAACCACACCTTTTTATCTCAGCGAAACATTACATGGGTTTCGCCATAATGGCATGGAGGTTATGGATCATCATTTAAAAAACTAAGTCTGATACATTTTGTAGAGATTCGGCTTCAGTAATCTTGATTTCTTTCATGCCTAAATAAATCAGTGTGTTTTCAAAAAACATTTTTCCCTTACTAGAAGGTATCCAGTTGCTCCCAAACTAGAAGAAAACTGAAATCAAGTTTTGTGGGCACATGAGGACTATCTCCATAAACTCATAAATCATGAGCAAAATTCTAAAACAAAATCTTTTATTAGAAAGTATTTCTTCGAGAGTTTTCTTTATGTTATTTTATATTCACATTATGGTTAGTTGTGTTGCTATAACAAGTCTATTACACAAATGATACACTAAGTGTTTCATCTTTGAGTCTCACTTCCTAAATTCTGCCCACCTTTTGGAAACTACAGTATTTTCTTTTATGATCCTTACATAGCAGGATTCAGATTCAGTTTCAGATTATCCCGAAAGACCTAAATCTTATAGTAAGATAGCTGTACATAATTACATTGCTGAATTACCTATAGCTTACTGTATCTGGTCTGATCTTTCTTTGCAGAGCCAATGTAAGAAAATAAGAGACAAAGGATGAGGCAAAGCAACTCTTCAGGCACACGGAAATAATGCGGGGAATAAAAGCAGAAACTACAGGCAGGAGTAAGAGGGGAAAAGTCAAAGCCATCTGCCATGGATCAACTTGGATAGGCCGATTGTGCTCAAAGTATCTCCAGAATTCTGCTACTTAACATCAAATTTGTATTTTCAATTATCTCTTGAATAAACACAGAAATAATACGATCCCTTTCCCCTATCCCAAGGCTTTACTTAATTTTAACAAATTAGATGTGTACAAAAGAGAGGTAAAGGGAAAGGGAAAAAAGGGGAGGAGGGTTTGTTGCCCCTTATGTAAGTCTTCCGAGGCTTGGTGAGATGCCACCTTTAAACTCTTCCCGGCCAGGAGGAGGACATGGCGGGCCAGCTGACAAGCCTGACGAAGCCCTTGAATCTGATCTTCATTCTTAACTTCTATGCTGTCTCCCCAGTCGGGTACAATGCCTGTCGTCACATAGTCTGGCTTCTTTATGTGCTTGAGGAAAAAGGATTGAAAACGAAGATCAGAACGCAGCGCATGACAATGGGATCATTTTTTCGGACACAGCCTCCTGCTTCATGGAGCTCTGCCCTTCCTGCCGGAGCACCGACCTCTGAAGCCAGCACAACAGACCCTCCAGGCTGCCCCCAGTTCCTTCCCCTGCCCTTTTGAACTTAACATGGCCTGTTAGTGCTGCCTCTGGATGGTCTGTTAACCTTTCTGTGCTTTGAGTCACACTGGACTGAAGGAGACTTCTGGTCAAAACAAACAGGAGTTTTCTTCCTTCTCCAACCCCATTAGAAGCCTACTGCCATTGATAACAAATAGCACCAAGCTTCCCAATTGCCAAATGGTTAATTAAGAGCACTTTCATCTCCTCCACACAAAGATAAAATTTATGCAGAGGATAGCTCACAACACCCTCTCCCAATGAATATATGTAAAAGGCTGACTGTCAAGTTCACGGACGCCTATCACATATGCACTTCTCTTACACTTTGCAACTGTACCCAAACTAAGAAGGAACTAGAGGACAAAACGAAACAGCTCTCTTTCCTTTTCCTTTCTTTTTTTTACAAGTACATAAAAAATACTTTGAACACTTCCATCATTTGTCAGAAACAAACAAACTCGCCCCTCCTCTAAAACTCAAAATGTTCAACTCTGATCACCCTTGGAGAACATTCTGCACCACTAACTTAAATCCATGGGCAGTATTCAGAAAATAAATACTACCTTACACACAGAGCTCCTTTCGGTCCCAAGGTTTTGCACAGCTCTTTACAAACTATTTATGGCAACCGCTACATAAGTTTTGTTGAACAGTACCCAGTAAGGCTACACAGCAGCTGGGGACAGGAAGCTGAGAGAGATAACGCTATTCAGTGGACATCACAGCATCTCTGGAAGGGCTGAGGTGAGGGCTCTGCACTTTGTGAACTGCATCATGCAGGATTTAAGGACCTTCACTTATTCTCGTGTTCAGATGGGCCTTTCTGACACAAGTAACGCCATTGCTTGGGCTGCAGCAGCCGAGCTCGGGGTGAGCATCTTCTCTGCTACAGCTTTACCACCAGCACCCACAAAGCACACCCGGTCTCCCACAGCCCCACCTCCTCTCTCTTTGCAATCTGGCCAGGTTACAACCACAGGCAGAAGGGCTGTTGGCTTGTCACTGAAATTCTAAAACAATACATTCACCTCTCTGGAGACTTCTTTTTTCTTTTCTACTAAGGAAATACCAGAAACATACTCTGGGCTCTGGTGGCCTGTCTTGTCAGCCCTTGTCACAAAAATGGGCCACTCACCTTCAGGGAGTATGATATACTTAATGTGCGTTTACTGCAAAAAAAAAAAAAAAAAAACAGAAAAAGAGGGAAAGCAGGTGACTTTTGTGACAAATCTATATTTCTTTCACCTATTCTCGTTCTTCCTAAACGATCCCCACACTTCCTTTACATTGCATTTTGGAAAAATGGACAGATTGTCTATAATCTTATCTTCATGGTAGAAATTTAATATGGAAATTTTCATGATAGAAACTTAAATTCTAAGTGAATTAAGCAGTTATAAGCTCAGTGCTTTATTTAAGAAAATGAATATTATAGAACTGCAGGATGTTAAAACTTCCCAAACCACAGTTTTAAATCACAGACCAAGTTTAAAAATTATAATTCAGACAGCTCAGAAATCAAAGGTGCAAAAACACTTGATCGCTTCTGCAGTTAACCTTTATCTTGGCTGGAAAAAGCAGCAAATAATAGGCAATACAGTACCTTAGGGACTGGATGAGCTGAAGAAACTGCAGCCGGCAAAACTATACTGTGTGAAATCTCTCTTTGTCTCCGGAAAAAGAAATTTCTTCTTTGTTGACTGCTTGACTGCTTGTGTAAGTAGATATGATTGAGTGGTGAAGAGAAAATCCTGTGACAACCTAGAAGCATAAATAGACATATCTTAAGTAAAAAAAAACCTACTTAGTGCTACATTTTAAGATGTTGCGTTGTTGTCTATTAAATCATTATTATAATCCTTTATTGGCTCAAAAAGAAAAAGCCCCAAATAGAAAGGAAAGCAGTGGTATTCTGAGTTCTAGTACAATAGTAGCAAAGCATATTTATTAGCTAATAGTATGTTTACATAAATGTTTGACAATGGAAAACTCTATTCTAAGGGGAAACAAACATATAGAAACATCTGCTAAACACCAGGTCTATAAAAAGAGCAATTTCTGCTGTGGTACCTTAAAAGCAGCCATGTCCAGGATGACCCTAGATTCAGGGCACTGTTTGGGTGGCTTTATATTCTTTAAAGCCGTTTTCCTTTCACGAATCCTGGACAAATTGCCAGCTGCACTTTTTGCCCTCGATAGGATTACTACTCTGTGTTAAGTTCATGTGCAGCGAGGCATTATACTGAAATTCATTGTAATGAATGCTCAAGTCAGATAAAGACTAAATAGCAAAACTGTAGGGTGTAACCCTGAAAGAAAACGAATGTAGGGTCCTAAAGTACCCACAACAGGAATTTAGAAATATCTATCAAAATTTTAAATGCACACATCCTTTAACTCAGCAATTCATCTCCTAGGACTCTACTGTATGCAATGATGGATGTTTGAAGATGAACTGTAGCACTGTTTGTGGTAGAAAAAAATGGGAAATAATCCAAATGTCCATCCGTAGGGGACTGGTTAAATATATTATGGTAAATCTATACAACAGAAAACTATAGAGGTATTAAAGAGAATAAGCTAAATCATCTCTATGTATTGACATGGAAAGAGGTCACAATATATTGTTAGGAAAATAGCAAATGCTGAGCAGTACAAATTAAAAGCTCATTAAAAGGAGCTTATGTAAAAAGCTCATGTAAAAAGAACTTATATATTTATACAGGCTTGTATATGCCTATAAAATTTCTGAAAATTGATATTCATCAATAGTGGTTATTTCTGGGGTATCTGATTGGGGCTGGGGTGGGGAGGAAGACTTCCTGATTCCTTCTGTTTTCTTCTATACTGATTGACTTCTAAAAACATTCACTTGCATTATTTTTATAATTAAAACAATAGTTTTAAAAATCCCCAACATGCCATAATTGCATGTCAGGGGTTGGCAAACTACAGCCCAAAGGGCAAATCTGCCCTGCTGCCTATTTTTATACAGCCCCAACCTAAAAATGATTTTTATATTTATAAATGGCTGAAAAAAATCATATTTTGTAATGTGAAATTATACAATATTCAAATTTCAGTGCCTGTAAATAAAGGTTTATTGGAACATAGCTACACTCATTCACTTACAATTAGCCATGGCTGCTTCTGAGCGACAGTGGCAGAGTTGAGTAGTTGTGACAGAGAACATATGGCTCACAAAGCCTAAGATATTTACTACCTGCCCCTTAGAGAAGAATTTTGTCGACTCCCGGTCTAGAGCACTGGTTCTCAAAATGTGGTACCCAGACCAGCATATTAGTATCACATGGGGAAAAGATGCAAATTCTTGGGCCCCTCCTCAATTTACTGACTCAGACTCTGGGATGTGGTCAGCAATCTGTGTTTTAACAATCCCTCACCAGAGTGATTCTCATGCACACTAAAGTTTGAGAATTACTGGCCTAGAGTAATCTTTCAGCTGTGAAACATAATGGAAACACAAATTGCAGGTGACTATTAGCCCCAAAACTCAAGATCTCTAAGTGAATGGGAAAAAGGCACAGATGCAAACAAACCCCAATAGTCATTGATTCAGTGTCCTAAGTTTCACTCAGTTATGTTCTTCCAGAAAGCTGAAAGTAACATTGTTGAATCAAACTTACAGAGGTGTTTCAGGTATTATTTTAAACAATTCCAAATACCAGACAAAATGCTGCCAGTAATATCACTTCTTAAAAAAAAAAAAAAGTTGCTTGATAGAGGCAGGTACATATTCCCTAAAGCTTGTAAAGTACAATATTTCCCTAAAGACAACACCACCAGCCCCAGGATGTTAACTGTCTATGAAGGGCAGGGTAGTTTCCTAGTAGAAGCAGATGGTTGGAAAGCAGAAGCCTGGACTTTTGTCTCAGCTCTACTACTTGTTAGCTGTGTGGCCCTGAGCAAGTGTCTTGTTTTGAGTCTCAAGTGAGAATTAATTGGAATAAAGTCTGTGAAAGTGCCCTTCATTTAGTAGACGCTCAAAAAATGGTAGTTCCTTCAAGAATACTTGAAAAGTAAAATGAGAAAGAAACCCTGGGCTTCACTATAGCTTCTAATACTGAGAACTTATTGTGTGTCAATTACTATGCTAGGCCCTTTACATATGGTAGCTCATTAATCTTCCTGAGAACCCTGTAAACTGTAAACTGTCATTACTCCATTCCACAGTTGAAGATACGGAAGCACACAAAGGTAAGTAACTCTGCCAGAGTGCCAAAGCTGCGGGGAAGCAGGTCCAGTTGCCTTCATGAAGTATATTGCTCTCCCACGCGTGAGAAAAAGATGAGCTAACAACACACAAGGACACACTCTGAAAATGTAAAAGCCCTCACAAAAGTAGTAAAAGTTACCACTACTATTATTTTTTTTTGCAAAAGTGGTGATGGGTTGACCTAATCCATCCTCTTTCTCAAGCCAAACTCCCTTTGCTGACCAAATACATGCTGTAGAGGTTTGGCTGGGCAGTCTGTGGACACAGAATGGAAAATCTGGGTCCCAGTTAAAGCCAAGAAAAGGCTCAGGTGGAATCAATCCATGATTCTGGGCTCCCTAACTGCATCCCTAGGTAGGACCAAAGACAAGCTCCCAAGTGTTTCCCTTCTGAGAAAAGCATGTATTATGATGACTATTAATAACGATAACACTAATAGAAATAGAAAACAATAATAGTGGTTAACACTTAATGGCCAGTTTCTTGAATTAAGCACAGTGCTAGGTGCTCCACACACATTAAGTCTTACAAGTGCTGTTAGGGAGGCGGGCAGCTGTTGATGTCACTATTTTATGGATGAGGAACAAAGGCTCACACCTCTGGTGGCCCCAGCTAGAGTCCTCGAAGTCCAAATCCAGGGCTGTGTCTGCCGCTCCAAGCTGCCTTTCAACAGTGTGCACGGGCTCTAGTAGCTGGCATGTTTTGCTATAGCATGTGTTTTTTCAGGGACTCAATTTCAAAGAAATTTTTTTTTAATCATGAAAAAAAATAAACATCATGGAACCAGCCAACATTCAGAATGAAGGTATTTTTCATGAAAAGTCTTAGAACTGATTTAACTGGGAGGCATTGTAGTAGTGAAAATAACACGAGCTTTGAAGTCAGATCTGAATTACCAAAACTTCTGAGCCCCACTTTCTTCACCATTACATGGGAATAGTAGTGCTTTGCTCACCACCAGGTTGTTGTGAACATTAGCTGAGATAACACATATCCCTAAACCATCTTTTAAAAGTAGGCACTCCATGGGGGAGCTCCCTGATGGCCTAGTGGTTAGGATTCCAGGCTTTCACTGCCATGGCCTGGGTTTGATCCCTGGTTGGGAAACTGAGATCCCGCAAGACACGTGGTGCGGCCAAAAAAAAAAAAAAAAAAAGTAGGCACCCCATAAATGTTAATGTCTTTTCCTTTCTCTTCTCAACACTCTACATGTCTCCCTGTGGGCCTCGAAATTTACTTATTCTTTTATTTGACAATTACTTACTGAGCTCCTCCTACATGCCATGCTTTGGACACGAGGTGAACCAGGTGACAAAAGTCCCTGCCTCATGGAGCTCATATTCCGTGGTGCGACACAGACAAGAAGCAAACAAATACATTCGATTATATCAGATGGTGATATTCCTGATGAAAAATGGGCCCGAATGACACCGCATTGGAGCTAGAGGTTCTTCTCCTGGTCCTGCCAGGAGCTAACTGTGTGACCTCGAGCAGTAACAACAGCAGCGAACACTGGCTGAGAGCCTACCGGTGCCAAACTCTGTGCTGAGCACTTCACAGACACTATCAACTGCTACAGAAGGTTTAGTAAAATGAGGACGTGAACTTCATAATCTTTGAGGTCTATTTTTTTTTTAATATAAAATTTATTTATTTATTTATTTATTTTTGGCTGCGTTGGGTCTTTGTTGCTGTGCACGGGCTTTCTCTCGTTGCGGTGAGCGGGGGCTACTCTTGGTTGCGGTGCGCGGGCTTCTCATTGCGGTGGCTTCTCTTGTTGTGGAGCACGGGCTCCAGGCGCGCAGGCTTCAGTAGTTGTGCCTCGCGGGCTCTAGAGCGCAGGCTCAGTAGTTGTGGCGCATGGGCTTCGTTGCTCTGCTGCATGTGGGATCTTCCCGGACCAGGGCTCAAACCCGTCCCCTGCATTGGCAGGCGGATTCTTAACCACTGCGCCACCAGGGAAGTCCCTGAGGTCTCTTTCAGCTCTGACATGTGTGCCTTCATTCAGCAGCTTCTGACTGTCATGCTATGTCCCAGGCAATGGGACGATGTAGAGTCTGATCAATTTTAGGACTCATGAAGATTTTTTTCAATGCAGCTGATAACACGAAAGAGAGACCATCTTTATCAGTATTATCAAGTTCAAGTACACAGTCATTACAGGGGGAATCTTTCCAATGTTCTTAAACTCAAGGCATGAAGTCATCAGGCCTCTACTAGGAGATCTGAATGAGGCTTCTGAGACGTTCACTTCTAGAATGAACAGTGTTGCCAACATACCTGTTCTGCTAAATAATGGGCTCACTGCCAGATAGAGGCAAGCACCTCCACACATGACTTAAGCATTGGGAACACAGCCTGAACATATCCAATCTGTTGACAATTATGGTTTTGTAGTGTTCTCAGCAACTCCACTTTCATAAGATACATTTTTATTGGAAGCAAAATCTTTTCTTTCAATCTGATAAAAGACACCCAATAAATGTTGTCACAAAGTAACAGGATAATAAGGTACCATACCGTGTTTATTCTACTAACTATTCATTACAAACCAGAAAAAAAAAAAAACAATTTAGTGTTTTCACAGGTGAAATGAAGAAATGGTCTTACATCAATATGTGCCTTTAGAAGATAATGGCTCTCCAATAAACATGACAAAAAATGCGGGGGGGGAGATCCTCAACTTTGCTTATCATAGTGTAATTCATAAATAGCAATTAACAAATTTTCTAAATGCAGAGTGAGTAAAATTAAAATCCCCCATCCCAATTATATTCAGGGTCACAAACTATATTATCTGCTACAGATCACTCTAGAAAAGGTTTGTTGAATTTCCTATATATTTCCTTTCTTTATAAAAGCACTGCTTTGTACATCCAAAATGAACACATATGTTACGCATCTGTTATACCTCAATTTAAAAAATAACTAAAGAGAAGAACTGCTGATACCTTCTAATAACTACATGTAACTTCCAACTTGCTACTGTCAATGTTACACAGCTAATTTGATGCATGATGTCCATCCTCAGAGGCAGGGACACCAGGCAGGTTTCCATCAGCCTCAGGATTGGCTCCTCGGTCTTCTGGGCACCATCATTCACCCAGGACCCACAGCAAACCCTCTTTTGTTAAAGCTATTTTTAGGAAACAAGGGTTAAGTTGACTAATCTGAAGTTTAGGAGATGCCAGTAGGAAATCATCAGAAACCTCAGAAGAGGAGAGCCCCAGATCAGCAAGGAGCTGCTTTGGACTAATTTGATCTTAAAAGACATGATCATAGCGAGTGTTGTTACTGTCAATTATGTAACAGAAGCTCTATAAAAGGTTTCCTTAGGCAGTAAATCTATACGTTATTTGTTATGAATACTAGAATACTTACTGTTATCACAGGTAATAACAAGAATTTATTTTCAGTGTCATAAAAATTCTATCAGCTCCTAGTTTGAGCTGAATGTCAAAAATTATAAGCAACTGCTTCTTTCCTTTCACGGAGGAGGACACTGTGGGGCCTGAATGTCTATTGAAATTGTTATATGACCCTTGGATCCTGCAGCACATTTTTCATATTCTAAATTTGTATTTGAAATGTAAATCTAGGTTACAGTTTTAAATATTTTCATATTCGGTAATAACATCAATTTCTAAAAGCTGCATTTTATTTCCCTTTACAGATTAAGTCTGAAAGGTGGGACTACAGAATTCAAGTATGATGGGAGAAGAATGCATTTAAAATAACTAATATTGCTGCACATGACATGCCCTATATTCATTGGCCTCTTACTCAGGGTTCATTTTAATTGTTATCTGCGCGTGCATTCTATACCACATAATGAAAAGCTTCCATTTCACCCACTGAGCCCTGGGTTTTTATGTGCACCTCTACTAATGACCCTTAATTAAGCCGATTTTACCCTCGGAAATGCAAGTTTTCTTTTGGTCAACAAGTATTTTTAAGAGAGAGTTCTGAATGAACTTCCAAAGAGACATTTAAAATGCCTGTTAATGCTTATTATCTTAAGCAGTTGTAAAACTGAACAAAGTACATTTGTACTCAAGTGTGGGCTACCAACACCTCTATGTTTCATTGTACATTTCCAGGGAAGCACTTTCACCCTCCAGAGTGCCATCAATCCTCAGTTATGTTATGTTTCAGAGGCTTCAAGTATCTGGGTAGAAAACAACACAATAAAGTAGCCTGTATCACTTTACATTAGCCAACAATGTCAACCAGAGATAATATGTAATTTAAAAGACACCCTGTAAAATGTCTTGCTGAATGTATTTTTTCATAATGATTAGCAAATGTCAAAGTCTAGTAACAAAACTATTATTTATAGCATATCAACATCTAATTGATTTTACAAATGGAGGCAATTATTTTGGATGAAGGGAGGAATGCCTGCCAGATTTAAATGATTTATGATTACTAAGAGAAAACAACAATGTTTTGCTAATTCATTTTCAAATATGGCTCTTACACTCATTGATGATTTTAATTTTAAATCAAAGGATTTGCTAAAATAATACATTAACTCTAAAAAAAAGCAACTTTGTGACAGCGGTTCGAGATATTTTTAACTGTTTAGAAATACTGCTTCCTACAGTAGGCTCAGGAGGGACCGTATCACAGAAAAACATTTTCAAGGTGCTGATTTAGAACCACAGAAAGATCACAGTTCATGAACTCCAACCAATTACCCAGGGTAGGAACACAGGCTCTTACAGCACTGTGAATGCAGCCATGTCTCATATTTCCTGACCTAAAACATTGACTGTCTGCTTGATAGGTTTGATAACTTGCACAAACGTCGTGAAAGGAAAATTAAATAGTCTGCCTCACTCTCTGTAACTCCCATTGATTTTTATAATCTAGTAGTTAAGAGGTACATGTTTTAAGAGTAAATGAGAAAGAAAGTTCCTTCCCATATCAAGGAGACTACAATGCAGAAGAGAAGCTCACATTTCACAAGAAATAACCTGTGCATCTGTTGAAGAAGAAGAAGAAAAAGAAGAAGGGAAAAAACCCCAAAACAGCTAGGGGAATGCCCCAGGCTGAAGCAGATACTGATTGGGCAAAGCTTAAGGACAAGGGCCCTTGGAACTAAACAAAAGCAAATTCATTCTGTTGACAGATGTTGATTACATCAAAGCAACAAGGAACTCCCCCAACTCGCATTTTTTTAAAAACAATTAATACCTCTCTACAATCTACACAATAAGGACAAAGTAAGTTTTTAAACCAATCATAACAGACATTATTAAACCTGTTTTTTAAAAGTTTTGGTTGAGTTCTGGTGTGTTTTTAGCTATGACCTTCTCCAAACAGTGCTTTATTCATTCCCACGGACATGTCTGGGGAGCTAAGCTGCCCATGCCATCAGCCCCTTCCTTCCAGGGGTTAACTGCTCTGACTGCCAAATAAAATACAGAGCAAGCCATGTAATTATGGAGACAGTCAAAGGGCAGGCTCTATTTTGAAATCTATTTGCACGGACAAGGTCTTCCAATTGAGCTTACAGGAAACAAGCTGGTAAAGAGCCTCCTTTTCCCCAGATGCTTTCCACACTTTTTCTCCAATTCAGAAAATCATGGATATGGACACCATACACCATTACTTCCTGGATTTCAAACTAAGATGCCATTACAAGGAGAAGAGTGGATCTGTTTCACAAACCTGTAAAAAAAAACTTTTTTTTTCCTTAATTAACAGCATTTGGCAACAGCATTTGGCAACAGCCTCTGGACAATAAAGCTACAGTGTTTATTAAACAACATTTCTCAAGAGGATACAGGCCAATTGTTATGCAGGTGTTGGAAAACAGATCGTTTTCTTTAATGCTCAAAATAAAGCACATAGTCAAGTCTAAAGTATGCCGGCATAAACACTTACCTGAAATAAAGATTCTACTCGACATCCAACAGGGTTGTCCTTGAAGTTATTTATAGCTAAGATTGCTAAAACAGTAACAAAGATTCCACAGAAATAAAAAAAAAAGAAATGTGTAAAGTATTTTAAGTGACAAAAAATCACAGGTCACTTTTATGCTGAGACATAAAAATTTGTCCTAGTTGCTTAAAGCTCTAAGTTTGCAATTTCTATG
The DNA here is from genome assembly GCF_028564815.1 of Eubalaena glacialis. Lineage (NCBI taxonomy): Eukaryota > Metazoa > Chordata > Mammalia > Artiodactyla > Balaenidae > Eubalaena > Eubalaena glacialis. Next base: position 179,494,959 of record NC_083716.1, on the reverse strand, counting down.
AGACTTTATCATACTCATATTAAAACAGAATTGGGCCACTACAACTAATAACACTAAGTAGTCAAAGGAAGGTGAGATAGTAGTCTTCACCACACATATGAGGCTATGGATGTAACTCATCATCAAGCCTATAAACCAGAGCCTGGGAGTCCTGGTTCTAAAGAAGATGAGCTGGAAAGCCAGCCATAGAGCACTTCTGGGAAGAGGAAGGGTGGCAGCCTGAGGGCACCCTCTACCAATAATAACAACATTCAAGAATGATGCCCAGGTCATGGCAAAACATGACCTTCCCCAAGGCTCCATCAGGAAGTTGGCTCCGCGCTACATCCCTCTTCCTTTTTAACAAAATGTATCAATAGCAACTGATAGAGTATAATGTCAATGACAAGTTCAGAAATGGGTTTAGGAAAAATACTTCATTTTGCTTCTTAACAAAAGCTAATTGGATAATATGTTATTATTCATTAATTTACATCACCAGCACCTAGGGATCTGTGATTTAAACAAAAAGCATTCCCCTCTTCTTGGGTGACAAAAACAACCCAACCTATTCTAGAAACACAGATCAATAAACATACCTATTTAATAAAGTAGACTCATGTTTGTGAACCTAGAAAAAAGTTCCTTTAGGCCGGCCCAATCATAACGGGGGGAGGAGTGTCAAAGATTATAGTAAGAACACAAAATCTAAATCTAAAAGCAGATCATTTGGTGGATAAGTGGAAGTTACATAGAAACGATTAATCTGTAAAAGGAACTAGGAATACTGTATGAAATTTCTCCATTTAAGATGAAAAATGTTTAGTTCAAAATTTGAATTTAAATTCATCTTTATAATCATAAAATATTGAGTCACACTGAAATAGTATATGCTTAGAAAATCCCATTGTGTCTCAGCTAAAGTTTAGAGAAAAGCAGCTTTTTAGCACTTCAACAATACATATACTCAGGCAACTTCTTGGACAAAGAAATATTGTATCCTTTCACAGGAAATAAAGAAGCTGTTTATTAGGGCTGTGGTTAAAATGTAATAATTCATTCCAGTTGAGCCCTGTGAAAAATGTCATCAAAATATCATTTTCTTTGCCAGATTTTCTGGATGCCGTAGTATCATTTAAATACAGAATAAAAGTCAAGCTCTGATCAGAGTAGAAGTACGACACCAAAATGACCCAAAAGCAAACATTCATTCTGTCAGAGTAACAGGAAAGAATTTCACACAGTCCTGATACCCAGAGAATGCACACTTCTAGGTTAGCACAGAACATCTGGCAAACTTCAACTTTCCAAAGTCTCTCAAAAAAACATTCCTATTACCTCACATACTTGGGTTAAAGAAGAGGAAAAAATAGAAAAAAATTTATATTAAAGCACACAAGTAAGCATCAGAAAGAGCAGTTTCACAGAAATAACACATGGAATTCAATTTTAGAGAAAGTCTGTATAAAAATATCATGAGTTTACAAAAAACTGACATAGTAAGAAAGTCCTTCTTTAATTCTTTAAAAAAGACTATTCTTAAATACTACTGTCATGTAAAATACTACTCAAAATATTAGTTATTTGGATATAAATATCCAGTAATAGAAGATGTTGGGACTTATAATTTATGATCAAAGGCACAGCTTTAATATGAATATTTTTCAATTGTACTAAAGCCTTTGAAAAGACTGTAATTTTAATCTTCCTCTCACAACAGGGTCAACTGAATTCTATATGCAACATGCTCTAGTTATATTGTTGGATGCATTCCTTTTTTCTTTCTTTTTATGAGCCCTTTAAAGTTATTTATGCAAATAATTGGTATAAAATAGCTCAGAGCTTTGACCCAAACTACAGTATCATTACCAAAAAACCCCTACAAAACCCAAAAAACATCTTAATATTTTCCTGAGAATGCTTTCACTGTACAGCTCCAAGTGAAAGGCATGAAACAAAAAGAAACCATTTGAATATAAATCCTACGGTGGTATTTTGACAATTGTGGGAGTTCTGCCCTGTAACCAGGCAATAGAAGCGGTAGGTAGTTAGGTAGGTCAATAATCACAACCGAAAATAAGAAAGCTAAGCTCCAGGAAAACAATATATTTTCAGCTTCTGCAGTTGAGATTACACAGATTCAAGACAATAGAAGCCAAGATCACTCATCAAGGAGTCATTTTCACAAAAAATAAAGAGAAAATACACAGTAGCCTCTTTAGCAAAAGAAAAAGTTCCAAATTATCTGAAGGCAGCTTTTTGAAGTGATGTAGTTATGTTGCCACAAATAACTTTATATTCAATTCAACTATGTAGCCTTAGTTAACCACATGAATAAATAACAGCTCCATTGCTTTAAGAATTAATGCAAAAAGTACAATGTATTAAAATGGTACAGGCTTAAAAGGGGAGTTCCACAGAAGCCTGCTTACAAATTGGCTCTTGTATTTTTTTTTTTCAGATATGGATGCTCAGCTATAAAATCATTATTTTCTGTACTAAAGATTAAAAATGAAAACCACTGCCACCACTACCCAAATGTGTACTCTTTACCTGTATAAAGCAGGCTGCCTCTCATAGCTGAAAACACAATATTACTTGAAATCCGTAGCTTCTTCACACTTGGTGGAATGACAAATTCATCATCTCATTTTTAGATTAAAGTCTTCAGTAGAGCCACAGTCCTGAAATATTTGATGTGTACAATATTTGAAGCATGCTATTGTCTAATGTGAACACTTTTGGAAGTATAGTTCTACCAGAGTGTTATAAAACAAAAACAAAAATGCCAAGACAAAACATAGCCCATTTGGAGGTAAAAAGAAATAGTAGAATTTCAAACACTTTATATTTTGCTTGTGAATGTGCCATGGGATTTTCCTCTGAAAGGTGTGCCTTCCTAATTATATTTACTTGAGTTCTTGTTTAAATTGTTTTCCCTTCTCTGAGCATTAGTTCGTTTACTTGGACAAGTTAGTTAAATTCTCTAAGCCTTAGTTTGCTCACCCGTTAACAGGAATAACAATACCTTCTTCACAGGGTTGCTATGATAACTGTATGACATGAGGTATGGAGAGTGGCACAAGGTAAGCGCTCGATAAGTGGTAATTATGATCACTGGTTGCCTGACTATGGGAGAAGGTCACTCTAAAACGGACTAATCAGTAGGTAGAAACCAGCCTGAACGTCAAAATATGTTTTGGATAATTCACAAAGTAAGTACTTCACAAAATATTCACGAGATCCTAGGTTGGGTCCCAGAACTGCTACTTAAAAACCATGCTATCCAAAGCACTGGTCGTCTCCTGCCTTTATCACAGGACCACCCTGACCGTCAAATGAGATTGCAGATGTATAAACACTTTATAAACCATACGGCATCTCATGATTGTAGTGTATTGAGAGAAGGCTTAAATTCAGTAGGATGAATTATGTACAGCCTAATTTTGACATTTTTCTGAGAGTTCTTGGTGGGGCCTTGCTAGAAAGCTGATGGTAAAGCCTAAGGAAAATCTCTTCTTCCATTTAGAAGCATAAATGATCCCAGCTTTTTTCAAGAATCATATCCTTCCAAACACATTAGTATATAGAATAGATTTTATATTTGTGCAAAGGGTGGGATGAGAGAAGTATGTTCTAGAAACATTCTACTTGGCAGTGAACACATCCCCTGCAAAGCTCCTTACCACAAATAATTTTGAGACAGCAGAATGTTGTTATTTTTATTCTGTTATTAAATAGTGTTCAGTCAATGTTATGCTTAGTCATAAACTGTTACGTTGTCCTTGGTAACCTCAGTAACTTAGTTTGTAAGTTTAAACACATTTGTTTGACTATTTAATAGAAATATTCTAGAGCTCACCGAATCTTATTGTTTAAATGTACCAAGAAGTCTCCTTTGCATAAAAATTCCTGTTTATTAAACAGTAATACGAGAACTTATTTATATTTCAAGCACTACCAACATACATCATTTATGACAAAAAAGGCAAGCACTCCATAAGAAATGCTCAATCACTGTCAATCACAAACACTAAAATATAAAAACCAAAGCAAGCTGTGTGAACTATATTAAATTCAGCTAAACACAGAACTACCAACAGAACAAACAAAAAAACAAATAATTATCAGTGACTCACAGATCTATTTACATGAGATACACAAAATAACATGCAAAGGTGTAACCATGGTAACGTGATAGCCTAAATTGAGTGCCTTTAAAATTTGCACTTATTTAAACACTATGCAAACTGATGTCCTTACAAAATTTAAATATTTCAAAAGTAGTCAAAGCTTATCTTTGTTATCTGATCATTGATCAAAATAGTTTCAACTATAAATCAGCTGTCTTTAAAATTATTCATGGCCCAATTTAATGAAACCATGATAAAAACATCAAACAATTTTTTCTAATTTTTCAGCAAACTGTTTTCACAACCACCGATTAACAATTGAAAAAAC